>NW_024070200.1:63356827-63451711 GCF_014754425.2 Oryx dammah | reverse complement strand
AGAGGTTCCCACCAGAGCAGGAAAGACAGACAGGTCTGGGAACAGCCCTGCTGGGACACACACAGCCAGGGCATTTCCTGAGTTCACACCCAGCAATTCCGGTTCTTCCGCTTCCGGGCAGGGAGCAGGGACGCGACGGCAGTGCCGACCGAGCCTCATGCACCAGCCGGGAAGGAACAGAGCCACAGAAGGTCCAAGGGGCTGTGCTTACTGTCAACATTAAAGAAAATTCTGGAAATAAAAACCCATCATCCCACTTCCTCCCAGAGCTGTTGTCATTTTGCACGTTTCCTCTCAATCTTTGCACACAACCATGCATGATCTTGACGGTTAAACTTTTCTTTCATCTTAGTTTTTCTTTGTCTCAAAAGCTCTGAAGAAATAGGGAGAACTGCAATGTGGAGTGGTTTCCTTACAAAAGTTGAAAATGAGAAATAAGGGGTTATGACTTGACTTACATCAAGCTGGAAAAGTCCCAGGGGAACTTCTTTCAGTGCGTTTTCTGAGAAGTCCACATCCTTCAGGTGGTTCTTCCAAAACACAGCCATTTTGTCTGGTAGAGACTCCAGGGCATTTTTGGATGCTTTGCAACATTTCTATGAGTATGACAATAAAGAGAATTAATCAGCTTTTTAAAGGCAGGGGTTTCTATGAGAAAGACTTTCCAAATTTAATGTTAAAAATAAGACCATTACAAAAACCTCTGCAATAAATACAATTCAGCTCATTAAGAGGCTACAGACTATTCCTGGGCATCCCTAGTGGCTGAGCGATAAAGAACCCACTCCAATATTCTTGCCAGGAAGTCTTCACGGGCAGAAGAGCCTGGTGGGCTGCAGTCCATGGGGTCGAAAAGAGTCAGACTCGACCAAAGCGACTGAGCACATACGTATGCAGGCTATCCTGCCCTGTTTTCCTGTCCTTGCTCCAGGGAATGGGTGGGAAAGGTTTCCTGGGGAGACCAAGGTGGCTCGTGGTCTTTTTCCTTCCCCCAGGACGCCTGGCCCATTGTCCTGGAAAATAATGGGACAATTCAGGACAGTGTTCTGAAGAGAAGCCTACACCCCACACACATATATATTTAAACTAGAAATATTAATATTCAGTTCAGTTCAGTCTGTCAGTCGTGTCTGACTCTTTGCGACCCCATGAATCGCAGCACGCCAGGCCTCCCTGTCCATCACCAACTCCCGGAGTTCACTCAGACTCACGTCCATCGAGTCAGTGATGTCATCCAGCCATTTCATCCTCTGTCGTCCCCTTCTCCTGCCCCCAAATCCCTCCCAGCATCAGAGTCTTTTCCAATGAGTCAACTTTAGGAATGGAAAATTTTCATATTTGCTGTTAAAAATAACAGCAAGAAAACACAAATGTACTTTATGCTGTCCCATCCGTTTTAACAAGCAAACTTGCCAAGAAACAAAACCACCATTTGAAGGGGAGTGCTATGCATGCAGACTACGCCTTCTCTCCTTCATTCTCATTTTACGGCTGTCCTAAGGGAATGGCCTCACATTTTTGGACAGAACTCAACCCCGGCCATTCCATTTCCAAGCTGTAGCTGTGGAAAGTCTCATAGGTGCTATGGTGCCAATCTCAAATCCAAAGCCAGAGGGGCTGGCTCTAGGGTGAGTTACCTGCCTGAGACCCTCAGCTGCAAGATGCCGAGTGACAGACACGCTCATCTATAACATGGGGCAACTCTGCACACCGAGGGGAGGAGCACGGTGCACCCTCAGCTCTGTGGGACTGACCTCCCTTCACGGTTTCTGGCAAGTTACTAACCAAAGGGCAAGCCCAGGCATCTGGAAATGCCTTCAGGTTATTTCTGGAGACGTTTAGACAACTGAGCGATTTGAAAGAATGGAGAAAAAGCGCAGGGAGTTCTGTCAGTTTGTTGTCAGAAACATCAAGCTCCTGTAGCTTCCGTAAACCAATCCAGTTTGTGGCTAGGAGAAAATAAGAGAGGATGAGTTGGTAAAAAATATCCCAGTCAAGAAGAAAATGACAAAGTATATCAGGTTACTGATGATGAAACATACCACTCTCTTCTTCAAACAATTTTTCCAAATAGTTTTTTGAAGCCGTCAGTTTTTGAAGTTTTGAGAGATGCAGGAATCCTGGTGGGAGGTGGGACAACTTGTTGCTGGAAATGTCAATTTCAAGTAGCCTGTAGTTGGGAAAGAAGGAAGTCAAGGCATCAGAAGCAAGCTGTGGTTATGTATTTCTCTGTAAACATGTTTCTTTTTCTCCTGGCACAAGGATAAGGAACGTGCACTGAAACACCAATATGATTTTTGTTAATTGTGTTACTGTCACTATGTCGTGTGTAGAAAAAGACCAGAGCTCTCTTTGGTGGGTCCGGGTCTCACGGACCAGTAGGGATGTAACCTTTTTCACGTATGTGATAACAAGCTGGTGTCCTGAAGCTACTGGAAGTCCAGAGAGCAGTGCTTTGTAACCTTTTGGACTCTCGGCTCTGCCCCGGTTAAGGACCCCCCACTCCATGGCACTTAATTTTTTGAACAGGGCTTCTTTCCCACGAGTTACTGCTGACCCTACGCTCTTATCAACATTCTTTTCTTCACTTCACTTAGAGCCTTAGCTTTTGAAATCAGCTCATGTCCCATACGGAACGAGGGCTTATAGACACGATCATCAGTACGTCAGGGAAGGGAGGGTCCTTCCCCTCCCTGTGCCGCCTCAGCGGGGGGCTTGGGTGTCTTCCCAAGGCCTCTCAGAAAAAAAGACAGGAGCTGCCCACACTGTCAGACCATGGCCAGAGTCCTGTGCAGTTAACTGCTTCTTGGAGGCCCTGCTCACTTTCCTTGGGAGGTAGGCCAAAAGCTGGGGTGTCTGGGCCCCATGGCTTCCACCAGCCCCCTTCCTCTGATGCCTGCCTGCAGGACCAAGACTGGGCATCGCGCGCCGGCAGGCCTGCATCGCTGCAAAGAGCAGTGGACATGTAGGCCAGACAAACTACCCTGGCAGAGCTCTCTGTGTTCACGTGGACAGCAGGCCAGGACCTTGTGCCCAAGAGCTTGCTAAAGGCATGCACAACTTCCTTCTCTCATTTTAGCTGAAAATCTGTTTTCCAAAGCACCAGCTACAGTCAGGCAGCACGACTGCAGGAAGCAGATGCTGCAGGCAGAGGGTGTGGGGGCAGCCAGGCTCACATGGCGAAGGCCCCCCACTGGGGCCGCGGGGCAGGAGCCCACCTGGAACAGATGATTTCATCTGATGACTGCACGCTGGGCAGCTCCCCCAGGTGGTTGTCCGAGAGGTTCAGCTTCCGGAGGTTGATGAGGCCCCAGGGGACGACCGAGGGGAGGGACGCCAGGCAGTTGGCAGAAAGATCCAGCTCTGTGATCTGGCAGGAGATGTCGATGAGCCAGTCCAGATCCACCCAGGGCAGCTTGAGGTGGGACCATTTCACACGAAGAGCCTGGGTGTTGGAGAAAAGGGCAAAGCACACGCCAGTGGTAAACCCAGGGCTCACGCAGACTTGGAATAAAGCAATGGTTTATCCAAGTGTGAGTCTGTCTGCTCATCTCAGCAGAGTCCTGCGAGATCAGGAGAACTGGGAGCACGTCGTCACTTGGAGGCACCTGTATCCTCGAGAGAATCTCTGCAGACACAGCAACGCGCTCTTCAGACTCTAGAGGGAGCATGTAGGCTTTGCATCACCTCTGAGAGGGCTGATCACAGCCAGGCAGGACACTCAGCAGGAATAGCCCCTGCTCTGTGCAGAAGAGGCCACCCCAACTTGGAGGACCCTCCCCAGCCTGCAGAAGAAGGCGGAGACCCAAGCCTGGGTCTTCTCCCTTCAGGTCACTCTTCCCCATGATTAGGGCAAGAAGCGCCTGCACGTGCTCACACCTCGTGCGGTGCTTGGTGGATGCACCGCTTCCAGAGTGAGCGACAACACACAGGCAACGGTCAGACACCACATGCGAAAAAGAGGACTTTGACCCACAACCTGCAGAAGTCTACCAGGACACTAATAGCCCCCTCATCTAAACTGGAGGCAGGGACAAAGCTAGGGAAGCGGTTACTTCTCAGTCGAGTCGCGGACATTTGGGGCCAACTGTTAGAGAAGTTACCCTGTAGCTTCCTGGACTGTTACTAGGCGTTGCACGGAGTCAGGGGTGGGGCCTGGTATTTGGCATTTCCTGCAAGCTCCCCGGGTGATGCCAGAGCTGCTAGTCTAAGGAACACGCTCGGGAAAGGAGGAGACTGAACTTGACCTAGAGTTTGACTCATTCTATTTAAAGAAATAAAGTATAAATTATATGATCCTTTCTTTCAGGTGAGAAGGGTTCTCTAGCCCTAGGCTAAGACAACTGCTGTGACTAATTAGGGAAAGTCAAACATGCTCCCCCAACCAGTTATGAAGGATGCCTCCTTCTAGGTCAGCGCTTCCAGCTTGCCCACCAACAACCGCCAGACAGGGCACACCCGATGGCTTGCCCTTGTCCGTGATAAAGCCTCTCCACTCCTCTGACAAAAGGTGAGCGGCAGTGGCTGACTCGCTACCAAAAGCGCTGAATAAATCTCCTTTGCTTTTCTCATTTGGTTGGGTCAGAAAGGCCAGCAGCTTGCTGGCACACGGTGGTAAGTGGGATCTGGTGAAGTGTTCAGGAGCAGGGCTTTGCTCTTCTTGATCATCCAAGAATGTGGGGCTCACTGAGGTTTCTGGGGAAAGGAAATCGGCTCTTTTGGCTAGTTTCTCTAAAGCAGCTGGAAATCCGTATCAGAAAATTGGAGAAACAAGAATTAGTGCTTCACTAAAGGGAAAATGTTGCAACTGGGAAGGATACCAATAACGTGAGGTAAGTTCGCTTTCAAAATTGGCAGCATAGGCTCCCTTATCTGGTCACAAGGTGGCGTGTGCGCCTCGTCTTTGTCTCCTCGGCTAACTTGCCAGGGCTGGAAAGCTGGGTCTGCTGCTCCTTCTCAAAGCTCTGGGTTTTGAACCAAGGAGATGGGGGCTCTCTCTCTGTCTGCCTGTCTCTCTCCACTCACCTCGATGGAGAGAGGCGGTGGTATACTGGATTTCAGGTCAAGAGAATGGAGTTTTAGTCTCAGTTTTATTTTAGACAAGTCAAGCTTGAGCTGTAGGCCTGTTTTTATTATCGTTATTGTTTCCCCCCATAATTATGTATCTTGAAAAATTCCAAAACTGCAGAAAGGCTTAACCAGTTCAATGCATATTCATTCATATACACTTCATCTAGATTCACCAACTGTTACTAAGTTGCCACATTTCTTTTTCTTCTTTTTCCCTCCACACAAACACACACTTTTCATTTTCTGCTGAGTCATCTGAAAGTAACCATGCAGGGCGCTTCATTCACACCCACGTTATCTCGGAAGAAATGAAATCAGTACAACATTATCAAATCCATACTCCGTGTTCAAATATTCCAGAAATGTCTTTTATAACTATTCTGCATCTTGATCCAGGATCTCATCAAAAATCATACACTGCATTTAGTTGTCATGTCTCTTTACCTTTCTTGAATCTAGAAGAATCCTCATGCCTTTTGCTGTCCTTTTAAACTTGGGCACCCTAAGTTTTCAAGTCATTCTAGTTGTTTTGTAGCATAGCCCATAATCTGAATTTTGTTTCCTAATGTTTAGATTCAAGTTAAACGTTTTTGGCAAAAATCTCAATGTTCATTCCTACTAACTGAACTGCACAAGAGGGCACCTGATGATGCCATGCTGTTTCACTAATGGTGATGCCAAGTCTGATCCCTTGGTTAAGGGATCTGTCCTTTGCAATGCCACATTTTGTGTGTGTGCATGTGTGAGCACGCTCAGTTGTTTCCGACTCTTTGGGACCCCATGGACTGGAGCCCGCCAGGCTCCTCTGTCCATTGAATGTCCAAGGCAAGAATCCGGAAGATCCTCCTCCAGGGTATCTTCCCAACCCAGGGATCGACCCCGAGTCTCTTGCATCTCCTCCACTGGCAGGCAGACTCTTTACCTCTGTGCCACAAAGTCACATTGTACTCTCTGTGATTAGCAATCTGAGAGGGTGATATCCTGAGACTAGGGAATGTTTTCTGTTCCTACGTCAGTTCATCCTGCGGTGTTAGCAGCCATTGTTGATCCAAGGTGATGAGATCGCAGTCTGACTCTCTCCACTCTGCACGGACCTGTATGGCCATTCAGGTCACCTGAACGGATATGGCAGTCAAATGCAAAGTGAAAAGGAGACTGGGCTTGCTTTTAAATAACAAACCTTAGGTGTCGATCGAAAATTTTATAAGTAAAACTCTGTAAGGGCCATCAAAAATAAAACAACAGGCGTAACTCAGGTTGTTATGGTGAGATGAACCAATTACGACACAAATCAGACATCCTCGGGGAACCAGCTGAGACTTTGTGTCTCAACAGTGGCACCTTCCTCCTGCATCTCCTCTGTGTCAGCCTCTCTGATCCTGGAGCTGCAGCCTAGAACTGCATAAGGAGCAGGGACTCTGCCTCGGGGACTCGAGCCCTGTGTTTGCCTAACTCACCCCATGTGGGGCCTTGGGCAAGCTGAGTGAGGGTGAGCACTTTTTCAGGCCCTGTCAGGCTCAACTCTCTTTTTAGGAAACCGCCTGTGGATTCCGTGCTACGCTGTCAGCCCGAGGGTCATCTCCATCTCCTCTGCCCCAGGAGGCAGTGTGGCCTTCCAGAAGCTGGACTGCCTGCATCTCCAGTGCTAGGCCTCGTGTAACCACCTCTGAAGCTCAGCACTGTGCCTAGCGTGCAGCAGACACTCAAGAATTGTTTGTGTGCTGAAAAGAGTCAAGCCACTATGAGCAACAATCCATCTACTACCACCTCTGCCGTATCTACCACTCTAAACTATCAAGGTCTGCTCAAACCCCACAGCCTCCTCCACTGCAGTCTGTCTGCAGAGAACACATCAACTCCTGCCCCGGACAGCCCCACACCTCCACAATCTGCCCCAAACACTCCCCAAATTTCTGGCCCGCTGTTTCTCCCAAGACCTCTGCCCACCCTCTGGGTTCCTTTTAGCAGATGGCTTGTGGGGTTAATAATTTGTTCTTGGTAGAAGGTAGAAGAAACCAGGGAACGGGCCAACTCCTAGAACTGAAGATTCAAGACTAAAGGAAAACTTCCAACTAAAGCCCAGAAACTCAGTTCAGTTCAGTTCAGTTGGTCAGTTATATCCAACTCTTTGCAATCCCATGGACTGCAGCACACCAGGCTTCCCTGTCCATCACCAACTCCGGGAGCTTACTCAAACTCATGTCGATTGAGTCAGTGATGCCATCCAACAGTCTCATCCTCTGTCATCCCCTTCTCCTCCCACCTTCAATCTTTCCCAGCATCAGGGTGTTTTCCAATGAGTCTGTTCTTTGCAGCAAGTGGCCAAAGTATTGGAGTTTCAGCTTTAGCATCAGTCCTTCCAAAAAATATTCAGGACTGATCTCCTTTAGGATGGACTGGTTGGATCTCCTTGCAGTCCACGGGACTCTCAAGAGTCTTCTCCAACACCACAGTTCAAAAGCATCAATTCTTTGGCACTTAGCTTTCTTTATAGTCCAACTCTCATATCCACACGTGACTACTGAAAAAACCATAGCTTTGACTAGACGGACCTTTGTCAACAAAGTAATGTGTCTGCTTCTTATTATGGTGTCTAGGTTGGTCATAGCTTTTCTTCCAAGGAGTAAGCGTGTTTTAATTTCATGGCTGCAATCACCATCTGCAGTGATTTTGGAGCCCCCCAAAATAAAGTCTCTCACTGTTTCCATTATTTCCCCATCTATTTGCCATGAAGTGATGGGACCAGATGCCATGATCTTCATTTTTTGAATATTGAGTTTTAAGCCAGCTTTTCACTCTCCTCTTTCACTTTCATCAAGAGTCTCTTTAGTTCTTTGTTTTCTGCCATAAGGGTGGTGTCATCTGCATATCTGAGGTTATTGATATTTCTCCCAGCAAGCTGGATTACAGCTTGTGCTTTTTCCAGCCCAGCATTTCTCATGATGTACTCTGCATATAAGTTAAATAAGCAGGTGACAATATACAGCCTTGACGTACTCCTTTCCCGATTTGGAACCAGTCTATTGTTCCATGTCTGGTTCTAACTGTTGCTTGTTGACCTTCATACAGATTTCTTAGGAGGCAGATAAGATGGTCTGGTATTCCCATCTCTTTAAGAATTTTTCACAGTTTGTTGTGATCCACACAGTCAAAGGCTTTGGCACAGTCAATAAAGCAGAAGTAGGTGTTTTTTCCGGAACTCTCTTGCTTTTTTGATGATCCAACAGATGCTGGCAATTTGATCTCTGGTTCCTCTGCCTTTTCTAAAACCAGCTTGAACATGTGGAAGTTCATGGTTCACACACTGCTGAAGCCTCACTTGAGAATTTTGAGCATTACTTTGCTAGTGTGTGAGATGAGTGCAATTGTGTGGTAGTTTAAGCATTCTTTGGCATTGCCTTTCTTTGGGATTGGAATGAAAACTGACCTTTTCCAGTCCTGTGGCCACTGCTGAGTTTTCCAAATTTGCTGGCATATTGAGTGCAGCACTTTCACAGCATCATCTTCCAGGATTTGAAATAGCTCAACTGGAATTCCATCACCTCCACTAGCTTTGTTCATAGTGATGCTTCCTAAGGCCCACTTGACTTCACATTCCAGGCTGTCTGGCTCTAGGTGAGTGGTCACACCATCATGATTATCTGGGTCATGAAGCTCTTTTTTGTATAGTTCTTCTGTGTATTCTTGGCACCAGAAACTACCTGTTCATAAATGAACCACAGGGCTCAGAAAGTGAACCCAACACTAGAATTCATAGAAAGGTTGTGGGGCCAAGGGATCATGGCCTTGCTGTCAGTAACCAACTGACCAACCTGCCAAAGGGCCACCAGGGTTCTCTGGAGCTGTTGGAAACACCAGGATGGTGGGCTGGAGCCAAGAGAGTCTTGCACAAGTTTACAGGTGAGAGAGGTTGCTTTTGATCCTGGGTTTCACAGGGTTACTCAGGGACCCCAGATTCTGCAGGCAGTCTGGCCTCTGCCTTTGCACTCTGTCCTGCCACCACGACAAAGGGGACGGGGTGCTCCCTGGTCCGTTGTCTTTCTCCTGGAGTTCAGAGCCCTCATCCTTTGAGTCATCTAAAGCCTCCTGAACCTGCAAGTCCTTCGGCGAGGGTCTGCGTTATGGCCCCTAGTTAGGCAACAAGGATGCCATCCTGCCCCAGAATGCCAGGCACTGTGCTTGAAGATCTGAATGCTGCAGATGGAACCAAGGCCCAGGGAGTTTATGGGTCAAAGGCAGAGCTGTGTGTACTGACCATGCATCTAGACAGCCTAACTCACCAGTTTCTTGGTTTTCATGGACTAAGAGCATATGATGTTAACCACAAAGCCAGGAACGAACACCTGCAGGGAAGCCTCTCTGCTTCCTTGGGGGCACTATTTATCCAAAGTAAATCATCAATAAGAAGTGAGTGGCTGGGTGTGGCACTCGGTAAACCAGACATGAGGAAGGGGAGGAAGCAGATACTCCCAGTTCCTAAAATCGAGCTTTTTCTAGGTCTAATGCCCACCAGAGCTTCTGCAGGGTTGAAATCTGTGAAACTCAAGCTCAAGCCCTGAGAGAAGCAGTAAAAAGCAGAAGTCTGAGAACATGGTGCCACGGATGCACTCAGAATTCAGACATGCTTGTGGAAAGACTTCTGGGCTGGATGGTGGCTGGAAAAGCATGTAAGGTTTCCACCTGGCCTTGGATTAGTCTGAGAACTTATACCTTCAAAAGTTACTTTCCTTTTGGTGCACAAACATTACAGGGTGTGCAAGTATTTCCAAAGCGGCAGTGAGGAAGAAGGAAGGAAAAAGGATGCCTAGAAACCTAGCTGGGCCACCCCCATTACTTATTTGTGTTTAGTGCAGACAGGACCACAATAAACCAGGTTCTGAGGGAGACAACCTAGCAAATGTATCATTAAATCCATGCACGCTGAACTGCAAAGTCAAAGATGGCTGGCTGTAGAGATCCCAAAATTCAACAGCACCATGGTTAAGGCCACATCACCCTGGAAGAAGCAGACAGACAAACTGCTATGTTGGTTCTTAAGCATGAGTCCTTTCAATTCTGGACCAAAGAAAAGGAAGTACTGATCTCCAGAAGGCAATGGAGGTGACTTAAGAAACTTGTTTTCCAAGGCCGTGATGGTAACTATGACCAATTTAAGGAAGACCAGGACACTAGGCTCAGTACAGAGAACGATGTTTGGGAGGGCCTCTGCATAAGAAGGTCTTGTCCTGTGATGGAAGCTGTGGTCCAGGAAGGCAATTGCCTGCCTTTATACACCGCTGCCTGAAGCTTCCATAGATAAATGTCACAGAGACTGCATCCAAGACTGAGAGCATGCCCTCTTTCATGCTTTTATGTTGGTGCAACCCTTATGGTTGAAGAATATAATGGTTTACAAAGGGCTGAAATTGATAATGCTTTTAGGCTGGCTTTAACCTAAAGAGCTGAGGGGCTGGCAACTGGGCCCTGAGCGGACACAGAGGACTCTGCTCCAGTGCTGGGAGGCAGTGCCTCTGCAATCTTGAGCACAGCCCCACCACAGCAAGCTCCAATGCTGCTCCCTTCTTAGGTCTCTGTGGAACACACAAAGCAGAATCTGCATCCCTTCTCCTCATACTCTCATCTCACTGTCCCTTGAGGGGACAGACGGGAATTCAATGACAGCAAGGCATGACACAAAAAAGGCAACCAGTGCAATTAATCTTTTCAGTCAAGATACATGAGTTAAAGTGGGAGAGAAGTGCATAGAGTGTTCTAAAATGTATTCATGGACCCTTAGACTACATAGGCCTTCCCTAGTGGCTCAGATGGTAAAGAATCCACCTGCAATGTGGGAGACCTGGGTTCAATCCCTGGGTCGGGAAGATCCCCTGGAGGAGGAAATGGCAACCCACTCCAGTACCCTTACGTGGAAAATTCCATGGACAAAGGAGCCTGGCAGGCTACAGTCCATGGGGTCCCAAAGAGTCAGACATGACTGAGCAACCTCACTTTCTTTCTTTGGACTACATTGAACCTAAGACTTCTTTTTTGTGAGTAAGCACATTCCTGGGTGGTGGTTTTTTGTTGAAATAGTAAGACAAGAACTACTTTCTGACTGCAAAGGAGTAGTCAGGGCACCAGACAGCTGAAGGAGTGCAAATCCAATGGGTGTAATCAGAAAGGAACAGACTCACAAAAAGGTCTGAAGAACAAGCCAAAAGAAACCTAAGAATGAAGGTGCCCAGGGCAGCAGAGTCAGCTGCAGAATCTGGAGACAAATCCTAGGCCTCCCGAGTAACGTCAGTGACTGCAGAAGGGGGTCTGTGCGTGGAGACCAACAAATTAGTGATAAATTTCAAGCCTGCAAGTGTCTTCTGGAGCCCAGACTGTCAGAGGAGGCTCTGCGTGATGGGGAGTCAGCTGGATCAGCATGCTGGAGACAGCAGTTCTGGCCCAGTCTCCCTGTGCAGGTGAGGGCCATGGCAAGTGAGGACTGACTGCGCCCCCAACCACGGCCTGGAGAACCCTCCGTGCAAGGCTCCGGAGTGCCTGCTCAAGTCCATGCACCTGGCTGGGACAGGCTCTCAGGAGGGAGGGGGCACTGAAAGTGGAAGGAGGAGCAGACGCCTGGACCTGCCTGGCTATCTGCCTGCGCATGTGAGACCACCACGGAGGCAGACTAGGCCAAGGGCACTGGAGTAACAGCTGCGGGATGGTGTCATGGGCGGAGCTGTGTCCTGGCAAAAGATATGCTTCTTTTCAGGTACCTGAAAATAAGCTTATTTGAGTTTATTTGGAAACAGGGTCTTTACGGAGGTAATCAAGTTAAAATGAGGTCATTAGGGTGGGCCCTAGTGTGACTGGTGTCCTTATGGAAAGGGGAGGTGAGACACAGAGGTGGACACGTGCAGAGAAAAGAACAGAAGTCAGGGTTGGGGGGACGGCATGAGCCTGGAGTGATAGGTCCGCAGGCCAAGGAACACTGAGGATCGCCAGTAGCCATTGGATTTGAGGAAGTGGCAGGGAAGGGGCTTCCGCCAGAGCTGTGACAAGGAGCACAGGCCCTGTCAACACCCTGAGTCAGATGTGCAGCCTTCAGAACTTGCGACAATACTTTCCTGTTAGTCTAAGCCAACTCGTGTTTGTTCCTTTGTTACAGTGGCACTGATACAGAAGGTAACAAGACCTGAGAACCCGGAACATTTCATCAACAGAAGCCCACAGATTAAGAAAGGAAATGAAATAAGCAGAGATTCTTGAAAGCCACAGGGATGCCTCTTGAGATAAGTAGATTAGAAACACAATAAAAATGTAGGGAAAGGACAGTGAAACCAGTTATTAATTTAGGGAAAAGCCTAGGAGGACTCTATGATGAAAAAGGAGAAATTTGAAAATGACCTGAGGATAATAAGGGGGGTAAGAGAAAGGAGAGGAAAAGGGAAAGCGGAAGATAGCCTTCCTTCTAAACTCAGAAGAAAGACTAATTAAATGACTCAGTTAATAAATTAAATAACTTAGAGGAAAAAAAAAATGAAATCAGTTCTGACAAAAGCCTTCCTGCTAAAAATACTGTAAATGTCAGAATTAGTGGTGGTTAGCTGCCAATAAAATTTCAGACAAAGGAAAAAAAAGGGAAACATAACCAAGCAAGTCAGAGCAATGCAAAATGTAAGCACAAAAATAACTTATAAACAATCCTGCAGTGGCATTTTAAACAGTCAACACGGAACAGTCTGTTGCCTAGTAGGGCACACTCAAACCTGAACCCTGTTGGAGAACCTTCTGGAAGTTGAGCTGCGATGGCATGATAATACCTTCCTGGTAACTCTTTGCAAGGCATACACAGAACTTTTTCAAATGACCCTCATAGTAACCCTGTAAGCTCAGGCACAATTTGCACATTAACAGCCTCAGTGAGGAAATTTGTTTGAAGGTAAGAGAACCAGGATCACAGTTCACATCAGGAGCCTAATGTTCTCCCCCCACTGACTGCGTTCAGTTACAAGGCCATGAAATAGCTGACATGATTTCAAAGGCATTAGGAGAGATAATCAAGGTGCCTCAATGATGATAAAGCCCCAAAATACATCATGCTAAATCTCTGGGTTCCAACCCAGGACAAATTCATAAAAAACAAATTCATGAAAATTTTAGAAAAATATTAGCAGAATATGATAGGTCTCATATGCAAAAAAATAAATAGAGAATTATAAAATTACACATTATAATAAGAATGGAAGTAGGGGCCAGAAGACCAAACTCTTTTCTCAAATCAGTATGAATTTGCACATAAATTGATAGCATTCTGAGTAAGAAACAAAAGTAAAAGGAAAAAAGGGAAAAGGCAAGCCTCCTGCATATCTTATCATTGGACAAAGGCAAAGTAAAGGTAGAAATCAATGATGAAAGCAGAATTGAAAGGTCTCCAATTATTTGGACACTAAAAATGCCCTTTCAAATAATGCTTGGGTAGGAGTGAAAACAGCTTCCCTGGTGGCTCAGAGGTAAAGAATCTGCCTGCAAAGCAGGAGACCCGGGTTCCATTCCTGGGTGGGGAAGACCTTCTAGAGAAGGGAATGGCAACCCATTCCAGTATTCTTGCCTGGAGAATCCCATGGACAGAGGAGCCTGGTGGGCTACAGTCCATGGGATTGCAAGGAGCTGGACATGACTGAACAACTAACACCACCACACCACAGGAGAGAAAACCAGTTCATAAGAGTGAAATATATTTTTAGACCAACAAAAGCATCACAAGTAATGGGGACAAAAACTCTGATAACAGTTACCAAAAGGAAAAAGTAAAGCATCACAAACTAGCCCTGCCCTGCTTAGAATGGAAAGCTAAAAGAAAGTGGGGAAATCAAATTAGACTAAAAATAAAAAAAAACAAAATGAAATAAAAACAAGGAAGTTGCTAAGTAAAACTAATTTTAGAATTTTGAAAATAATAAAGTTGATAATCAATGACTAAATTTAAAAAAAAAAAGCACCTTAATAATCTAAGAATAAAATGACAATCTATCAACCACTGGAAAATAATGTTTAAGTTATGGGAGATGTCCTCAGCCAGAGCTAAAAAAACAAATAATGATGTTGAAATGCAAGATTTACTTCTAAAATAAAAAGTTCTCAAAGTGACACAGTAAGAAAAAACAAAATAATGTATATGAGACAAACAAGGAAAATAACTAAAGGATCACTCTCCAAAGGCTCCTAATTCAATATAGCTCTTTTTCAATCCAGTCTTTCAAAGAACTAATTGTCTCTGTGTTACATACATGGTTCCTTAACAGAAGACTCACTTCATTTTATGAGTAAAACCAATTACTCTGCAAGAGCCATTAAAATTCTAAGTCAACTTCATGTACACCTATGGATGCAAAAACTGTAACAAAATTTTCTCTAATGGAAATCAACAACTGAACTCAAAGGTTTCGGTTCTCCAACAAAGCAGGATCTATACCAACAAAAGAGCACAGTGGTAACTTCTAGAAAGCCATCAAGCACATTTTGTTAAAGAAAAGTGGTCTTTGAATCATCTAAATGCCAAAATATATTAAAATTTATCACTTTTTCTTCACTAAAATTCTTAAAAATAGGTAAACAAGGTCTGCTTTTAAATCAACATTGTGCTTTTTTTCCCTGCAGTATTTCGGTCATTCCTTTTAAAAACAGGAAATTTACCAAAAAAACCTTCCTTCCAACTTAAGAATTTTGCCAATAGCAATTCGAGAGAAAGAAAAAAGCAAGAAATAAAAATACTATCTTTGCAATTACTACCCTATTCAAGTTGCTGTTTGAGAGAACTCTGTTTCCTCAATTTTTAAATAAAGAAAATTTCTACCTCAAAGATTTGTACAGATGATTAAAGTAGAATGTTTTGCAAAGTACTTTGTTAGCCATGAAGTCCTATGTAAACAGAAGGTTACTACATGTGTAAAAATTTATCCATCCATCTCTTTACCTGTCCATCCATGCATCCGTCCAGGAAGTTCACCCATCCATCCACCCACCCACCTATGTTCCATGCATCCATCTAAGCAACCATCTTCTCACCCTGTTCCAGGCCCTACACTGAGGGGCCAATACAGGGTGAGCAAATTCTTGCTTTGGAGAAGCTTTCCGTTAAATGGGGGAATTGACATTAAACAAGAATATCACCCAAACAGACAACCCCAAACTTTAAGTGCTATGAATAAAAGGGCAGGGAACTCTAGAAGAAGGAAGAGGGATGTGACCCGGCCTGTGGGCTAGGGGAGCCCTTCCCGGGGCTGGGGCTGAGGTGTGGCGAGCTGGTGGGGCGGTGCAGTGTGGAGCGCGGGCAGGGCACCGTCCCCGCTGGGCAGTGTCCGCCTTTGGGCAAAGTACGCGCGCTGCAGCTCCCCTGCTGCTGGGTAGTGGGGGTTTTCTCCTACTTTCTTATAAATAGCCGTGCTTTGAGCAGTGCAGTTGTGGCAATTACTTTTTTTTTTTCCTTTTGAGTTATGTCCTAGAGGTATCTTTCAGAAAGGAAATACCAAATTCAGAGCTGTTCTCTGGGAGAAAAGCACTTTATAGCTTTTGTCCATGATGCCAATTACTTTCCACACATATGGAACCAATTTATATCGCCAGCAGCAAGGCTTTGGTGACCCTTTCTCTTTGACGCTGCCAAGTGTCTTAGCATTTATATTTATTTTTGTGAGTTTAACAGGTATGTGACAGCATTTTCAAGTTATTTTAATTTTTATTTCTGTAGTTTCCAATAAAGTTGTATGTGTTTCCATGCCATGATTTACTGTCTGTGTTTTCTCTTATGTAAATTAACCATTCATTTCTCTGAACTTCTTACCCAAGGCCATTTGTAAGCAATATGACCATGGCTCTGGCTTGGGCACTGCAGAGTACTAAGCCTCTAACAGCTGATCTATAAACACGGACTAATTAAACTCAATTATCAATTGACATATAAGTAAGTGAGTAAGCAAGCAAGTAAGTGAAGTCGCTCAGTCATGTCCGACTCTTTGCGACCCCGTGGGCTGTAGCCTACCAGGCTTCTCCGTCCATGGGATTCTCCAGGCAAAAATACTGGAGTGGATTACTATTTCCTTCTCCAGGGGATCTTCCCGACCCAGGGATTGAACCTGAGTCTCCCGCACACTGCAGAGTACTAAGCATCTAATAGGTGATCTATAAACACGGACTGAATTAAACTCAATTATCAATTGACATATGCTTGTATCAATTACTTCTTTTGGATTTCAGTTTCTGTCAGTTCTTTTTTCTCAAGTATCTTCTAATGTTTTTCTTTTTAATATTTCTTTAAAAGTTATATTTTACTATACTAGTATACTATAGTAAAAATATATCTTACTATATTACTACATTTTACTATAATTAATTTTAATACATATCATGTATCTTATTTGTGACTATACATCTTGACATACCTTTAAAGTTTTGAAATATAATCATTTTCTTTTATAACTGGAATAAATGTGCTTTTAAAATATATTCTAACGAGTTTCCAATGCTTAACTTTTACCTGTCTGGAATTAATTTGCATAATTATGAATGTACTTGTCTATGGCTGCCTGATGTGAAGAGACAACTCATTGGAAAAGACCATGATGCTGAAAAAGATTGAGAGCAGTAGGAGAAGGGGGCAACAGAGGGTGAGATGGGTGGATGGCATCATTGACTCAATGGACATGAGTTTGAGCAAACTCCGGGAGATAGTGAAGAACAGGGAAGCCTGGCGGGCTGCAGTCCACGGGGCTGCAAAGAGTCAGATGTGACTTAGGGACTAAACAATAACGCTGATATCCAATAGTTTCAATGATGTTTGATAGTGTTTCCATTTCTTCTCTTATTCTTTCCTTATGTGTTTTCTAGTTTGTCACATATTCCAAATAATAGTATTTCTGTATCTCTATGAATCATTTTCTCCATTGTAAATTAGATGCAAGTGGTTTGTATAACTGCTGCTTTGTGTTATGTTTGATGGTCCATTAGGGATGTCCCATTAGGGACGCCCAGCATGAACACCTGCCTGGAAGGTTACACGGTTCCCTGGCTCCCCTGTTCTCCTCTGTGACCCTCACTGTCTGTTCTCCAGTTCTAGGAAGCACTCACCGTGAGGACGGCATCACAGTGGCAAGTTTATTCCATAGAGAAGGCCTGTCAACAGGGCATGAGGGTGGAGAAAGCTGTGGCATTCGGAAACTAGAGAAAATAAGACACGTGCAGGATCATCGGCTGAATTCCAGGGCACGGAAAAGCGGAGCTTACTTGAGGCCATGACCGTTCTGATTTTGATCTCATATTTAGTAACTCTCACAGGGCAGGTGAGGGCTCCTCTCACACAAGCCAGTGGTGAAGAGGCAGAACCGCGCATATTCAGGCCGCCCCGTGCTGCTGCACACCAGCCAGGCCCGCCCGGCCCCGCCCGAGGAGGCTGTGTGCGAGGAGCCGAAAAGGCGCGCCCTACAGATGCAGAGATGCCCTGGGGAGCTCACAGTTCTCGGTAAGACCCTGACACCAAACCCCAGGCCTAACTGGGGCAAGGATGCGCCCCAGAAGCCTTACCTCCCCCAGCGCCAGCAGCCCTCGGTCAGCTGCTCACGGCGGCCCGAGCAGAGCTGAGCAGCCGGCCGTGCGGCGGGGGTGCCCCTCCGAGCCGCCCGCGTGTGCGTCCTCGGACCCTCCAGACCACCCTGATGCCTCAGAAGGGCAGCCTCGGCTCCCCAGGGCAGCCAGGCCCTTTGTGCTCGGGCACAGACACCAGGATCTGGATGGGCGGCCACCGGAAATGTGCAGGGTGCATCATAAGCCAGAGCTGATCCAAAGTGCCAGCAGTAATAATGCGGAGAAGGCGATGGCGCCCACTCCAGTCCTCTTGCCTGGAAAATCCCATGGGCGGAGGAGCCTGGTAGGCTGCGGTCCATGGGGTCGCTAAGAGTCAGACAGGACTGAGCGACTTCACTTTCACATTTCACTTTCATGCACTGGAGAAGGAAATGGCAACCCCTCCAGTGTTCTTGCCTGGAGAATCTCAGCGACGGGGGAACCTGGTGGGCTGCCGTCTATGGGGTCGCACAGAGTCGGACACCACTGAAGCGACTTAGCAGCAGCAGTAGGTATAATGAATGGTCCTCTCTAGGTTCACTATCAGATCTGACATCATTAGAGACGTCTAAAGAAAATTAGTAAGTTCCCAATTGAGTAGTTTCAAAAATTTCAGCCCTAATCCACTTACTCCAGCACTCAGACCAGACCAGCCTTCTCACTGCTGAATGGGACAAATACCGCACCAAGTCCAGGCCCTGCCTTGGCCTCCTGGCATTTGTTTCTTTCTGGCCATGCCAACACCAAAGTGTTATTTCTCATGGCAACAAAGCAAACACTGACAGGATGGTCACCACGAACACAGGCCAGCTCATTAAACATCCAGGCAAGGGTTTGGGCGACTTTCCAGAGGGACCCCCGGGAGCCAGAGCTAGAAACGATTTTGGTCAGGTCTGACTTGGCTTCACTTTTGCTCTTTGCAAAATGCATCCAGACCATGTGATGCAGGCTCCTAGACTTTCCTTTCCAAACACCATCAAGACCTAACTGCCCACTGACAGTGGAAAATCAACATGGGCTTCTCGGCCGTTCCTGGTTGCCGGCAGAGAGAGATTCTGGCAGCCTGAGAACTAGGCTGGGCCTGACACAGAGGCGTGGGGAACCTCAACCAGCCATGGCTTCCACAGAGGCAGAAATTACGCTAAAAAATACCAACTGGCTGGTGGGGAAGGCAGAGCACAAAAACAGAAGGAAACAAGACGACTGCTTTAGCAAGGTCACTGCCATGAATGGCCAGGAAGACAGGGAGTTTTCAGGCTGTGTATACATGGCAGCCAAGTACCCTTTTGATGCCGAAGCCTTAGTCCAATATTCTAAACCCCAAATGCCAGTTCAATCCCCCTGCACACCTGGGAAGGTCAGGGCACTTACCTCTGGCTCCCGAGTCACCATTCCTGAGGCTGGACCCCCCCCACGCTAGCCTCCTCTCTTCTGCTGGCAGCACAGAAGGAAAGTGCTGTCACAGGTCAGCGATCCGAGCAGCCAAACGCACCTAATGCAAGGTGCTTGAGTTTGAAATTCACTTGAATAATAATAATTTAAAAAAAAAACAGCACCCTCTTTGGGGAAGCCCAAAGAGTCCTTATGACTCAGGCTGTACTGTAATTTCATTTTCTCTTCCGATGCTACCCAAGAGAGCCAAGGAGAAGAAAAGCAACAGTGTCTTGTTTTTGCGTTCTCATTTACAGAATGCAATAATCACGTGCACGCTCTATCCCTACCCTGGCAAATTAGCAGGAATTACCGGTTGAAAATATCACAGACACAGATCTCAACCATTTCTGCTTTTGACCTTAAACCAAAAAAATGAAAGCCACCAGGTGCATGTTAGAGTCACTTGGGAAGTTTCTGAAAAACTACTGATTCAGGTCCCATCCTACAGATTCAGATTTAGGTAGTGTACAACGTGGCCTTCACATTGAGATTTTTAAAAGCCACCAGGGACTCCCAATTACAGAAAAGTGCAAGAACCACTGATCTACATGAAAGACCTACGGGGTACACTGCAGGGATCATGAAATGAGAAAATCCCCAAGTTACAAAGATTCAGATTCTGGTCTCAGCATCACTGTTTAATATTTTCTGTTCTCAGACAAGTGACAGAATGTCTCTAAACCTCAGTATTTTCATCTGGTAAACAAATTATATTTCTTGCAGTTCTTACTGAAGTGTTATATGGTTCAAATATGGTAAGAAAGTGCTGGGGAAAACACTAAATGCTATACACACGTAAGGGTTAGATGATCATTATTTCCTTTTGCAACATGGAGCTGATGTTTAAGGTTTATTGAGACTTACTATGTGCCAGGCCTTGGGCTAAGTGCACAGCTGGCTTCCAAGGTAGATACTATAACTACCTCTGTATAGTCACAAATAAGATACATGATATATATTAAAATTAATTATAGTAAAATGTAGTAATATAGTAAGATATATTATATATATATATTGACACCAGCCAAGGTACAGAGAGGTAAGAAGGTGTGGAAAACAGAATATCAGTGTTCTCTAGAAACTTGCAAATCAGAAATGATTAGAAAAAGGTAAAAAGGGACCTCCCTGGTGGTCCAGTAGCTAAGACTCTGAGTTCCCAATGCAGGGGGCCTGGGTTCCATTCCTGGTCAGGGAACTAGATCCCACATGCCTCAAATAAGGACCAAAGATCTCGCATGTCACAACCAAGACCTTAAGCAGCCAAATAAATAAGTAAATAAATACTAAGAAAAGAAAAAGTTAAAAAGGAAATGTTGCTGTTCAGTCGCTGAGTCATGTCTGACTCTTTATGACCCCATGCTCTGCAGCACATCAGGCTCCTGTGTCTTCCACTATCTCCCAGTTTGCTAAAATTCATGTCCAATGAGTCAGTGATGCTGTATAACCATTTTATCCTCTGCCACACCCTTCTTCTCCTGCCCTCAATCTTTTCCAGCATTGTGGGCTCTTCACATCAGGTGGCCAAAGTATTGGAGTTTCCGCTTCAGCATCAGTCTTTCCAATGAATATTCAGAGTTGATTTCCTTTAGGACTGACTGGTTTGATTTCCTTGTAGTCAAAGGGATTCTTCAAGAGTCTTCTCCAGCACCACAATTTGAAAGCATCAATTATTTGGCACTCAGCCTTCCTTATGGTCCAACTTTCACATCTGTACATGACTACTGGAAAAACCATAGCTTTGACTATATGGACTTTTGTAAGCAAAGTGATGTCTGTACTTTTTTTCTCTTTCTTTCTCTCTCTCTCTCTCTCTCTCTCTATATATATATATATATATATATATACACACAGATATACACACATATATATACATATATACACATATATACAAGCTGGAATCAAGATTGCCAGATGAAATACAAATAACCTCAGATATGCAGATGAAAGTGAAGTGAAAGTGAAAGCCACTCAGTCATGTCTGACTATTTGTGACCCCATGGACTATACAGTCCATGGAATTCTCTAGGCCAGAATACTAGAGTGGGTAGCCCTTCCCTTCTCCAGGGAATCTTCCCAACCCAGGGATCAAACCCAGGTCTCTTGCATTACAGGCAAATTCTTTACCAGCTGAACCACCAGGGAAGCCCAAGAATCCTGGAGTAGGTAGCTTATCCCTTCTCCAGCAGAGCTTCCTGACCCAGGAATTGAACTGGGGTCTCCTACATTGCAGGTGGATTCTTTACCAACTATCAGGGAAGCCCTAATGGCAGAAAGTGAGCTTCTTAATGAAGGTGAAAGAGGAGAGTGAAAAAGCTGGCTTAAAACTCAATATTAAAAAAACTAAGATCATGGCATCTGGTTCCATCACTTCATGGTAAATAGATGGGGAAAAAATGGAAATGATGACAGACTTTATGTTCTTGGGCTCCAAAATCACTGTGGACATTGATTGTAGCCATGAAATTAAAAGATGCTTGCTCCCTAGAAGTTAAGTTGTGACAAACTTAAAATATTAAAAAGCAGAGACATCACTTTGTTGACAAACATCCATATGGTCAAAGCTAGTCATGTATAGATGTGAGAGTTGGACCATAAAGAAAGCTGAGCACCGAAAAATTGATGCTTTTGAACGGTGGTGCTGGAGAAGACTCCTGAGAGTCCCGTGGACAGTGAGGAGATCAAACTCATCAATCCTAAAGGAAATCAATCCTGAATATTCATTGGAAGCACTGATCCTGAAGCTGAAGCTCCAACACCTTGGCTACCTGATATGAAGAGCTGACTCTGGAAAAGACCCTGATGCTGGGAAAGACTGAAGGTGGAGGAGAAGGGGATGGCAGAGGATGAGATGGTTGGATGGCATCAGTGACTCAAAGGACATAGGTTTGAGCACACTCTGGGAGTTGGGGGACAGGCACGCCTGGCATACTGCAATCTATGGGGTTGCACAGTCGGATATGACTGAGTGAACAACAACAAAATAGTTGACTTTCAATGTTCCAGGTACACAGCTAGGTGGTTCATTTATACATATACACACATATTATTTTTGAGATTATTTTTCATTATAGGTTCTTACAAGATACTAAGTGTAGTTCCCTGCGCTATACAGTAAACCTTTGTTGCTTGTTCTATATCTATTTTAACTTAGAAATCTAGCATTTTAGTCATACTAAGGCAAACAAGTAGAATTAAAATGTCATAAATTTTTTAGTTAGGCAAAAATTCATAAGTTTCCTAAAATATATACATTATACACACAATTTATATATATGTATACAAAAGTTTTTCTGCAATGCTTTATAAAGGCTTGAGAAAGAACATAAAAAAAGAAGAGATGGATAAATTGGAAAACATAAACTGAATGAAATGGGAGCAATGAATATGAAATAGAAAAAGTGAAACAAACTGGATAAAAGATCATCATAGTCCAGTTGTTTTTAAACATGGCTCCTCATTAGAGATATATCTGGCAGAAAAAAAAGCAGTACCTGGGCCTTTGTATTTTTCAAAAAAATTCAAAGAAAATTCTGATATGAATCTGGGTTTTAAAAAGAGATTACACGTTTTTCTATTAAATGGTAATTTTGGTGATACAGAATTCTATTACTTTTCTGTTGACTAATCGTGATACAATGGTATTTAATGAATAATAGTTAATAATCACAATAGTGAAAGATATTTATCAGTTTCACAATCAATAGCCAGACAAAAAGTAAAAGATAATTATAACTGCAAGCCCTAATGGGGACATGACTAACCTAACAATATAAAATAATCACACACAATCTGGGGAGGCGGGGCGGTCAAGGAGAGTGATGTGGTCAGCGGAAGTGCATACACGCACGTTTTCATCCTCTCAGCCAGTCTATGTCTTTTGGTCAGTGCATTTAATCCATTTACTTTTAAGGTAATTATCACTATGAACGATCCTATTACCATTTTCTTAATTGTTCTGGGCTTATTTTCTGTAGGTCTTTTCCCTCTCCTGTGCTTCCTGCTTAAGGAAGTTCTTTCAGCATTTGTTGTAAAGTTGGTTTGGTGTTGCTGAATTCTCTTAAATTTTGCTTGTCTGTAAAACTTTAGATTTCTCCATCTAAAGGAGAGTTGCTGGGTAGTCTTTCTTGGTTGCAGGTTCTTCCCTTTCATCACTTTAAATATATCGTGCCATTCCCTTCTGGCTTGTAGAGTTTCTGTTGAGAAATCAACTGATAACCTGATGGGAGTTCCCTTGTATGCTATTTGTCATTTTCCCTTTGTTGCTTTTAATATTTTATGTTCATCTTAAATGTTTGTCAGCTTGATTACCATGTTTCTCAGTGTGTTCCTCCTTGGGTTTCTCCTTCCTGGGACTGTGCTTCCTGGACTTGCCTGACTGTTTCCTTTCCTATGTTAAGAAAGTTTTCTTCAGCTTTTGGTGGGCAATAGTCCTTGTGATCACAGAGTCAGACATGACTTGGTGACTAACACTTACACTTTCACAGAGGTCTGTTACGCTGTCTTCATTCTCTTTCATTCTTTCTCCTTTGTTCTGTGGCAGTGATTTCCACCATTATGACCAACCTAGATAGTAATATTCAAAAGCAGAGACATTACTTTGCCGACTAAGGTCCGTCTAGTCCAGGCTATGGTTTTTCCTGTGGTCATGTATGGATGGTGAGAGTTGGACTGTGAAGAAAGCTGAGCACTGAAGAATTGATGCTTTTGAACTGTGGTGTTGGAGAAGACTCTTGAGAGTCCCTTGGACTGCAAGGAGATCCAACCAGTCCATTCTGAAGGAGATCAACCCTGGGGATTTCTTTGGAAGGAATAATGCTAAAGCTGAAGCTCCAATACTTTGGCCACCTCATGCGAAGAGTTGACTCATTGGGAAAGACTCTGATGCTGGGAGGGATTGGGGGCAGGAGGAGAAGGGGACGACAGAGGATGAGATGGCTGGATGGTATCACGGACTCGATGGACGTGAGTCTGAGTGAACTCCGGGAGTTGGTGATGGACAGGGAGGCCTGGCGTGCTGCAATTCATGGGGTCGCAAAGAGTCGGACACGACTGAGCGACTGAACTGTTCTCCAGGTCACTTAACTGTTCTTCTGCCTCAGTGATTCTGCTATTGATTCCTTCTAGCTCATCTCTGTTTGTATATTCTTTAGCTCTTCTAGGTCTTTGGCAAACACTTCTTGCATCTTCTTCATTCTGTTTCTGAGATATGGATAACCTTCACTATCATTATTCTGAATTCTTTGTCTGAATTATCTGCATATCTCCACTTCAGTTAGTTGATTTTTGGGAATGGTGGTGGTTATATTGTCCCTTCATCTGGGACATACATCATTCTATGCTATTTCATCCTGATTAACTTTCTGTAATGTGGTTTTGTTCTAGCTGCTATGGGACTGTGGTTCTCCTTGTTTCTTCTGTCTGCCCTCTGGTGGATGAAGCTAAGAGGCTTCTGCAGGCTTCCTGATGGGAGGGACAGTGTGGGAAAAACTAGGTCTTGCTCTAGTGGGCAGGGCCTTGCACAGTAAAGCTTTAATCCAATTATCTGCTGAAGGACGGGGTTGACCACCATCCCTGTTAGTTGTTTGGCCTGGTGACCCAGCCCTGGGGTCTACAAACTCTATGGCAGAGTTAATGGGGACCTCCAAGAGCATTTACGTCAAGGGGGACCTTCCAGGACTGCTGCTGCAGTGCCCTTGTCCCTGTGGTGAACCCCTCCTGACCTAGGAGACACCCCACCCCAGCAGGTAGTTTTGGTCCAGCCTCCTATATGGGTCATTTCTCCTTTCTTCTGGGTCTGGGTGCATGCAAGATTTTATTTTGCCCTCCAAGACTGGAGTCTCTGTTTCCCCCAGTTCTATGGAAATCCTGCAGTCAAGTCCCACTGGCCTTCAAAGTCATATTCCCTAGGGGTTCCCAGTCCCCTTGTTGGATCCCCAGGCTGGGAAGCCTGACATGAGGCTTAGAACCTTTACAGCAATGGGAGAACTTCGGTGTTTTTGTTCTCCAGTTTGTGGATCACCCATTCAGCGGGTATGGGGTTTGATTTTAACATGTTTGTGCCCCTTCTACCATCTTGGTGTGGCTTCTTCTTTGTCTTTGGACATGGGGTATCCTTTTTTGGTGGGTTCCAGTGTCCTCCTGTTGATGGCTGTTCAAAAGCTGGTTGCAATTTTGGGGTTCTTCTAGGAGGAGAACTCTACCATCTTGAACCAGAACTGATGTCTCTGCTTTTTAATACACTATCTAGAGTTGTCATAGCTTTCCTTCCAAGGAGCAAGCATCTTTTAACTTCATGGCTGCAGTCAATGTCCACAGTGATTTCTGAGCCCAAGAAAATAAAGTCTGTCACTGTTTCCACTTTTTCCTCTTCTATTTGCCATGAAGTGATGGGACTGGATGCCATGATCTTCGATTTTTGAATGCTGGGTTTCAAGCCAGCTTTTTAACTCTTATCTTTCACCTTCATTGAGAGGTTCTTTAGTTCCTCTTCACTTTCTGCCATTAGAACAGTATCATCTGTATATCTGAGGTTATTGATATTTCCTCCTGCAGTCTTAATTCTAGCTTGAGCTTCACCCAGCCCAGCATTTCGCATGACGTACTCTGTGTATGTTAAATAAGCAGAGCAACAATATACAGCCTTGTCATACCCCCTTCCCAATTTTGAACCAGTCCATTGTTCCATGTCCATTTCTAACTATTGCTTCGTGACCTGCATACAGATTTCTCAGGAGGCAGGTAAGGTGGTCTAGTACTCCCTTCTCTTTCAGAATTTTCCACAGTTTGCTGTGATCCACACAGTCAAGGACTTTAGTGAAATAGAAAAGAAACAGAAATGTATGTAATCAAAAAGGGGCTTCCCAGATGGTGGTAGTGGTAAAGAACCCACCTGTCTCTGCAGGAGATGTAAGAGACAAGGGTTCAATCCCTGAGTCGAGAAGATCCCCTGGAGAAGGGCATGGCAACTCACTGCAGTATCCTTGCCTGGAGAATTCCATGGACAAAGGAGCCTGGCGGGCCATAGTCCATAGGTTTACAAAGAGTCAGACATGACTGAAGGGACTTAGGACACATGCATAATCCAAAAGATGGAAGGCATAAACCAATAAGACGGGCCCCACAAAAATGTGAATCAGGCGTGTTCCTCTTTCAAAAGACATACTCTCAGTCGGGATTAAAACCTCAGCGCTGTTGACAAGAAATACACCCAAGACAAAGACAAACCTGGAAACACAGGCAGTCACCACAGGCACTGGGTTTGGTGCAGACTGCTCTGACTGTCCAGTAAGGCACTGACGGGGCAGGCTCGGCTCCTCCCCGCCCAGCCTCAGGTGGCAACTTGGCAGTGACTTTCCAGATCTTTCTCCTTTGTGCAGGTTAACGTTCCTGGAAGGCTGTATTTGTCCCGTAAATCACTGCTTTTCTAAAACCTCCTGTGTATGTACCCTGATGACCGTTGCAGGGGTGGGGCTGCGTGAGGGGCTGGAGGCCTCGTGAAGGACGGGTGTCTGACTGGCTGCCCTTACTTCAGGCGTGGGGGCGGGGAAGCACCCAAAGAGCTTTCCTTTCTTTTCTTGTCTGCGTTTTAAAAAAGGTCTGGGTTTTTTTTTTTTCTGTTGTTTTTTTTCTGTTTAAGTGGGGTAGAGGGTGGTGGAAAGGAAAATTAAGTATTTACTGAAGCTTATACTTTGGTAAAAATGTGAGTGGGGGAAGGGCAGACATTTTTCTCAACTGCCTGTTATCTGCCAAGTGCTTTTCCTTCTGGACTTGATGCTTTTGACTGAGATCATGTTTGACAGATGTAAATATTAGTGTCAAAATAGAAGCTAAGATGAAGTAACACTAATTAGTAGGTGTAGAATTTACTTCATATTACGTGTCATGACATAATTTTTATGGCTTGGCTCAAGACACAGTTTAAGAGCACATCCTCACTGATGCGACATTACTGCTTTCTAACTCTGTCTACTTCGTGGCCTGTTATGATGATGAATCTGCTTTACTGACTATGCCAGAGCCTTTGACTGTGTGGATCACAATAAACTGTGGAAAATTTTGAAAGAGATGGGAATACCAGACCACCTGACCTGCCTCTTGAGAAATCTGTATGCAGGTCAGGAAGCAACAGTTAGAACTGGACATGGAACAACAGACTGGTTCGAAATAGGAAAAGGAGTACGTCAAGGCTGGATATTGTCACCCTGCTTATTTAACTTCTATGCAGAGTACATCATGAGAAACGCTGGACTGGAAGAAACACAAGCTGGAATCAAGATTGCCCAGAGAAATATCAATAACCTCAGATATGCAGATGACACCACCCTTATGGCAGAAAGTGAAGAGGAACTAAAAAGCCTCCTGATGAAAGTGAAAGCAGAGAGTGAAAAAGTTGGCTTAAAGCTCAACATTCAGAAAAAGAAGATCATGGCATCCGGTCCCATCACCTCATGGGAAATAGATGGGGAAACAGTGGAAACAGTATCAGACTTTATTTTTGGGGGCTCCAAAATCACTGCAGATGGTGAATGCAGCCATGAAATTAAAAGACGCTTACTCCTTGGAAGAAAAGTTATGACCAACCTAGATAGCATATTCAGAAGCAGAGACATTGCTTTGCCGACTAAGGTCCGTCTAGTCAAGGCTATGTTTTTCCTGTGGTCATGTATGGATGTGAGAGTTGGACTGTGAAGAAGGCTGAGCGCCAAAGAATTGATGCTTTTGAACTGTGGTGTTGGAGAAGACTCTTGAGAGTTCTTTGGACTGCAAGGAGATCCAACCAATCTATTCTGAAGGAGATTAGCCCTGGGATTTCTTTGGAAGGAATGATGCTAAAGCTGAAGCTCCAGTACTTTGGCCACCTCATGCGAAGAGTTGACTCATTGGAAAAGACTGATGCTGGGAGGGATTGGGGGCAGGAGGAGAAGGGGATGACCAAGGATGAGATGGCTGGGTGGCATCACGGACTTGATGGACATGAGTCTGGGTGAACTCTGGGAGTTGGTGATGGACAGGGAGGCCTGGCGTGCTGCGATCCATGGGATCGCAAAGAGTCGGTCACGACTGAGCGACTGAACTGAACTGAACTGATCAACAACTAAGTCTGGTAGATCTGGGAAAAATAGAAATAGGTCCCGAACCCACTCTTTGGTTAGCCAAATTTGTCCTGCATGAGATGGCACTAAAGATATATAGAAGCAAGTGGCTGTTATCACACACTGAGAGCTGTAATGCACAATCCAGAAGAGGATGGAAAAGATACCCTTCAGTGCATTGCAGAGGTGCTGCAGATCAGCAAGCAAGCCATGAGATTAGATGTACCTATAATAGAGGGAAAGCTTGAGAGAAAAATCAGTAAACCTCACAAAGACATCATTGGCATCAGTTCTCAAAACTAAGGCTCTTTGGCCCAGGTGAAACGTTTTTAATGAGTAAATTTTCATCTCTAAATAAAAAAGTGATACAGACCAAATTCATTGTAAATACTGGCAATCTATGGAAGAGTAGAAACTATAAACTCTGAAATGAAAGTTAACTTTCTAAAACCAAACTTAAAAGTAAATCTTTGGAAATCAGATAGTAATCTTGAAACCATGGAAAACACAAGTGTGATAGATAATAAAGCCCAGGAAGAGTCAGATGAAGAAATGTCTTTAGATGATGACTCATACCACTCTGATGAATTCCATACAAATTCTAAGTCTGAAGAAGACAGGCAGCTAGCTAATTCTTCAGAGAGTGTAGGGACAGTAGACTATTTCTTCCTAACTGGTATTATTGCTTCAGCACCTCAATTAGCCAGAAGATCTTAGTTTACTAGAAGCACTGATACTAGCATTCATGTTCCTTCAGAGGTTACTATCGCTCATGAATGTGGGCTTGGAAAAGGCCATGAGTCTTCTTTGAAGTCATTCTGCTGACATCATATACACGTTGCCTGGCTTTGCCAAGCCTGTGGATATTTGCTGTCACAAATTTGTTCAAGATGCACAAAACAAAATGACCAAGCTATCAGAAACCAGATCTGTTTCTCAGCAGGATAGGAAGAAAGGAAATCAAAGACTAATCAAGTTTCTCATGAAGAAATTCAATTGAATCAATGGAAACAGATACCTTCTCCACCATCTCAATTAGATGTGTCTTTTTCTGCAACAAGGCCACAGTTTGTGTCAGTTGAAACTCAAAAGACCACCAGCTCCAAATCCAGCATGCTTGAACTTGAGACAGGGCTTCATGTAACTCCTTCTCCTTCAGAGAGCTGTAGCAATAAAGCAATCTCTCCCTTTGCAAAGGTTTGAAGTTTCACAGAACAGGTTGCTAACATTACCCAAGCTGGATTAACCCAGGGGATAAAATCTGCAGTGGCAAATGTTCAGAAGAGCCCTGTAGAACCTGAACTAGTTAAAGAAGTCCAACAAAATGAACTTAAAAACATATTTACACAATGCCCGACACGAGTAATTCAGATTTAGTTTTTAGCCACACGGAATCCTGCGGTTTTCATTTAATCCAAAAAAGAGGAGGTGCCACATAATCTGTACTGTCTTTGAATTTGAGTATCACAAATTCTAATTATGTTTATTTGGAAAGGTTCTAAAAGGAGACTAAACCTGAGCAGATTTCCAAATTATAGAGCTAGGACAATCGAAGTGCATCATCCTAGGATGTGTAGACTTAAGTAGCTTATACACTGTAGAGAGGTTTGTCTCTTGAAAAGTCATTCAGGAATAGATTACTTTGGGATGTAATAATCTGAACGTTTTCTGGAGTGTGGTGGGTGGGAAGAATGTATGAAATAGAGGGTGGCCATGGATCCATTTAGGTAATTAGCATTTTTCATAATTTGTTTCTGTTCTGTCAGTTCATTTCTGTGTGTTATTTCTACAAGGGAAATACTTAGTTTAGCGACTTTAAAGTGTTACTAGTATGGAGTAACTAGTATTTACATTTTAACATAAAAATCTATTGCTTTAGCTTTTGATGTTTAACCATTCCCTAAAGAGTTAATTGAGGGCTAATGGCACTATATAGTCAAGAAATGTATGCCCATTTGATCCTAATTCTCCCCACATCCTACTTAAACAAATTTAAAATATTGCTACCTTGTAAACCCCAAAGTCCAGGAGCATTAAGACTTGCCAGTCATAAAACTTGAGATGTCAGATATGAATATCAGAACCTATGAAGTTTGCTCTTTTCAGAATTATTTAGAATGTACACATATTAGATCCTGGTAATGCCTGAAAGAAGTCTTCAAGTTGTAATTTTTTGCAGAAGGCAGTCCATCACATATTGTGTAAACTATCATAACTATTTAAAATTTAGTCTGAAGCACGATTGTGCTAAAACTTTAGGTTTTATGACTGTAACCTTGACCACATGGAACCAGGACCTCTTCTGTAAGCCCATCATTAAGAAAGTTGCATATCTTATTCCAACAAGTATTGGTTTATCTGGCACCTTTAGAGCCTTTTGCTATTGAACTGATTCTCAGCTAAACATTATGTCTGTTGTAACTTTGACAAGTATATCTACTTTTGTAATTTATCAGTGTTATATCTTTTTTTGAAGTGTCAAATGCTGTGACTATGCAAAATAAAATATCATTATAATTTAAAGTGAAAAAAACACAATGCTGTTTATAAGAAATACACCTAAGACAAAGAAAAAACTGAATATAAAGGCTGGGAAAGCTTATACAAGGTGGATGCAAAGGAAAAAAGAGAAGTGTGGCCATGTGCAGAGCAGACAAACCCAATTTTAAGGATAGAAGCTTTGACGGGGTTAAGGCAGATATTTGACATAATGAATAGGTCCAAATGGGTTATAAAGCCATAAACCAGGAGTACAAACCAAAAACTTTCAGAACTATATGATGAACTAGATAAAAATCAGTAGATGATGAAACCAAGACCCAGAGATGTAAGGAACCAGACGGAGGTCCTAGAGCAGTGAGGCCTGGAGCCCAGATTAGAGCAGAGCCAGGAAGCCTCCCACCAGAGCCGTGCTTGACCACAAGCCCATCAACCAAATATTCAGAGATGATGTCAAGGCGGTTTCAGTACAGAGAAAAGCCAAAGTAAATGAAGGAACAAACAAAATAAATCATTAAAGATAAATAAAATCTAGTGGCTCTATGAAGACCTTTAGAATATATAAAACCCCGACTAGCCTGATTAAATTTAAAAAAGTAAAACTGTTCAACATCATAAATCAATAACATGAATGAAAATACATAGATATAGAAGAAACTACAGACATAGAAGAAAATAATTACCAAAAAAGGTAAATGTAACATGCCATGATGGCAAATTCAAAACTCTAAAGGAAATAGATGATTTTCTGCCAAAATATAACCTCTTGAACTGCATGTTAGCAAAAGCAGAGAACCTGAACTGACCAATGGTTTCAAAAGATGTCTGAAAACAAAGACCTGCTTTATCTAATCAACCATTAGCAATAAATAATTCCTATGAAACTTCTCCAAACTGTAATAAAATGGGAAGTTCTCCAAGTCATTCTGTAAAGCTAACATTGTCTGATACCAAAATCACAAAGACAATAGAAATAGAAAAGTATAGATCAATTACCTATAAATATAGAAGCAAACATTGTAAATAAAATATCAATAGGTCAAATCCATCCATAATAACACCAATTAACATTTATTACAAGATTTAAATAATGGGTCAACACCTACTATCATTCATTAGAACGGCAAATTAAAGTAGAAAAACTATGTGAGTATATCCACAGCTGCTAATATAGATCCAATAAAATTCAGCAACTTTTCTTAATAAAAACCTAAGCAAAGAGGAATACATGGAAACTACCTAAATATAGCAATAGTCTATTTACCAAAAATGCTGATGCCAAGACCTTTAAAATCAGGAACAAGAGAGATACATCTGCTCTTTTCAGATGATTCAACTTTTGACATTTCTGCTAATACACAGTAAGCCACGGAATAAAGTTAAATAAATATTAGAAAAGAGAAGACAAACCTGCTTTGAATTTGCAGATAACTTGGTATATACCTAAAAGTTTTGAGGAACTTCTCTGAAAACTTTTAGAATTAATAAGAGAAGTTGGTAAGGGGATTGGGTAAAACAAATAAATAGAAGAGCTTTCCTTCATATCAGCAATGTTAAGTTGGAAATGGGAAAGAATGATATACATTCCATTCAAACAATGGCAAAAACAATAAAAAAAAATAAACAAAATAGGTTCAGGAAACCTTTATCAGGAAAACTATAAAATCCTATTAAAGGGCCTAAATGCAGCGCAAGTCACCATGGAAGTTACCGTGGGAAACGCACAAAAGGGAAAACAAATGTCTGACAGCAGTTAGGGTATTTTCGAAAAAAGCAAATAAGGAGTAGAAAACTTGCATTAACCAGTCGTAAGGTTTAAATAAAATGCCTGTAATCAAAACAGCATGGCATCTGAACAGAAATAGATTAAAAGGCTAGTGGACCAGTGCAGAGAATCCCAAAATGTATATAAGTATATGTTGGAAGAAATGGCAATGGTGACATTTTAATCCAGAAGGAAAATCAAATTTTACTTTAAAAATTGTGCTGGAATATTTGATCATCCACCTGGAAGAGAGGAAAGTTAGATTCCCTCCCTCAAACCACATACACAAAGAAATACCAGGAAAACTAAGACCTAAAATATAAAAAATAAAAGAGTCGAAATAGTATAAAACACTCTAGGAGAATATTTACATAAAATTGAGGGGAAAATGACTTTCTTATATAACCTAAATGCCATAAAGGAAAAGATAGACATATTTGGTTATATATTCGCATATCTTCAGAGAAGGCAGTGGCACCCCACTCCAGTACTCTTGCCTGGAAAATCCCATGGACGGAGGAACCTGGTGGGCTGCAGTCCATGGGGTCTTGAAGAGTTGGACACGACTGAGCAACTTCACTTTCACTTCTCACTTTCATGCATTGGAGAAGGAAATGGCAACCCACTCCAGTGCTCTTGCCTGGAGAATCCCAGGGACGGGGGAGCCTGGTGGGCTACCGTCTATGGGGTCGCACAGAGTCGGACACAATTGAAGCGACTTAGCAGCAGTAGCAGCAGCAGTCGCATATCTTTGTTATCTCAAAAGAGACAAAAGACAAATAATGGATTGGGAAAAATATTGGAAACATCTATGATAAACAAAAATCTCTCATATACAATAAGACTCTTCAAAATTAGAAGGAAAAGGTGAGTAATCCTTGAGAAAAATAATCAATAAACTGTAACAGGCAACTCACATAAGGGGAGACACAAATAATTTATGAGGATATGCAAAGCTGCTCAACATGATTAAGATAAGAAATACGGACATTAAAACAAGAATATTCCATTTTTACCCATCAGAGTAATGAAAATTAAAATGCCGCTGGACACCCAGTGCTGGCCAGGCTGTGGGGAATAGAAATCCCCACGTCGCACTGGTGAGAGTGTTGAGTCACCACAGCGTTTGGGGAAATGATTCTAAAACGTCCACTTTCAGGACTTTGATCTACATAAGAAATACCCTAGAAATCAGGCTATATCACAAGGGCAAAACCCAGAAATAATCCAAATGTCCACCACCAGGAAAAGGGCCGAGTCAACTAAGCTATATTCACTCTAGATTTAAGGCACATATCGAAAAGAACGAGATACAGCTACATTGACTGAATGAGGGGGAGTCAGTGATAGAGTGCTCAATTTAAAAAGCCAAATTGAAGATAATATAAATAATGCAATCCTATTTTTGTTATTAAAATGGTAAACAAACTAAAACTAATTCCCATACATGTTTTTCCCCAGCTTTATTGAGCTATAATTGACATATGACATTGTGTAAGTTATGACATGTTGATCTAATACATTTATATATTGTAAAACGATTACTACTGTAGCCTTAGCTAACACCTGTACCATCCCACTTAATTACTATTTCTTTTTTGTGGTGAGAACATTTATGATTTATTCTCTCAGAAACTTTCATGTATATAATACAGTGTTATTAGCTGTCATCACAGTGCTACACATTAGCTCTCCAGGGCTTATTTATCATATGGCTGAAGTGACCAACACTCCAGCTATATGACCAACATCTTCCCATGTGCCCCACCCCTCAGGCCTTGTCAAACCATCTACTGTTTCCATGGTTTGGCATTTTTAGTTTCCACCTATAAGTAAGAACATACAGTGCTTATCTTTCTCTGTCTGACTTCTTTCACTTGGCCTAATGTCCTCAAAGTCCATCCACGTCGTTACAAATGGAACCATGTCCTTCTTTCTCATGGTTGAAGAATAATCCGCTGTATGTTAACACCACCTCTTCCTTATCCATCCATCCACAGACAAAGACTACTCACCATTTTTCCCGGACAACTGCTGGGCAAGGCGCTTGCTTCAACAAAATACTTCCTGAGGAGATGTTTGCTGGGGTCAGGACTGTCCAGTAGAATGTAGGAGCAGAAAAAGGCTCCATGCCGAATCAGGAATATAGCAATATCTTCATTCCCTACAGGACAGAAAGCAGAATGCTCAGGGCATTCGGGACGCAAAATGTGTCACGGTCGTGCAAAAGGCCAGACACGCACGTGAAACGAAAACGAAAAGGGCATGGACGTCTCTGTTGCCTCCTTTGACTCTACAGGTGCCCGTCAGTGAGAGCACTTCTGTGGGGCTTTGCCCTCTGCAGCACCTCCGAGGAGAGTCGCGTTTGCCGTGGTTGGTCCCTGGCAGTGAAATCCCCTCGCAGGAGGGAATCAGAGGAAGGAAGAAAGATGCAGATATTTTGAAGAAGAAGCCGAGAACAGAGCTGCAAAACTCCACACAGGACGCTGGAGAGCAGAAGGTGAGTGTGAAGGGCAGGCCTGCGTCTCTACAGCACAAAGGCTCTTGCGGGCGGCCTGACCGGGACCCACCTGACTTGATGGCCGCGTACAGCGGCAGGCGCACGATGACAGGGAACTCGTTCTTCCTGACTGCATAGCTCTCCGGGTCGGCCCCGTAGGTCAGGACCAGGAGCTTCACCACTGCGAGATGCCCCTGCTGGCAGGCCAAGGCCAGCATCCAGTTCAAGAGCCGCTGGGGGCTGCAGGGACCTGCGCGGATGACAGGACAGAGGGAGGGTGGCTGTTCCTGCTCTGAAATCCCCTCCAGCCATGGCCCTGTTTCCAGCTGAAAGTCGCTTATGTCCAGTTGACAGTGTCTATGGAACAGCCCCTCTGAACTGCATTTGACGTTTCCCCACATCACTATAAACCCACCTGCCCGTCAAATAACACCCGCTGGGGAAAAGTAGCATTCAGAACAGCACATGCAGTGAGACCATGATGAAAAACTATGTGTGGAAATAAGACTAGGAAGAACCACCCACCCTCAGAGCTGCAGAATTCTCTCCAGGTGGTAGGATGGTGAGATGACCTTATTCTCTGCCTCATCCCCAGCCCTGACCACAGCCCTGGAGCAGCGTCACACACAGGGAGACAGGTTTTGGAGACAGGTGACTTAGGATTAAAATATTTCAGCTGTGTCATCTGGGGCAAATTTCTTATCCTCTCTGTGGCTCAGTTTAACCATAAGTAAAACGGGAAGAGGAACACCCTGTCTTCTGAGTTTAACGTGGGGATTAAATGACATTGTGTATGTCAAGTACTTGACTCAATAAACTGTCACAACATCTGACAAGTGCCTGATATAACTCACTGTGGTAGGTCATTATGTTCTTAGAGTAACAACACTTTCTGCTTTCCCGAATTATCTGTAATATACATATACCACTTTCATAAGTTAAAAAATACTTTGATGAAGAAACAGATCAGCCTAAAACTTAAGAGAACTGCTCCCTAAAAGAACTGCCTACTTAATTCCAGGATGAAATAACACACTGAACGAACAGGGACAGCATGGGCTGAAATGTCACAGTATCTTCAAGTTCAAAGTAATGCAAGGTCTTTTGGATCTGGCTGCCATGGAAAAATGATCTGATCCCCCACGTGGATGCTTCCCAATTGCATCATAACACTCATTTCCAGAGGTGGAGAGTTCTCAGGAATCAAAGTGCTCTGGAGCCTGGAGAGAGTGCCTCTTTCTGTGTCATAGGAAATTGACCAGGAAATGGGGTGAGATAGAGAAGGCAAGAATTAAAACTCAGTACACAAGGTACCTGGCATCATGTCTGGGGTGCAGCGGGTGCTAAATAAATATCCCTTCTTTGCCCTCAATTGATGACTAAAATGAGCAATTCAAAGGAGGAGGTACATGAGCAGAAAACAAATTACCCCTAACTCAGTTACAACCAGATATCCAGCTGTGAGAAATGCAGTTGTCATGCTGCTAACTTCTGCTGAGGATGGAGTATGTCAGTCTCAGGAGGCAGGCCCTGTATTTCACAGGCATCATTTTAATATGAGGAGACCAAAGCTCAGGGACAGTTGGGAACTCGCTGAAGGTCCAACAGTTGGTAAATGCAAAGTCAAGCCTTAAATTCTGCTTTACCCGAAACCAAAGGGTACTATCTTAACCATACAAATCCCTGTGTGTATTCTTTGAGGCCCCAATCCAGCTCAAAGAGCCCCATTTTGGTTTCCATCTTTCCACCTCGTATTTCTCATCAGCCCTGTTGAGCTACAAGACCAGGAATTACATAATGATGTCCTTCAAGTGATGTTCATAATTATACTGTGATGTACCCACCCACCATGGACCTCTCGTCCCTCCTCTTCTTGGACCCGCCCTTGTTCTCCAGCTGCCTCTTACCTTACCTTACTCCTGACAAGGGCCACCCTCCCTACAGGTTGGGAATTCCCAGAAGACAGACACTGTTCTGCCCATCTCTGCACCCCCACAGGGCTCAGCACAGTGCCCTGAACTCTTTCAGTCCCACTAGCTCTGTCCCGAGTTGAATTAAAGACAGGACACCCCAAGAGGTGCTGAAAACCATGCTCAGCTCCAACATACTCAGGTCCAGCCAAGCTCCCCACTCTGCAAAAGCAGGCAAACCAGGCTCTTCCCTTGCTTGTCTGCCAAGTAAACACCTACTCAGTCTGCAAAGCCCAGTTGAGATGTTGACTCCTTCTGAAGACCCCAGCCTGCACGCAGACAAGACCACCCCCTGATGTGTGGTCACAAACAACTGTGCAGACATTTCAACTTCTGCATGGTTACACCACACAGTTACTCTTTTCTGCCTCAGTTTCCTCTGCGGGACCAGGAGCTACTAAAGGGCTGGGACCACCTTTTTAAAAAGCCTCTGTGTCTATCGGGTTCTGCAGTGTGTCCAGTACTTGGCAAATGCTCAATAAATGTAAGCTGTCCAATGAGTGAGTCAGCTGGCATAGACTCTTTGGGGCAAGAACAGAGCTACTCGTGGGGATTCCTGAGGAGAAAGAATCGGCCACTGGCACCTCAGGGGCTCCTCTCTGTCTTCCTATACCTTGCTTGACCCAATCAGTGTATATGGGCCCTAACAGTGCCCTGATTTCTGTTCATAAACTCATTCTTCCTCCAGGCATATGAGGGGCATGCCAGCTTGGAACCAAATCTGAGCATAAATCTACCTCAAAGGACACAGTCAGACACTCCCTTAACAGTAAAAAAAAAAAAAAAAGTAAAAAGTGAAAGTCATTCAGTCGTGTCTGACTCTTTGCAACCCCACGGACTATACAGCCCATGGAATTCTGCAGGCCAGAATACTGGAGTGTATAGCCTTTCCCTTCTCCAGAGGATCTTCCCAACCCAGGGATTGAACCCAGTTCTCCAGCATTGCATGAAGATTCTTTACCAGCTGAGCTATAAGGGAAGCCCAAGAATACTGGAGTGGGTAGCCTCTTCCTTCTCCAGAGGATCTTCCCGACTCAGGAATCAAACCGGGGTCTCCTGCATTGCAGGCAGATTCTTTACCAAGTGAACTATTAGGGAAGCCCTTAACAGGACTACTGCATAATATGTGGGGTGTGTGTGTGTTAGTAGCTCAGTCATGTCCGACCCGTTGCAATCCTATAGCCTGAAGCCCGTCAGGTTCCTCTGTCTGTGGGATTTTCCAAGCAAGGATCCTGGAGTGGGCTGCCATTTCATAATTTGTGGGGTCCCATGTAAAACTTAAAATGGGGTCCCTTGTTTAAAAATTATTACAAATTTCAAGAGGGTAACTGCAGAGTGTAGTGGGCTTCCCAGGTGGCGCTAGTGGTAAGGAATATGTTTGCCAGTGCAGGAGACCTTAGAGACGTGGGTTCGATCCCTGGGTTGGGAAGATCCCCTGGAGGAAGGCATGGCAACCCACTCCAGTATTCTTGCCTGGGGAATCCCACAGACAGGGGAGCCTGACAGACTCCAGTCATAGGACTGCAAAGAGTTGGACACAACTGAAGTGACTTAGCAGGCATGCTCACAAACTAAGTGTGGGGCCCTTCTGAGTACGGGGCCTGTGTGACTGCATTGTCACAAACCCATGAAGCTGGCCCGACTCCCTTGCAACATTCTAACTCCCAAAGCCCACTGCTAAGACAATGCCTCAGCCTACAGCTGTAGCAATAACTGTAACAGATCCAAGGCCATTACCAGAAATCAAAGGAGACCAGGATGCCTGAGTCTACCAGAGGAAAAAATTACTTGTTATTAAGAAAGCAGCATAGCAAGGAACATCCAGACAATGGAATATTATTCAGTGATAAAATATGTGTGTGTGTGTGTGTGTGTGTGTGTGTGTGTGTGTGTATGAGCTCTCAAGTCATGAAAAGACATGGAGGAAACTGGAATGCATACTGCTAAGTGAAAGCAGTCTATCTGAAAAGGCTCAACTATATGTCATTCTGGAAAAGGCAAAACTGAAGACAGTAAAGAGATCAGTGGTTGCCGGGAGCTGAGAAAGAGATGAACAGGTGGAACAGGAGGGCAGTGAAATTATTCTGCCTGATACAGTAATGGTCCATATATGTCATTACACATTTGTTAACAGTCATAGAATATACAACCCTAGTACAAACTATGAGCTCCCATTAGTAATAACGCATCAATATTGGTTCATTCATCAATTTTAACAACTGTACCATTCTCATACAAAACATCAACAACAGGGAAACTGTGGAGGGTGGTATATAAGAATTCTTGGTACTTGCTCAACAATTTTTCTTTCAACCTAAAACTGCTTTAAAGAATACCCCCAGACTTCTGGATCTGGATCGGTAAACAGTGTGAGGACATAAACGTTTTGGAGTGCAGCGCCCCCACCCCTGCCAATGTCTGTCTGGTTCCTAGGAAAAGAGGGTCCCTGAAGGACTTCCCTGGTGGTCCAGTGGTTAAGAATCCACCTTCCAATGCAGAGGATGCTGGTTCAATCCCTGTTTGGGGAATTAACCCCACATGCTGTGGGGCAGCTGAGCCGGTGTGCCACAGCTGGATAGAAGCTTGCGTGCAGCAATGGGGATCCTTCGCGCCATGACCAAGACTCAATAAAGCCAAAAAAATAAGGAAATGAGTATTTTTTCAAAAAGAGGGTCCCTGAGCAGGGGTGAAGAACTCACACCCTGGGACTTACCTGGCAAAATGAGTGAAGTGGCTCAGTCGTGTCTGACTCTTTGCAACCCCATGGATGGTAGCCCACCAGGCTCCTCTGTCCATGGGATTTTCCAGGCAAGAGTATTGGAGTGGGTAGCCATTTCCTTCTCCAGGCGATCTTCCCACCCCAGGGATCAAACTCGAGTCTCCCGCACTGCAGGTGGGTGCGTTACCGTCTGAGCCACCAGGGAAGCAAAGCCTCTTTACCTGGCAAAGACTCGAGTAGCTCCTGAACGACATCAGTGTGCCCAAACTGTGCAGCCACCACGGCAGGGTTGTCGTCGGTGGGCTCCGTCCGTAGCTCCACCAGCCTCTCAGTGAGAAGATACCGGACGGTCTCCAGGTCACCATGGGCTGCAGAGATACTCAGGAGCTGGCTCTGGTTAAAACAGAGCAGGGACAAGACGTCAGCAAGAAGAGTGCTGTTGGGAACTGCCAAGAGAATCGACTCTAAAGGTTCACCAAGCCCATGGGCAAGTCTGGGACTGTGCTGCCCAGGACGGCAGGACCAGTCACGTGTGGCTGTTAAGGCTTGAAACATGGCTCATGCCAACTGAGATGTCCTGAAAATATAAAATCATATGTGATTTCAAAGTTCAGTTCAGTTGCTCAGTTGCGTCTGACTCTTTGCGACCCTAAGCAGCATGCTGAGCTTCCCTGTCCATCACCAACTCTTGGAGCTTGCTCAAACTCATGTCCATCGAGTCAGTGATGCCATCCAACTATCTCTTCCTCTGTTGTCCCCTTCTCCTTCTACCTTCAGTCTTTCCCAGCATCAGGGTCTTTTCCAGGTGATTTCAAAGACTTATTACAAAAACGGTAAACTATCTTGTCAATATTTTCTGGGGCTCTAAAATCACAGTGGATACTGACTGCAACAAAGAAAATTAAAACACACTTGTCCCTTGAAAGGAAAGCTATGACAAACCTAGACAGTGTATTAAAAAGCAGAGACATATTTTGCTGACAAAGGTCCATATAGTCAAAGCTATGGCTTTTCCAGTTGTCATGTATGGATGTGAGAGTTGGACCATAAAGAAGGCTGAGCACTGAAGAATTGATGCTTTCAAATTGTGGTGCTGGAGAAGACTCTTGAAAGTCCCTTGGACTGCAAAGAGATCAAACCAGTCAATCCTAAAGAAAATCAGTCTCGAATAGTCACTGGAAGGACTGATGATGTAGCTGAAACTCCAATACTTTGGCCACCTGATGGAAAGAGCCAACTCATTGCAAAAGACCCTGATGTTGGAAAGATTGAAGGCAAAAGGGAAAGGAGGCAGCAGATGGTTAGATAACTTAGACAGTATCACCAACCCAAGAGATTTGAGTTTGAGCCAGCTCTGAGAGATAGTGAAGGACAGGGAAGCCTGGTGTACTGCAGTCCATGGGGTTGCAAAGAGTCAGACACGACTTACTGACTGAAAAACAAAAACAATCTTGTCAATAATTTTTATATTGATTACATGTTAAAATGATCATCTTTAATATATTCTACTTAAATAAAACAGAGAATTAAAGTTTACCTGTTTTGTGAAATTTGACCAATATCTGTGTTTTAGTCAACAATATTGTATCACAGGTTAATTTCCTATTTTCTTACAAGATGATATTTCTTTATATTTTCAGAATTGTATTAGAATACTATTAATAGTTATATAATCACAATAGTAAAAGATGTTCATCAGTTTTCACAATTAATAGTCAGACAAAAAATAAAAGATAATTATAATTGCAAGCCATAATGGAAACATGATTAACCTAACAGTATAAAATAATTACAGTTTGAGGCATTAAGCAGAGTGATGTGGTACATGGAAGTACATATACGCACATGTTTTCATCCACCCAGCCAGTCCATGTCTTTTGGTTGGTGCATTTAATCCATTTACATTTCAGTTAAGTTTGATATGTATGATCCTATTACCACTTTCTTAATTGCTTTGGGTTTCTTCTTTGTAGGCATTTTCCTTCTTTTATGTTTCCTGCCTAGAGAAGTTCCTGTAGCATTTATTGTAAAGCTGGTTTGGTGGTGCTGAATTCTCTTAACTTTTGCTTGTCTGTACAACCTGATTTTGACATCAAATCTGAACGAGGTGTTGCTGGGTAGAGTATTCTTGGTTGTAGGTTCTTCCCTTTCATCACTTTAAATATATTGTACCATTCATTTCTGGCTTGCAGAGTTTCTGTTGAGAAATTAGCTGATAACCAGATGAGAATTCCCCTGTATGTTGTCGTTTTTCCCTTGTTGCTTTTAATATTTTATCTTTGTCTTTAATTTTTGTCAGTTTGATTACTATTTAATATGTGTCTCAGTGTATTCCTCCTTGGGTTCATCCTGCCTGGGACTCTCTGTGCTTCCTGGACTTGGTTGGCTATTTCTTTTCCCATGTTAGGGAAGTTTTCAGCTCTTACCTCTTCAAATACTTTCTTGGGTCCTTTCTCTCTCTCTTCTCCTTCTGGGACCCCTATAATGCAAATGTTGGTACACTTAATGTTTTCCCAGAACATTCTTAGGCTGTCTTCATTTTTTTTCATCGTTTTTTCTATATTTTATTTTATAGCCGTAATTTCTATTACTCTCTCTTCCAGGTCACTTATCCATTCTACCTATGATTCTGCTGTTGATTCCTTCTAGAGTATTGTTCACCTCTGTTTGTTTGTTCTTTAGTTCTTCTAGGTCTTTGTTAAACATTTATTGCATCTTCTCCATTCTTTTTCTGAGATCCTAAATCAAATGGATCAAATTGCCAACATCTGTTGGATCACTGAAAAAGCAAGAGAATTCCAGAAAAACATCTACTTCTGCTTCATTGACTACACCAAAGCCTTTGACTTGTAGATCACAACAAACTGTAGAAAATTCTTAAAAAGATGGGACTACCAGACCACCTGACCTCCCTCCTGAGAAATCTGTATGCAGGTCAAGAAGCAACAGTTAGCACTGGACACGGAACAACAGACTGGTTCCAAATAGGAAAAGCAGTACATCAAGCAAGGTTGTATATTGTCACTCTGCTTATTTAACTTATATGTAGAGTATATCATGTGAAACGCTGGGCTGGATGAAGCACAAGCTGGAATCAAGATTGCCAGGAGAAATATCAATAAACTCAGATACACAGATGACACCACCCATATGTCAGAAAGCAAAGGAGAACTAAAGAGCCTCTTCATGAAAGTAAAAGAGGAGACTGAAAAAATTGGCTTAAAGCTCAACATTCAGAAAACTAAGATTATGGCATCAGGTCCCTTAACGTCATGGCAAATAGATGGGGAAACAATGGAAACAGTGACAGACTTTATTTTAGGGGGCCCCAAAATCACTGTAGATGGTGACTGCAGCCATGAAATTAACAGATGCTTACTCCTTGGAAGAAAAGTTATGACCAACCTAGACAGCATATTAAAAAGCAGAGATATTACTTTGTCAAAAAAGGTCCTTCTAGTCAAAGCTATGGTTTTTCCAGGAGTCATGTATGGATGTGAGAGCTGGACTATAAAGTAAGCTGAGCACCGAAGAATTGATGCTTTTGAACTGTGGTGTTGGAGAAGGCCTTGAGAGTCCCTTGGACTGCAAGGAGATCCAACCAGTCCATCCTAAAGGAGATCAGTTCAGTTCAGTCACTCAGTCGTGTCCGACTCTTTGCGACCCCATGAATCGCAGCACGCCAGGCCTCCCTGTTCATCACCATCTCCCGGAGTTCACTCAGACTCATGTCCATCGAGTCACTGATGCCATCCAGCCATCTCATCCTCGGTCGTCCCTTTCTCCTCCTGCCCCCAATCCCTCCCAGCATCAGAGTCTTTTCCAATGAGTCAACTCTTCGCATGAGGTGGCCAAAGTACTGGAGTTCGAGCTTCAGCATCATTCCTTCCAAAGAAATCTCAGGGTTGATCTCCTTCAGAATGGACGGGATGGATCTCCTTGCAGTCCAAGGGACTCTCAAGAGTCTTCTCCAACACCACAGTTCAAAAGCATCAATTCTTCAGTGCTCAGCTTTCTTCACAGTCCAACTCTCACATCCATACATGACCACTGGAAAAACCATAGCCTTGAGTAGACGGACCTTAGTCGGCAAAGTAATGTCTCTGCTTTTGAATATACTATCTAGGTTGGTCATAACTTTTCTTCCAAGGAGTAAACGTCTTTTAATTTCATGGCTGCAGTCACCATCTGCAGTGATTTTGGAGCCCAAAAAAATAAAGTCTGACACTGTTTCCACTGTTTCCCCATCTCTTTCCCATGAAATGATGGGACCGGATGCCATGATCTTCGTTTTCTGAATGTTGAGCTTTAAGCCAACTTTTTCACTCTCCTCTTTCACTTTCACCAAGAGGCTTTTTAGCTCCTCTTCACTTTCTGCCATAAGGGTGGTGTCATCTGCATATCTGAGGTGATTGATATTTCTCTGGGCAATCTTGATTCCAGCTTGTGTTTCTTCCAGTCCAGCGTTTTTCATGATGTACTCTGCATAGAAGTTAAATAAGCAGGGTGACAATATACAGCCTTGAGGTACTCCTTTTCCTATTTGGAACCAGTCTGCTGTTCCATGTCCAGTTCTAACTGTTGCTTCCTGACCTGCATACAGATTTCTCAAGAGGCAGGTTAAGTGGTCTGGTATTCCCATCTCTTCCAGAATTTTCCACAGTTTATTGTGATCCACACAGTCAAAGGCTTTGGCATAGTCAATAAAGCAGAAATAGATGTTTTTTTGGAACTCTCTTGCTTTTTCCATGATCCAGTGGATGTTGGCAATTTGATCTCTGGTTCCACTGCCTTTTCTAAAACCAGCTTGAACATCAGGGAGTTCATGGTTCATGTATTGCTGAAGCCTGGCTTGGAGAATTTTGAGCAGTACTTTACTAGCATGTGAGATGAGTGCAATTATGTGGTAGTTTGAGCATTCTTTGGCATTGCCTTTGTTTGGGATTGGAATGAAAACTGACCTTTTCCAGTCCTGTGGCCACTGCTGAGTTTTCCAAATTTGCTGGCATATTTGATGACTTTCACAGCATCATCTTTCAGGATTTGAAACAGCTCAACTGGAATTCCATCACCTCCACTAGCTTTGTTCGTAGTGATGCTTTCTAAGGCCCACTGGACTTCACATTCCAAGATATCTGGCTCTAGATTAGGGATCACATCATCATGATTATCTGGGTCATGAAGATCTTTTTTGTATAGTTCTTCCACATGGAAGAATACATTTCTTACCTTTTAGAACTAACACCCAAAAAAGATGTCCTTTTCATTATAGGGGACTGGAATGCAAAAGTAGGAAGTCAAGAAACACCTGGAGTAACAGGCAAATTTGGCCTTGGAATGCGGAATGAAGCAGGGCAAAGACTAATAGAGTTTTGCCAAGAAAATGCACTGGTCATAGCAAACACCCTCTTCCAACAACACAAGAGAAGACTCTACACATGGACATCACCAGATGGTCAACACCAAAATCAGATTGATTCTATTCTTTGCAGCCAAAGATGGAGAAGCTCTGTACAGTCAACAAAAACAAGACCAGGAGCTGACTGTGGCTCAGATCATGAACTCCTTATTGCCAAATTCAGACTCAAATTGAAGAAAGTAGGGAAAACCGCTAGACCATTCAGGTATGACCTAAATCAAATCCCTTATGATTATACAGTGCAAGTGAGAAATAGATTTAAGGGCCTAGATCTGATAGAGAGAGCGCCTGATGAACTATGGAATGAGGTTCGTGACATTGTACAGGAGACAGGGATCAAGACCATCCCCATGGAAAAGAAATGCAAAAAAGCAAAATGGCTGTCTGGGGAGGCCTTTCAAATAGCTGTGAAAAGGAGAGAGGCAAAAAGCAAAGGAGAAAAGGAAAGACAAGCATCTGAATGCAGAGTTCCAAAGAATAGCAAGAAGAGATAAGAAAGCCTTCTTCAGCGATGAATGCAAAGAAATTGAGGAAAACAACAGAATGGAAAAGACTATAGATCTCTTCAAGAAAATTACAGATACCAAGGGAACATTTCATGCAAAGATGGGCTCGATAAAGGACAGAAATGGTATGGACCTAACAGAAGCAGACGATATTAAGAAGAGGTGGCAAGAATACACGGAAGAACTATACCAAAAAAATGGCGATCAGTCCTGGATATTCATCAGAAGGACTGATGCTGAAGCTGAAACTCCAATACTTTGGCCACCTGATGCGAAGAACTGGCTCATTTGAAAAGATCCTGCTGCTGGGAAAGACTGAAGGCAGGAGGAAACGGAGACGACAGAGGATGAGATGGTTGGGTGTCCATCACTGACTTGATGGACGTGAGTTTGAGCAAGCTCCGGGAGTTGGTGATGGACAGGGATGCCTGGCGTGCTGCAGTCCATGGGGTCACAAAGAGTAGGACGTGACTGAGGACTGAACTGAACTCATCTGTGCTATTATTATTTTGAATCCTTTTTCTGGAATGTTGCTTATCTCCACTTCATGTAGTTGTTTTTCTGAGGTTTCATCTTGTTCTTTCATCTGGGAGATAATTGTCTGCCTTTTCATTTTGATTAAATTTCTGTGGCTGTGGTTTATGTTTTGGAGCCTCTAGGATTGCAGTTCTTGCTTCTTCTGTCTGTCCTCTGGTGGATGAGGCTGTTGGGAAGGACTGGTATGGGAAAAAACTGGGTCTTTTCCTGGTGTGCAGGGTCATGCTCAGTAACACTGTAATCTGCTGATGGGTGGGGCTCCCTCCCTATTAGCTGTTTGGCCTGAGGTGACTCAGCCCTGGAGTCTACAGGCTCAATGGCAGGGTTAATAACCACTTCCAAGAGGGCTCGCTTGCCAAGGGGCACCTCCCAGAACTGCTGCTGCCGATGCCTCTGTCCCTGTGGCAAGCCACTGCTAACCCACACCCTCACAGGAGACCCTCCACTGTTCCTTATGTGTTTTCAAGATTGCACATTGTGTTTAGTTGCATTGAGCGGTTTCCGCTACATGCAACAGGTTCTGATAAAGTCTTTCATTTTTAATCTGCTACAAATATTTTCTAATTTTCCTTATTATGGTTTCTTAGATACACCCATCATTTAAAAGGGAACATTTATTTTCCAAATACATGGAGTTTTTAAAGTATCCTTGATGCTAATTTCTCATTTTGATATTGGCTTCTCATTTAAATTCTTTCTTCACTGCAATCACCTTCTGTGTTTTCTCTTTTAACCTTCTTGAGGTTTTTTAATGCGAAGTCTCTTGGTAACTGTCACATTACACTTGAAAATATGTGGGTTATTTTCAAATAGCTTTTGATATTGATTTCTAACATAAGTGCACAGTGATAAGAGAACAGACTCTGTATGACTTCAATACCTTTGACCATGAAAGTTTTGCCCTTTGTTTTACACCCCTGGATATGTTCCAGTGTCTTCTGGTTTATGGTCTGTGGCAACTTCACTAGAACTTGTACCCTGCGTTGTGTGACAACTGTATACATCTTAATAATGTTGAATTGATTCACAGTGCTTTTCAGGTCTACTATATCCTTCTACTTTCATGTCCAGTTATTCTATTAACTTTTGAGGGTTTGATTTATTTTGAAATTCCAACGAAAAACCTTAATTTATCTACTTAAAAAATTGTAATACATATTAGAACTATATGTAACTTTGTTCTGCATTTTTCAAGTCTTCTGTAAATGTGTTATAATACTATCAGAATTTTAAAAATTAAGCATTAAGAAACGTTTACCTGTTTTTGTTTAGTTTTTTAATGCTACTTCTAGAAAACTTGACCTTCTAAGTGTCTCATATTCTATTTCTTTGGAACAGCATCATTGTTCTGCCAAAAGTTTTCACTCTCATCTCAGGTTCAGATTTGTTAACAAATTATATTATATAGTTATATATATATATCCTCATTATATACAAATTAACGATACAAATATTTATTAGAGAATTATCTAGTCTACTTTCAATACACATTAAAAGGGAAAAAAAAGAAACAGCAGAGGAGAGCAATCGTATATACACCATGAAGCTGAATTTGCTGATGTCTGGACTTAAACATGCCTTCCCAGGTGGTGCTAGTGGTAAAGAAACTGCCTGCCAATACAAGAGATGTAAGAGGTGCAGGTTCAAAGGGAAGTTCTGTGTGACGGCAGTCTGGAGTTCCATTTGGGAAAAGGTCCCAGGCAGTGCGACTGCTCTGTGGGTAACACTTTGGACTGTTGCTTCTTGAGTCCCCACTTACAATCCCCAGGCCACAAACGATGGGCCAACAACTTTGACCTGCTCCAGTTCTCCCATAAGAAGAGAGGTTTTGACCACACACACTGTGAATTCATAATGGGAGGAATCAAAAATGCTCAGTTCAGTTCAGTCACTCAGTTACATCCGACTCTTTGTGACCTCATGGACTGCAGCACGTCAGACTTCCCTGTCCATCACCAACTCCTGGAGCTTGCTCAAACTCATATCCATTGAGTTGCTCATGCCATCCAACCATCTCATCCTCTGTTGTCCCCTTCTCCTCTCCTGCCTTCAATCTTTCCCAGCAGCAGGTCTTTTCCAATGAGTCAACTCTTTGCATCAGGTGGCCACAGTATTGGAGCTTCAGCTTCAATATCAGTCTTTCCAATGAATGATTCAGGACTTACTGCATTTTGAATTGAATGGTTTGATCTCCTTGCAGTCCAAGGGACTCTCAAGAGTCTTCTCCAACACCACAGTTCAAAAGCATCAGTTCTTCAGCACTCAGCTTTCTTCACAGTCCAACTCTCCCATTAGTACATGACTACTGGAAAAACCATAGCTTTGACTAGATGGACCTTTGTTGGCAAAGTAATGTCTCTACCTTTTAATGTCTCTAGGTTGGTCATAACTTTTCTTCCAAGGAGCAAGTGTCTTTTAATTTCATGGCTACAGTCACTATCTGCAGTGATTTTGGAGCCCAAGAAAATAGTCTGTCACTGTTTCCATTGTTTCCCCATCTATTTGCCATGAAGTGATGGGAGCAGATGCCATAACTTTAGTTTTTTGAATGTTGAGTTTAAAGCAAACTTTTTCATTCTCCTCTTTCACATTCATCAGAAGGCTCTTAGTTCCCCTTCACTTTTAGCCATAAGTGTGGTATCATCTGCCTATCTGAGGTTATTGACATTTCTCCTGGCAATCTTGATTCCAGCCCGTGCTTCATCCAGCCCAGTGTTTCTAATGATGTACTCTGCATATAAGTTAAATAAGCAGGGTGACAAAATATAGCCTTGACATACTCCTTTTCCTGATTTGGAACCAGTCTGTTGTTCCATGTTCAGTGCTAACTCTTACTTCTTGACCTACATACTGATTTCTCAGGAGGCAGGTCAGGTGGTCTGGCATTCCCATCTTTTTAAGAATTTTCCAGTTTGCTGTGATCCACACAGTCAAAGGCTTTGGCATAGTCAATGGAGATGTTTTTCTGGAATTCTCTTGCTTTTTCTATGATCCAACAGATGTTGGCAATTTGATCTCTGGTTCCTCTGCCTTGTCTAAATCCAGCTTGGACATCTGGAAGTTCTTGGTTCACATACTGCTGAAGCCTTGCTTGGAGAATCTTCCAAAAATGCTGTCTTCTCAATAATTATCAAGCACACTGAACTTGACCATTTTCCCCCCAAAATTATCTTACAACTTTGAGAACAGGCTGGAGGTTTAGTAACTGAGCTATTTCCAACTATTAATTAAATGAAGACCTTAAACCTGTGCTAATCAAAGTATTGCACACAAAACATCAATAAAGTGCTCTCCTGGTTTACAGCCAATAAGAATTTCCCACAAGGACCAGAACATTGCAATGATCTTCCCAAGCTGTAGGCCAGCAAGAGGGTTGATCTCTACAAGCTTTTGGAAAAAAGTTTGGCATATGTTTCCAAATTTTAAAAAGGCTCTTACCCACATTCTCAATTTTTGCAAATCTACCTAAGTGAAGAAAATAGCTGACAATAAGAAAACAATCAGGCAAAAAACATTCAGTGTAGTATTATTTAAAGTAATAAAAAATTAGAAACAATCCAAATATCTAACCAAAAGGAATAGCCAGATAAATGAGAGTGTCTCTACCAGATGAAATGTCATGTACCCACTGAAGGTGATGCACATAAGGAATCTATAGTCATACAGAAAATGGTTCATATAATATTAGGTAAGAGAAAGCAGTATGCAAAACTATACATAAATAAGACTCTATCTATATTAGAAACAATAGAAACAAAAAAACGAATGTTCAGATCAGCAACTCGGAACAGAGTATACCAAAAATGCTCAGTGGCATTGTTTGGATGATTAATTTTGGTTCTTTTTCCCTTTACTTTTATATGTTTTTAAATTTTTCAGTTTGCACATGTGCTATTTTATAGTGGAAGAAAGTATAAAAGACTATATTAGGTTAAACCCTCGATTGTCAATTTTGTCCTTTTCCTTTCTGTGACCCCTTCCTGCCCCTGGGAATGATGGTGCAGCGTGCTTACCTGACAAGCTGAGCAGTCCACTCGAAAGGACTGACACCAGGAGGTTTACATAAGAAACAAGGAATTCAGAACCCAGGAAATAGCCCCATTATTATAATGATAACAAGAAAATAATTTTCGTGGTAACCTTCACTCAACCTGGGTCCCCAGATCTGGCCAGAAGGGCTGGCCTAGACCTTACCTTTTCCAGCTGGGATGTGCTCTCGTCACAGGCTTCTCGGAGCAGATGCTGAGCTCTGCTGACGTCTCCTCGCCTGTATGCAGCATGAATGCCTTCCGTCCTGGGGCTCTGCACTATGGGCTCACTGCCTGGCATGGAGAGTTTGCTGCCCATGTCCCCAGCACCTGGGTGAACAGAGGCACACACAACATCATCTCCACCGCCAGTGCTGCTTATGGGAACCACCAGAGAGGAGAGCAGGATGTGCTTTAGCCAGAGAGGGTTGCTCTGAAATGCTGCCACTCTCACCCAGCACAGCCAACTTCAGCACCTGCCCCCTGTGGAGGCACTTCCTGCATGGAGCCAGAGGTGAAAGCGTGGGGAGGCTGGAAGATTCTGGAGTGAGACAATGCCCGGAGAGTGGGTTCAGGTCCCCCAGGGCAGCTGCCTGGCAGTCTGGCCTCACCAACAACACCACCAAACTGCCCCACCGCTATGTCCCTCAGAGGGATACGGTATCCCGTGGAGGAAGAAAGGCAAGTCAAAACCTGAGCGTGAGGAAATCTAGACCCTCTCTGCCTGGAAAATGCCACAAAGGCATGGGATTTAGAATGGCAGCCCTCACTCCATACTTGCAGGGTCTGAAGATGCAGACGTGAAACCAGTCAGCCCTTGGAGCTCCCACTCTAGACCGGCTTTATAATTAGCAGTCTGCAGATCCCAGAAGGCTTCAGAGACTTCCTGCCCATCCTAAAGTTGCACAGAAAATTGTGCATGTATGTGTGTGTGCATGTGTGCGCACATTTCTCTGGGAAGAAAATTCAAGGTTCCTACTAGATTTGCAAATGTGTTACTGAACCACAGTCTAAAGTTCTGTCTCTATCACAGAAAAGACTGCAATGAATGAGTAGTTACATTTTGATTGTGTTAAGTGGCAGCAGAAATGGGGACAGAATTCGAAAATCATTCTTGGGCCAAGTTCACACAGCTTGTAAGAGGCAAACAGTGACTGGTGTTTGATTCACCAGCTCTTAGGCTGGGGCTAACCCCACTCCATCTCTTTGAAGAGATGAAAAAAACAGGCTTTTTTTTTCATGTAAAAATGTAAATGATGAGGAAGGTTGCCTTCCAAACATTCACATCACAAAAGCAAATCACATTACAGCAGCTAACATTTGGAACAAAGTCTTTTTCAAAATCTATTTACAATAGGATAAAAATTACATGTTTAGAAATAAATTTTTAAAATGATGGATAAGATCTATACCCTGAAAACTATAAACATTGCTGAGAGAAGTTAAATAAGACCTATACAAATGGAAAGACATCTCATGTTCATGGATTAAAACAATCAATATTATTAAGTCTCAATTCTCTCCAGTTTTATCTATAGATTCAATATAATCCCAACCATAATTCCAATAGGATTTGAGGGGGATAAAATTGACAACCTGATCCTCAAATTTGTTCAAAAATTCAAAGGAGTTACCCGAAACAATCTTGAAAAATAAGAGTTGGAGGATCTACACCACTTGATTTCAAGTCTTACATAAAACTACATAATAATCAAAGCAGTGTGCTACTAGTATATACAAATTTATCTGTGGAACAGAATAGCTTCTCAACTTTCTGTTGGGAAATAGACTCATACTTGTACATCCAATTAATTTTTGATAAGGGTGCCAACACAATGAGAAAAGCAAAAATTTTTTCAATAAATCGTGCTGGGACACTGGACATCATTAAATAAAAAGGGACTCTGACTCCTACTTCTCACCACACACAAAAATTACTTTGAAATGGATCATGGATTTAAACATAAAGGTTAAAACCGTAGTACTTCTAGGAAAAAATATCACAGGAGGACATTTTTATGACTTCAGAGTAAGCAAAGCTTTCTTAGATGGGACACAGAGAGTAATAAACATAAAAGGAAAAAATCACTAATTAGACTTCAACAAAATTTAAAACTTATGCTCATCAGAAAGTTGATCTACCATTTAAAAACTATTTACCATTTGACAATGCGTAGGCAAGTTACATACTGGAAGAAAATATTTGCAAAACATACACCCAAAAAATGAATAGTATTCAGAAAACAGGAAGAACTCCTATAACTTGGTAATAAAGGACAAACAATCTAGTTAAAAACAAGCAAAGATTTGAATAGCAGAAGAGATTCAAAAAGCTCAATATCATTAGTCATCAGGGAAATAAAAATTAAACACCACTACAATCCCACAAAAGTCATTTAAATGGGATAAAATTTAAAAAGACTGACAATACTTGGTGAGGATATGGAGAAACCAGAACACTCATACCTTATTGGTTGCGTCTAAAATTGTACAAACACTTTGGAAACAAGTCTAGTGGTTCCTTACGAAACTAAGTACACACCTATCCTGTGACTCCCTTATTCTATTCTTAGATATTTACCCAAGGAAATATGTCTAAAACTATATCCAATAATGTCTATATTAAATGCCATTCATGGTATTTTCAAACTGTAAAGGTGTTCATCAAAAGGAATTCAATAAATAACTCCCACAGTATAGTGACTACTCAGCAATCAAAAGGAATAAACTGCTGATCCATTAAATGATTGATGGGAATTTAAAAACACACAGCTGAATGAAAGAATGACTTCATAAAATGATCCCATTTATATGCTGTCCTGATCCATGGTGGGGAAAAAATCAGAACAGTGGTTCCTGAGGGTAGGCATGAAGTGTACCAGAAAAGGGGCACCAGGAAATCGTTGGGGCATGGTTCCATATCTTGGTGACCTTTTCAGTATACAGGTGCTGGTTTTTGTCAAAACTTATCAAATAGTCCAATGAAGATATGTACATTTTCTTTATATAAATTTTATCTAAAAATTACAAACAATATTAAACTATAGTGAATAAAATGAATACTAAAGTATTTGAGGGTGAAAAGTACAGATATTTCCAACTTAATTTGAGATGCATTAATAATAACAGATTGATAGATGGACAGAAGAACAGAGAGATGGATAGAAATGAGAGTAATTTCAGAAAGTGTTAATGGTAGAATTTAGGTGGTGGGTATATGGACATACATAGTTCAATTCTTTCAGTTTTACTGTATGTTCAAAACTTTTCACAACAAAGTCTTGGGAGAAGTAAATCAGAATAACGTACCCTAAATGCAAGGCCTGCCATATGGCATACTGAACAAGTTCCACCACCAGTGCAGAAAAATCCTGCTTGGGGAGAAAGGGAAAGAGAAACTGCTTACCGTAAAGGTCCTTGATACCATTCAGAGTCTTTGTAGCTCACTCTAAGCCATGACTATTTCCAAGACAGCCATTCTGAAAACCCACGTTAAGTGGATTTCAGGAGCATCACTCACAATCTGCACCCTTCCCGAAACATGAATGCAAGACTGCTGTGTTTAAAGGGAGTTTACTGGAGTTTTGGCTGTGTATTTTTAGATAGAGGAATCAGAAAAGAGCTTACACGTTAGGCAGCTTCCCAGGTGGCGCTAGTGGTATAGAATCTGCCTGCCAGAGCTGGAGACAAAAGAGATGCAGGATATTGGGAAGATTACCTGGAAAAGAAAATGGCACCCCACTCCAGTATTCTTGCTTGGAAAATCCCACGGACAGAGGAGCCTACTACTGTCCATGGGACCGCAAAGAGTCAGATGTGGCTAAACACTCACAATTCAAGGCAGCCTCACGTCTCAACACACACTAACAATCCTCATTATCTATTATTGTTTTTATATTTGTAGTTACCTTTTATCTACCATTTCTTATTTCTCTCATTTATCTCTTTTAATTGGAATTACCATCTTATGTCATTTCTTTTTATTTTTAATTAGAAGATAATTGCTTTACAATATCATGTTGTTTTCTGCCATATAACAATGTGAATCAGTAATAACTAAATATATATATATACACACACACACATATATATATCCCCTCCCTCTTAGTTCTCCCTCCCACCCACCCCTCTAGGTCATCACAGAGTGCCAGGCTTGGCTCTCTATGTTATATAGCATCCTCCCACTAGCCATCTATTTGAGAAAGTGGCACTGATATATACAGTGCCGTGTAAAATACTATCCTGTAAAAGATGTAAAATTTACTACCATATAAAATAGAATCCTCATTAATTATTAATAATCAGAGACCCTGAGACACTTGAGCCCCACAGGCAGGGAGAAGGAGGGAAGCCACTCGGGGGAGAAGCCTTTGGCGGGGCAAGAAGGCAGAATACACAGCAGCGTCATCCATCAGAAGGGGTACTTAGTCACGTCACTGCTCATCTTTCAGAACTAAACATCCCCCTTAGCTCCATAAAAGACAGGTGTGTGCAAAGGCATAAAGTAACTTCTCTTCAGATTAGGAATAAAGTAACCTCTTCTGTTCACCTTAGGAACATAAATAGAAACTTCACCTTTACACCCAAGTTAGGCAACACTGCCAAGGTGGAACCTAGGACATGGGATGCACATGAAATTACAAGGGTGGTTTTACTTTAACTTGATTTTTAAATCATTCAGTGTTAAAGCTCAACATTCAGAAAACGAAGATCATGGCATCTGGTCCCATCACTTCATGGGAAATAAATGGGGAAACAGTGGAAACAGTGTCGGACTTTTATTTTGGGGGCTCCACAATCACTGCAGATGGTGAATGCAGCCATGAGATTAAAAGACGCTCACTCCTTGGAAGGAAAGTTATGACCAACCTAGATAGTATATTCAAAAGCAGAGGCATTACTTTGCTGACTAAGGTCCGTCTAGTCAAGGCTATGGTTTTTCCTGTGGTCATGTATGGATGTGAGAGTTGGACTGTGAAGAAAGCTGAGCGCCGAAGAATTGATGCTTTTGAACTGTGGTGTTAGAGAAGACTCTTGAGAGTCCTTTGGACTGCAAGGAGATCCAACCAGTCCATTCTGAAGGAGATCAGCCCTGGGATTTCTTTGGAAGGAATGGTGTTAAAGCTGAAACTCCAACACTTTGGCCACCTCATTTGAAGAGTTGACTCATTGGAAAAGACTCTGATGCTGGAAGGGATTGGGGGCAGGAGGAGAAGGGGACAACAGAGGATGAGATGGCTGGACGGCATCACTGACTCGATGGACGTGAGCCTGAGTGAACTCCGGGAGTTGGTGATGGACAGGGAGGCCTGGCGTGCTGCCATTCATGGGGTCGCCAAGAGTCGGACAAGACTGAGCGACTGAACTGAACTGAACTGATGTGGAATAAATGACGTAATTAGAAACACTCTGCTTAGTTCTATTTATATATATATTTGTTTTTAATGCTGTGGTTTTTTCAGTTTGAATCTGATTTTCTTAAGTTACATGGACAACACATGTCCACTGTCACTGACACAAGAGCTGGGGGTTCTGGTCCAAACAAACTGTTGGAAGGACATTATGGGAAAATATCAATTAATGCATATGCCTTTAATTTAATCTGCCAACTTCATTTAATTTCCTGAAATTGTAAAGAGAAGGGTGAACATTTATTTAAATTAAAAAAGACCAAAATGCAAAGTATTAATGATGGGCTGAGGGGAATTAGATAGGATTAGAAAATATTTTTCTTTATTTCCTAAAGTCTCTGTAATGGAATCATATGACTTAATTTAAAATTTTAAAGAAATCAAATAAGTAATAAAAGAACACATTCTCATTGGAAAAAAAATTAAATAGTACAGAGATACATCATGTAAGGCAGAAACCCTCTTCCCCACCATGAAATGTCTTTTGTTAAAGGTAAATATATGTACTTTAATAGTAATTTTATGATGCTGAAGCTGAAACTCCAGTACTTTGGCCACCTCATGCGAAGAGCTGACTCATTGGAAAAGACCCTGATGCTGGGAGGGATTGAGGGCAGGAGGAAATGGGGACGACAGAGGATGAGATGGCTAGATGGCATCACCGACTCGATGGACATGAGTTTGAGTGAACTCCGGGAGATAGTGATGGACAGGGAGGCCTGGCATGCTTCAATTCAGGGGGTCACAAAGAGTCAGACATGACTGAGCGACTGAACTGAACTGAATAGTAATTTTATTTTTACAAAAATACTACTAAACTTTTATATTGAGAATTGGTGACCTTTGATTTAAACTTAGAGCAAGATAATTTATTTATACTATCTGAGATTATTTGATTATTTTTGCCCATTAATCAAACATTTCCATAATTATATTCTTTAATACAGTAAAACATCACAGTTCTAAATATTTTATTCATACATATTTAAAATTCATACTCAAATACAACCCCCAAACATATTCAATATATTGAATCTATTTCAATATATTAAATATGTTCTATTCAATCTATTTCTATCTATCTATTTCAATATAATATTAATGTAGCAGAGAACTAAACTAGGAGGAAATTAATAGTAGAACATTAGAATGATTCAGTGTCAAAATTTTTTTAAATCCTTTTTGTTCTCTATTACAATGGGTGTATTTTCCTAGATAACAATGAAAATTCCATATATATATCAACCGGCATCCTACTTGCTTTTAAGATAAAGTTAATATGCTTAGTAAAGAAGATAACTTTAAAAAAAGGAGACGGGGAAGCCATTAGCGTAGTTTTTTTTTTTTTTTTAATTTTTAAGGTTTGATTAGTGTTGCTCATTTGTTTTTGGGAAAGAGACAACCAGAAGTAAGTAGAAGCAGGAACTAGTGAAGGAAAGCTATAAATGTAGTGGATGACTAGCATTATGGATTTAGCACACAGACTTACTCAAGAATACAAGAAATATTTCCAATAAGCTGTGATGATGACAAGTGAACATACTTCTGCTGCTGCTGCTGCTAAGTTGCTTCAGTCGTGTCCGACTCTGTGCGACCCCATAGACGGCAGCCCACCAGGGTCCCCCGTCCCTGGGATTCTCCAAGCAAGAACACTGGAGTGGGTGGGTGATAAATGTTAATATCTATAAGGCCTGGTATTTAAATATGCTGGACATGGGCAGTAAATGAAAGTTCATTATGTGAAAAAGTATTTATTAAAAATATTTTAAAACATATGAAACCAGACCACCATTTAGCCTTTGGTAATCACTTTCAAGTTAATAATCTATTTACAAAAAAAAATACTTTCAGTAACACTGTATGTTTTACATATTCTGACATTTATAGGATAAATGGTTTTAGTTGCCAATAACTCAACCTCTAAATATTATTTCTGTAATTCAGGTTTTAGAAAAATAAGTTATTTTGACTATAGGAAAATGAACAGGAATTATTCTTCCTCTTTTATTTTGGGAAAGCAATGAAATGGAATTTCACAAATGTTACAGAATGATATCTGGTGATACAAGCCATGCTACTTACACTAACGGTTCATTGTGGCCTTCCCCATTTAGTCCTCCGTTGTCTGCTGATTCTGAATCTGTTCTGGCTTTATATCCTAATGAGGTATTCTTACCTTTCCTTCTAGAACAGTATTTATTAAATCATTCCTCCTGACCCATAGTCAAACTAAAATTCTCTCTTTACTGCTTTTTTATTTTTCTGTGAATCTAGGACAATGGAGAGGTAGTATGAAAGTGACTTTAAATTCACATCAATTCTAAATCAGTTTGTCTCTTACATATATATATTTATTATACTACTGCTTAATTCTCTCATCCCCATCAAGGAAAGCATGCATGACAGAAGACAATGTTCTTTCTTGATTCAAAAATCTCTGGCATCCCCTGTGTATCCTAGAAAAGACACTACCATTTACATGAATACATGCTTTAAAAGAAAAATTACATTCACCTGCATCAATGGAGTAGCAAAAAGTAAAAATATATCTAAAAACCCAGAGTTCACAGCAGAATAAAGAGTAAATTCTAGGCTGCGACTGACCTGGTCATAATTGTTCAATAGCCTTCCTGTGCCACTGTCCCTTGAACCCCTGTGTGGCCAAATCCTGGGGTCAGGGGCTGTCCCTCCCTGGAGCGGACACCCTCCTGGCACTGCGGGGGCCCGTCCGCCACAGTCCTGGGCTCACCAGCCTTCAGCGAGAAGGATGCTTCTTTCTTTGTCAGCTGTCCCTCTAGGGTTTTAGCCTCAGCAGCACTTTTCATCTCTGGGTCGCATTACAGTGAAATCCAACCCTTTACTTCTTCAGGGAAGAGGCAGAGGTTGGGTGTGTGGAGGGCAACATGACCCCCGGGGTGACCCTCAGCAGTAATTCCTCACCGACTCCAGATGGCTGGGGCTCAGCTCCATCAGGCTGGGCCATCAGACCAGCATCAGAAACGAAAGCAAAGACAGAGGTGGCCTTGGCCAGAGGCCTGGCTCACGGCTCACACGGAGCAGATCTCTAGCCGCGCAGGCTGCACGTTTCTCACACCAGCAAAGCCTCCCAGCACTAATAGGAAACTTCTCTGTGGATATTTTCACCAAATCCCTGAAATGAATTTTTGCTAATAAAAGGGGCATGGGCAGTTATACCTACAAGCAGGCTGGACAGAGGGCAATCACACGTATAACAGTGTGATTATCTTTAGAAATAAAAGATACAACTATTCATAAGATATCATGTTATGTCTACCTGATATACTCAAAAATTTAACAAGCTCTAAATTTACTGCTGGCCGGAGTGTTGCGGAATTGGTTCATTTGTCATGGGAAGCCTAACTGAGACAGGCTGGGACCTGGGACCCTTTACTGTAGTTCTGCAATGCTTGCACCTAGACCAATGTCTCTCAGAACTATGAAATACAAAGAAAATAAAGAGGCTAAAAGTAACTGTATATGCAGGTCAGGTAGCAACAGTTAGAACTGGACATGGAACAACAGACTGGTTCCAAATAGGAAAAGGAGTACATCAGGCTGTATATTGTCACCCTGCTTATTTAACTTGTATGCAGAGTCCATTGTGAGAAACGCTGGGCTGGAGGAAGCACAAGCTGGAATCAAGATTGCCCAGAGAAATATCAATAACCTCAGATATGCAGATGACACCACCCTTATGGCAGAAAGTGAAGAGGAACTAAAAAGCCTCTTGATGAAAGTGAAAGAGGAGAGTGAAAAAGTTGGCTTAAAGCTCAACATTCAGAAAACAAAGATCATGGCATCCGGTCCCATCACTTCATGGGAAATAGACGGGGAAACAGTGGAAACAGAGTCAGACTTTATTTTTTTGGGCTCCAAAATCACTGCAGATGGTGACTGCAGCCATGAAATTAAATGACGCTTACTCCTTGGAAGGAAAGTTATGACCAACCTAGACAGCATATTCAAAAGCAGAGATATTACTTTGCCGACTAAGGTCCGTCTAGTCAAGGTTATGGTTTTTCCAGTAGTCATGTATGGATGTGAGAGTTGGACTGTGAAGAAAGCTAAGCACCAAAGAAGTGATGCTTTTGAACTGTGGTGCTGGAGAAGACTCTTGAGAATCCCTTGGACTGTAAGGAGATCCAACCAGTCCATTCTGAAGGAGATCAACCCTGGGATTTCTTTGGAAGGAATGATACTAAAACTGAAACTCCAGTACTTTGGCCACCTCATTTGAAGAGTTGACTCATTGGAAAAGACTCTGATGCTGGGAGGGATTGGGGGCAGGAGGAGAAGGGGACGGCTGAGGATGAGATGGCTGGATGGCATCACAGACTCGATGGATGTGAGTTTGAGTGAACTCCGGGATTGGTGATGGACAGGAAGGCCTGGCGTGCTGCGATTCATGGGGTCGCAAAGAGTCAGACATGACTGAGTGACTGAAACTGAACTGAACTGAGAAGAGACAGAGAGCTCAATCCTCTCTCCCACACGAGGACACGATGAGAAGGTAGCGTCTACAACCAGGAGGTGGGTACTTGCCGAGAACAGAACCTGCCAGCACCTCATCCTGGACTTCCTGGCCCCTGGAGTGAGAAAGAAATGTCTGCTATTTAAGGCACTCAGCCTTTGGCAACTTTATAGCAGCCTGAGCCATCTAAAGTAGTAGAAGCGTTAGCCACTCAGTAGTTTCCAACTCTTTGCAGCCCCATGGACTGTAGTCTGCCAGACTCCTCTGTCCATGGAATTCTCCAGGCAAGAATACTGGAGTGGGTTGCAATTACCTTTTCTGGGGGATCTTCTTGACCCAGGTATCAAACCCAGGTCTCCTGCATTGCAGGCAGATTCTTTATCATCTGAGCCAGCTGGCCTAGTAGGACCTCAGGATACTTCAAAATGAGGAACTACCATGCAACCATTAATACTGATTGGACTAAGTAAAAAAAAAAAAAATTACTTATATTATATTAAGCTAAAAGAGTAGAATATGGAGCAGACAGGAAAAAAATGGGAAAATATATAACACAGAAAACAGGTTGGAATCATTTGAACATACACAGTGAAATTGAAAGAGTTTATTCCAGGTTTGCAGATGATGTCTTATTAAAACGCTTGGGGGAAAAAAGGGAGATTTCTAATGAGCACCGGCTATTATTTTTGTTTATAAAAATTTAGTCTGTGTTTTCCAAAATCTTTTCCTCTTTCTCATCAAGTTTATACTGATTTTGAAATTAAGAAAAGGAAAATGATAACAAAGATAAAATGGGTCCAATCCAAAGTTAACTCCTTTCAGATTTAATGAACTAGTTGTTTGACAGTATTATTTAAACTAAAGCAGCTCTTGGGTACACCATGTCCTGACACAGTTGCCCTGGGAATAAAGAGAATAAGAACATTTTCTAGGACAATAATTGGCAAAGGTGTCATGGACTTTAAAAGAAAAAATAAAATGATCTGTGATAACATTTAGCAGATCAGTAATTGTTACCGATTATTAAGAACTGCCAGATGCTATAAGAAATACTCTACGTACATCCGCCTTCCTCCGAACACCCATGCAACACGGGTTCTCACCACCACTTTTCACCAGGTGACCAGTGCTCTGAGTAATTAGATAAAGCGCCTCCACCCAGCTTCTAAGAGCAGATAGACCCTGCCATCAAAGTCCGACTCCTCACTTCACAGGCTGAGTGCACCCAACCAAACGTGGGGCAATTGTTCAGAATATAATGTGCCGGGGAAACATGTGGGAACTAAAAGGTGAGATGATTGTCTTGTTCTTATGCTTGAGTCACTCAGTTGCGTCAGACTCTTTGTGACTTCATGGACTGCAGCACACCAGGGGTTCCCTGTCCTCCAGGATCTCCCTGAGTTTGCTGAAACTCATGTCCACAGAGTCAGTGATACCATCCAACCATCTCATCCTCTGTTGCCCCCTTCTCCTGCTCTCAGTCTTTCCCAGCATCAGGGTCTTTTCCAGTGAGTCAGCTCTTCATATCAGCTGGCCAAAGTGTTGGCGCTTCAGCTTCAGCATCAGTCCTTTCAATGAATATTCAGGACTGATTTCCTTAAGGATTGATTGGTTTGATCTCTTGGTTGTTCGAGGGACTTTCAAGACTCTTCTCCAACACCACAATTTGAAGGCATCAGTTTTTTGGCACTCAGCCTTCTTCACAGTCCAACTCTCACATCCATACATGACCACAGGAAAAACCATAGCCTTGACTAGATGGACCTTAGTCGGCAAAGTAATGTCTCTGCTTTTGAATATACTATCTAGATTAGTAATAACTTTTCTTCCAAGGAGTAAGCGTCTTTTAATTTCATGGCTGCAGTCACCATCTGCAGTGATTTTGGAGCCCCCAAAAATAAAGTCTGACACTGTTTCCACTGTTTCCCCATCTATTTCCCATAAAGTGATGGGACCAGATGCCATAATCTTTGTTTTCTGAATGTTGAGCTTTAAGCCAACTTTTTCACACTCCTCTTTCACTTTCATCAAGAGGCTTTTTAGTTCCTCTTCACTTTCTGCCATAAGGGTGGTGTCATCTGCATATCTGAGGTTATTGATATTTCTCTCGGCAATCTTGATTCCAGCTTGTGTTTCTTCCAACCCAGCATTTCTCATGATGTACTCTGCATATAAGTTAAATAAGCAGGGTGACAATATCCAGCCTTGACGTACTCCTTTTCCTATTGGGAACCAGTCTGTTGTTTCATGTCCAGTTCTAACTGTTGCTTCCTGACCTGCATACAGATTTCTCAAGAGGCAGGTCAGGTGGTCTGGTATTCCCATCTCTTTCAGAATTTTCCACAGTTGGTTTTGATCCACTCAGTCAAGGGCTTTGCCATAGTCAGTAAAGCAGAAATAGATGTTTTTCTGGAACTCTCTTGCTTTTTCCATGATCCAGTGGATGTTGGCAATTTGATCTCTGGTTACACTGCCTTTTCTAAAACCAGCTTGAACATCAGGGGGTTCACAGTTCATGTATTGCTGAAGCCTGGCTTGGAGAATTTTGAGCAGTACTTTACTAGCATGTGAGATGAGCGCAATTATGCGGTAGTTTGAGCATTCTTTGGCATTGCCTTTCTTTGAGATTGGAATGAAAACTGACCTTTTCCAGTCCTATGGCCACTGCTGAGTTTTCCAAATTTGCTGGCATATTGAGTGCAGCACTTTCACAGCATCATCTTTCAGGATTTGAAACAGCTCAACTGGAATTCCATCACCTCCACTAGCTTTGTTCATAGTGATGCTTTCTAAGGCCCACTGGACTTCACATTCCAAGATGTCTGGCTCTAGATTAGTGATCACATCATCATTCTTTGCAGCAAAAGATGGAGAAGCTCTATACAGTCAACAAAAACAAGACCGGGAGCTGACTGTTGTTCAGATCATGAACTCCTTATTGCCAAATTCAGAGTTAAATCGAAGAAAGTAGGGAAAACCGCTAGACCATTCAGGTATGACCTAAATCAAATCCTTTATGATTATACAGTGGAAAAGCCATAGCTTTGACTAAATGGACCACTGTCGACAAAGTGATGTCTCTGCTTTTTGATACACTGTCTAGGTGTCTCATAACTTTACTTCCAAGGAATAAGCATCTTTTAATTTCATGGCTGCAGTCACCATCCACAGTGATTTTGGAGCCAAAGAAAATAAAATCTACCACTGTTTTCATTTTTTCCCCATCTAATTGCCATGAAGTGATAGGACCGGATGCCCTGATCTTCGTTCTTTGAATGTTGATATTTAATCCAGTTTTTTCATTCTCCTCTTTCACCTTCATCAAGAAACTCTTTAGTTCCTCTTTGCTTTCTGTCATTAGGGTGGTGTCATCTGCATATCCGAGGCTGTTGATATTTCCCCTGACTATCTTGATTCCAGCTTGTGATTCATCCATCCTGGTATCTGCATGATACACTCCACATAGAAGTTAAATAAACAGGGTGACAACATACAGCCTTGATGAACTCCTTTTTCAATTTTGAACCAGTCCATTGTTCCATGTCCAGTTCTATACAGGTTTCTCTGGAGACAGGTAAGTTTGTCTGGCATTCCCATCTCTTTAAGAGTTTTCCACAGTTTGTCATGATCCACACAGTCAATCACTTTGGTGTAGTCAGTGAAGCAGAAGTAGATTTGTTCTGGAATTCCCTTGTTTTCTTCATGAGCCAACGAATGCTTGCAATTTGATCTCTGGTTCCTCTGCCTTTTCTAAGCTCAGCTTCTACATCTGAGAGTTCTCTGCTCATGTACATCTGAAGCCTAGCTTGAAGAATTTTGTGCATTACCTTGCTAGCATGTTAAAGGAGCTCAGTTGTAAGGTAGTTTGAACATTCTTTGACATTGCCCTTCTTTGGGATTGGAATGAAAACACATTTTACAGTCCTGTGGCCACTGCTGGATTTTCCAAATTTGCTGACATACTGAACACAGGTCTTTAACAACATCATCTTTTAAGATTTTAAATAGTGGAGCTAGAATTCCATCACCTCCATTAGCTTTGTTTGTAGAGATACCTCCTAAGGTCCACTTGACTTTACACTCCAGGATGTCTGGCTCCATGTGAGTGACCATACCATCATGGATTGTTGTTGTTCAGTCACTGAGTCGTGTCTGACTCTTTTCGACCCCATGAACTGCAGCATGCCAGGCTTCCCTGTCCTTCACCATCTCCCAGAGCTTGCTCACTCTCATGTCCATCGAGTCAGTGATGCCATCCAACCATCTCATCCTCTGTCCTCCCCTTCCTCTACTTCCTTCAATCTTTCCCAGCATCAGACTCCTTTCTAATGACTCAGCTCTTCATATCACGTGGCCAGGTATTGGAGCTTCAGCTTCAGCATCAGTCCTTCCAATGAATATTCAGAATTGATTTCCTTTAGGATTGACTGGTTTGATCTCCTTGCTGTCCAGGGGGCTCTCAAGAGTCTTCTCCAATACCACAGTTTGAATTTTAGTGCTCAGCCTTTTGTGATCCAATTCTCACATCCACACATGACTACTGGAAAAACTGTAGGTCTGACTATATGGACCTTTGTCAGAAAAGTAACATCTCTGATTTTTAATATGCTGTCTAGGTTTGTCATAACTTTTCATCCAAGGAGCAAAGGTCTTTTAATTTCATGGCTGCAATCACCATCTGCAGTGGTTTTGGAGCCAAACAAAATCTCACTGTTTCCATTGTTTTCACATCTATTTCCCATGAAGTGATGGGATTGGATGCCATGATCTTAGTTTTTGGAATGTTGAGTTTTAAGCCAGCTTTTTCACTCTCCTCTTTCATTTCTATCAAGAGGATCTTTAGTTCCTCTTCGCCTTCTGCCATAAGGGTGGTGTTATCTGCATATATGAGGTTATTGATATTTCTCCCGGCAATCTTGATTCCAGTTTGTGCTTCATCCAGCCTGGCATTTTGCATGATGTACTCTGCATATAAGTTAAATAAGTAGGGTCACAATATATAGCCTTGATGCACTCCTTTCCCAGTTTTGAACCAGTCCATTGTTTCATGTCTGGTTCTAACTGCTGCTTCTTGACATGTATATGTGTTTCTCAGGAGGCAGATCAGGTGGTCTGATAATCCCATCTCTTTCAGAATTTTCCCCAGTTTGTTGTGATCCACACAGTCAAAGGCTTTGGCATAGTCAACAAAGCAGAAGTAGATATTTTTCTGGAACTCTCTTGCTTTTTCTATGATCCAATGGAGATTGGCAATTTGGTGTCTGGTTCCTCTGCCCTTTCTAAATCCAGCTTGAACATCTGGAAGATCTCGATTCACATACATTTGAAGCCTCATTTGGAGAATTTTGAGCATTACTTTGCTAGCATGTGAGATGAGTGCAATAGTGCAGTAGTTTGAACATTTTTTGGCATTGCCTTTCTTTGAGATTGGAATGAATGTTGACCTTTTCCAGTCCCGTGGCCACTGCTGAATTTACAAATTGGCTGGCATATTGAGTGCAGATTTGAAATAGCTCAGCTGGAATTCCATCACCTCCACTAGCTTTGTTTGTAGTGATGCTTCCTAAGGCCCGCTTGACTTCACATTCCAGGATATCTGGCTCTAGATGAGTGATCACACCATTGTGGTTATCTGGGTCATTATGATCTTTTTTGTATAGCTCTTCTGTGTATTCTTACCACCTCTTCTTTATTTTTCTGCATCTGTTAGGCCCATACTATTTCTGTCCTTATTGTACCCATCTTTGCATGAAATGTTCTCTTGATATCTCTAATTTTCTTGAAGAGATCTCTAGTCTTTCCCATTCTATTTTTTTTCCTTTTATTTCTTCAGATTGGTCACTTAGGAAGGCTTTCTTATCTCTCCTTGCTAGTCTTTGGAACTCTGTATTCAGATGGGTATATCTTTCATTTTCTCCTTTCTCTTTTGCTTTTCTTCTTTCCTCAGCTATTTGTAATTCTTCTTCAAACAACCACTTTGCCTTTTTGCATTTCTTTTTCTTGGAGATGGCTTTGATCACTGCCTCCTGTACAATGTTACAAACTTCTGTCTATCAGATCTAATCCCTTGAATCTATTTGTCACTTCCACTGTATAATCGTAAGGGATTTGATTTAGATCATACCTGAATGGCCTAGTGGTTTTCCTTACTTTCTTCCATTTAAGTCTAAATTTGGCAATTCAGGTCATTACAACTTTTTTGTATAATTCTTCTGTGTATTCTTGCCACCTCTTCTTAATCTCTTCTTCTTCTGTTAGATCCTTACCATTTCTGTCCTTTATTGTGATTCTGTCTTATTAGATGAAAAACCAGAGAGGAAATGGAAACCAATTCATCCACGAATTCAACAGCAGTTGAAAAGAGATGCAGAAATACAGAGCTATAAAGATGAATTTTTTCCAACATTGAGGTCCTCTTCTGAAAATTAATTTATTGCTCACTCAGTTTATAAATACTTAATACCTACAATGTGCTGAGCTAGAGCCTGGGGACGCACATTGATGAGACAGGTTGGAAAAGCTAGAGTGTGGAGCTGTATTCTTTCCAGATTTTACTTTTTTTAAAAAAAAATGAAGTATGATTGATTTGGGTTTCCCTGGTGGCTCAGACAGTAAAGAATCCACCTGCAATGTAGGAGACCTGGGTTCGACCAGTGGTTTGGGATGATCCCCTGGAGAAGGACATGGCAACCCCCTCCAATATTCTTGCCTGGAGAATCCCCATGGACAGAGGAGTCTATGGGGTCACAAAGAGTTGGACACAACTGAGTGACTAAGTACAGAATTTTGCATAGAATTTAAATAAGCAGGGTGACAACATACAACCTTGTCATACTCCTTTCCCAATTTGGAACCAGTCCATTCTTCCATGTCTGCTTCTAACTGCTGCTTCTTGACCTGCATACAGGTTTCTCAGAAGGCAGGTAAGGTTATCTGGTATTCCCATCTCTTTAAGAATTTTCTACAGTTTGTTGTGATCCACACAGTTAAAGGCTTTAGCTTAGTCAATGAAGCAGAAGTAGATGTTTTTTTCTGGAATTCCCTTGCTTTTTCTATGATCCAACGGATACTAGCAATTTGATCTCTGGTTCCTTTGCCTTTTCTAAAAGCCAGCTTGTACATCTAGAAACTCTTGGTTCATGTACTGCTGAAGCCTAGCTTGAAGGATTTTGAACATTACCTTGCTGGTATATGAAATGAGTACAACAATCATGTGGTAGTTTGAACATTCTTTGGCATTGCCCTACTTTGCTAGAGGGAATGCAAAATGGTGCAGCCTCCATGGAGGGAAATTACCAATACCTAGCAAAATTACATCTGCATTTTCCCTCTTAGCCCAGCACTCTGTATTTTAGAAATTTATGCAAAAGATATGAGATGAAAACACAAAATCATGTCTAGTATTGTATTGTTATTGCAGGGGAAAAAATCTAGAATGTCCATCTATAGAGAATGAGCTACAGAAACTATGGAACATCCATACAACAGAGTCCTATGAAGCAGTAAGAAGGAAAGAGAAAGAGTTCTCTATACTGCGGGGTCATCTCCTATTGCTCTGGGATTCTCAGGGCAGTTCTCATTATCTCTCTCCAGGGTAGGGCACAGGACATGCCAGCCTCCAATGTGCTGGGTCTGTTCACCCAATCCTAGAGCTGGGAAGGCAGAATAGCTCAGCAGAGGGCAAGTGAGGAATCTGAATTATGCCCCCAAGAGGCAGCTCGGCACAGTGCAGCAGAAGGAAGTACAGCACTTGTGCTTGGCTTGAGTCTGACCAGAAAGCGATACTGGTTCCTAGAAGAGGGAGAGGCCCCTCCCTTCATCCCAGCCTCTGTGCCCACCTAGGGGTCACTGCCAAGGATCCTCCTCATGCCCATCTGCAGTCTCAGCGCGTCCAGAAGTACTGATGCTGGGGAGAGAAGCTGCAAGCAGATGTCTTGCCTCCATCTCCTCATCCTCCTAGGTAGCATCTGGATGGCCTTACTGGTGCAGGGCAGGTAGGGCAGGGTGCTTCGGTGTCTGCACCAGAAAGGGCAGAAGCAGGGCAGGGAGACGGATACAGACTCTCACCAAGACAAGACAAGCTGACTCTGGGGGAAATGCCTGGGAGGTCTCTTGAGAGTACAAGATTAGAGACTGAGGACAGAAACTGCATTTTGTGAACTTCTGGGAAAGATCTGGGCAAAGGAGTTCAGAGGTTTGGCCGTGTGCTTTAAATGGAATTCCTTGTGGATGTTCTTTCAAAAAACTTAAGTAAAGATCTAAGCTGCTTTATGATTTTAAGATTCCAGGCTGGAGTTTCCTTGGAATATAGAGGTCATGAGTGATTTCCCTGGATCTCACATATTCATTTCTCTTCTTCTTCCTTTTTAATGAATGAATTATACTACGATTATGTTCTGTAACTTGCTTCTCTCACTTAGAAGTTCTGGGTCAGCACTCAGAGACGCAGCACAGCTGTTGCCATGGCAGCCCTTTGTCTTCACTGACGGACATTTAGGGCATGTCTAGTTTTGTGTAACCCCCTCCACTGTTGTACTGAATATCCTTATGTGTGCATTTCTCACACATAACCTGAACTGTCTCCCCAGGGTAAATGCTTAGCAGTAGAAGAAGCAGAGGATACAGTAGGCCTTGATTTTTATAAAGATTACCAATTTGCTTTTCCAAAAGTTACATCAATTATGTCCTTACTTATCAACCCAATATTAGTTTAAAATAAAATATGAAAAACAGAGCAAAACTTTTATCTTTGCTGTCTTAAATAATATCAAACTTCCTGATTGTTTACAATCTGCAAAGCAAAATAACATATCTCAAAATTGGTTTTGGTTTCAATTTTTTTTCATATGAATGACATTCAACATATTTTCACATTGATCCATCATTTCTTTTTCAATGAATTAATAAACTCTCTAAATCTCTTCTTTGGTTCGTTTGAAATTGGGCTATTCTTTCTATCACTGATTTACCAGTGCTCTTTGCAGTATATGTTGAAAACAGTTTTGACCTGTTTGTTGGTTGTCACTTCTATTTCTGCAGAATAGTTTTAATTGTTATGTAATTATTTTATTAATTTTCTCCTTTATGGTATCTGGGTTCTGTATCATGCTTAGGAAAAAGTCCCTCCTCACTTCCAAATTATATTATCATTTTCCTAGACTTTTAGTGGTATTCATTTCTATGTTTAAACATTTGATTCATCTGACACTGATTTTGGTGTGGAAGTGAGGAAGTAATATGTTATTTTTGTCCTATTACCAAGCAAACTTTCTCTTCTGGACAAATTTGAAATCCTAAATAGTAAAGCAAAACTAATGTACGTTTGGGCTATTTGTTGAGTTGTGGCTCTAACCCATTGCTTTTCTTGTCCTTTCCCTCTCTAGTCTCCAACACATTTCATTACTATGGCTTTGTAGTAATTCTAACATTTGGTGGAACTACTCTCTACTCTTTCTTTCAACTGACCTCCTTCTCATTTGAATTTTCTTGGCTATTCTCATGTTTATTTTTCTACATAGAATTTACTTCTCTCTTTATGTTCTAAAAGAATCTTGTTTGTATTTTAATTGCAATTGCACTAAGTTATAAAATCAACATGTAGAGAACCAATATATTTACAATGTTGCCTCTCTATATAAGAGGATGATAAGTCGTTTTTTAGTACTGAAGTATAGTTGACTTCCCTCGTATAGTTGGACTTCCCTTGTAGTTCAGTTGGTAAAGAATCTGCCTGCAGTGCAGGAGACGTGGGTTCGATCCCTGGGTTTGGAAGATCCCCTGGAGAAAGAAATGGCAACCCACTCCAGTATTCTTGCCTGGAGAATTCCATGGATAGAGGAGCCTGGCAGGCTACAGTCCATGGGGTCGCAAGAGTAGACACGACTTAGTGACTAAAGAGAGAGAGATAGTGTTGACTTACAGTATTACATTAGCATCAGGTGTACAATATAGTGGTTTGATAATTTTATAAGTTATACTCTAAAGTTATTAAAAATATGTTATATTCCCTGTGCTACATATTATAGCCTTGTACCTTATTTATTTTATACCTAGTAGTTTGCACTTCTTCCTTCCCTCCCTTGATCTTGTCTCTTTCCCTGTCTCTTTCCCCTCTGGTAACCACTAGCTTGTTCTCTATAGCTATGAGTCTCTTTCTGTCTTTTTATATTCACATGTTTGTTTTATTTTTTAAGACTCTACATATAAGTGAAAACATGGTTTCTGTCTTTCTCTGTTAGACTTATTTCACTTAGCATAATACCCTTCAGGTCCATCCATGTGATTATAAATAGCAAAATTTCATTATTTATTATAGTTGAGTAATACTCCATTGTGTGTGTATATATATGTTGTTGTTATTCAGTTGCTAAGTTATGTCCAACTCTCTGTGACCCCATGGACTGCAGCACGTCAGAGAGTTCCCTCTCCTCCACTATCTCCCTGAGTTTACTAAAACTCATGTCCATTGAGTCAGTGATACCATCCAACCATGTCATCCTCTGTTGCTTCCTTCTCCTCCTGTCCTCAATCTTTCCCAGCATCAGGGTCTTTTCCAATGAGCTGGCTTTTCACATAGGTGGCCAAAGTACTGGAGCTTCAGCTTCAGCATCAGTCCTTCCAATGATTATTCAGGGTTGATTTCCTTTAGGATTGACTGGTTGGATCTTCTTGCTGTCCAAGGGACTCTCAAGAGTCTTCTCCAGCACTGCCGTTTGAAAGCATCAATTCTTCAGTGCCCAGCCTTCTTTATGGTCCAACTCTCACATTCATACATGAATACCGGAAAAACCATAGCTTTAACTATTGAGGACCTTTGTCAGCGAAAGTAATGTTTTTGCTTTTAATATGGTTTGTCTAGATTTTTCCTAGCTTTTCTTCCAAGGAGCAAGCATCATGGCTGAAGTCACTGTCCACAGTGATTTTGCAGCCCAAGAAAATAAAGTTTGTCACTGTTTCCATTTTTTCCCTATTTGCCACGAAGTGATGGGACCAGATGCCATGATCTTTGTTTCTTGAATGCTGAGTTTTAAGGTAGCTTTTTCACTCTCCTCTTTCACCCTTATCAAGAGGGTCTTTAGTTCCTCTTCACTTTCTACCATCGAAGTGGTATCATCTGCATATGATAGGTTGTTGATATTTCTCCCTGCAATCTTGATTCCAGCTTGTGGTTCATCCATCCTGGCATTTTGCATGATGTACTCTGCATAGAAGTTAAATAAGCAGGGTGACAACATATAGCCTTGACGAACTCCTTTCCCAGTTTTGAACCAGTCTGTTTTTCCATGTGCAGTTCTAAGCATTGCTTCTTGTCCTGCATACAGGTTTCTCAGGAGACAGGTAAGTTGGTCTGGTATTCTCATCTCTTTGAGAATTTTCCACGGTTTGTTGTGATCTACACAGTTAAAGGCTTTAGCATAGTCAGTGAAGCAGAAGTAGATGTTTTTATGGGATTCCCTTCCTTTTCCTATGATCCAGCAGATGTAGGCAATTTGACCTCTGGTTCCTCTGCCTTTTCTAAATGCAGCTGGTACAACTGGAAATTCTTAACTCACATACTCCTAAAGCCCAGTTTGAAGGATTTTGAGCATAATCTTGCCTGAATGTGAAATGAAGGCAATTGTATGGCAACTTGAACATTTTTTGGCATTGGCTTCTTTGGGATTAGGGCTCCCAACATGGCTTGGTGGTAAAAGAATGTGCCTGGCAATGCAGGAGACACAGAGAAGCAGGTTTGATCTCTGGGTAGGGAAGATCCCCTGAAGTAGGAAATGGCAATCCACTGCAGTATTCTTGCCTAGAGAATGCCATGGACAGGAGAGTCTGGCAGGCTACAGTCACAAAGAGTTAGACATGACTGAGCAACTGAGCATTCTTTGGTATTGGAATGAAAACTGACCTTTTCCAGTCCTGTGGTTCACTGCTGAGTTTTCCAAATTGACTGGCATGTTGAGTGAAGCACTTTAACAGCATTATTGTTTAGGATTTTAAAGAGCTCAGCTGGAATTCCATCACCTCCTCTAGCTTTGTTCATGGTAATGCTTCCTAAGGCCCACTTGACTTCACACTCTAGGATGTCTGCTTCTGGGTGAGTGATCACACCATCGTAGTTATCTGGGTCATTAAGACCTTTTTTGTACATTGTATTCTTGCCACCTCTTCTTAATATCTTCTGCTTCTGTTAGGTCCTTGCCATTTCTGAATTTTATTGTGCCCATCTTCGCATGAAATGTCCCCTTGGTAATTCTAATTTTCTTGAAGAGATCTCTAGTCTTTTCCATTCTATTGTTTTCCTCTATTTCTTTGCATTGTTCACTTAGGAAGTATCTGTCCTTCCTATTCTCTAGAACTCTGCATTCAGTTGGGAATATCTTTCCCTTTATCATCTGCCTTTTGCTTTTCTCCTTTTCTCAGCTATTTGTAAGGCCTCCTCAGACAACCACTTTGCCTTCTTGCATTTATTCTCTTGAGGATGGTATTGGTCACTACCTCGTGTACAATATTATGAACCTCCATCCATAGTTCTTCAGGCATTCTGTCGACCAGACCTAACTATTTGAATTTATTCATCTCCTCCACTGTATAATCATAAAGGATGTGATTTAGGTCATGCCTGAATGGTCTAGTGGTCTTCCCTATGTTTGTGTGCTTAGTCACTCAGTCGTGTCCATCTGTTTGCGACCCTGTGGACTGTAGCACTCCAGGCTCCCCCATCCATGGGAGTTCTCCAGGCAAGAATACTGGAGTGTGCTATGGATAGGTCAACTAAACAGAAAATTAGCAAGAAAACACAAACTTTAAATGATACAATGGACCAGTTAGACCTAATTGATATCTATAGGACATTTCACCCTAAAACAATGAATTTCACCTTTTTCTCAAGTGCACACGGAACCTTCTCCAGGACAGATCACATCCTGGGCCATAAATCTAGCCTTGGTAAATTCAAAAAATTGAAAATATCTCAATCATCTTTTCTGATCACAATGCTGTAAGATTAGATGTCAACTACAGGAAAAAACTGTTAAAAATACAAACGTATGGAGGCTAAACAACACACTTCTGAATAACCAACAAATCACAGAAGAAATAAAAAAAGAAATCAAAATATGCATAGAAATGAATGAAAATGAAAACACAACAATCCCAAACCTATGGGATTCAGTAAAAGCAGTGCTAAGGGGAATGTTCATAGCAATACAAGCCTACCTCAAGAAACAGGAGAGAAATAAAATAAATAACCTAACTCTACACCTAAAGCAACTAGAAAAGGAAGAAATGAAGAACCTCAGGGTTAGTAGAAGGAAAGAAATCACAAAAATTAGAGCAGAAACAAATGCAATAGAGACAAAAGAGACCATAGCAAAAATCAACAAAGCTAAAAGCTGGTTCTTTGAGAAGATAAATAAAATAGACAAACCACTAGCCAGACTCATCAAGAAACAAAGGGAGAAGAATTAAATCAACAAAATTAGACATAAAAATGGAGAAATCACAACACAGAAATACAAAGGATCATAAGAGACTACTATCAGCAACTATATGCCAATAAAATAGATGACTTGGAAGAAATAGATGAATTCTTAGAAAAGTATAACTTTCCAAAACTGAACCAGGAAGAAATAGAAAATGTTAACAGACCCATCACAAGCACAGAAATCAAAACCATAATCAGAAATCATCCAACAAAGAAAATCCCAGGACCAAATGGCTTCACAGCTGAATTCTACCAAAAACTTAGAGAAGAGCTAAAACCTATCCTACTCAAAGTCTTCCAGAAAATTGCAGAGGAAGGTAAACTTGCAAACTCATTCTATGAGGCCACCATCACTCTAATATCAAAACCTGACAAAGATGCCACAAAAAAAGAAAACTACAGGCCAATATCACTGATGAACATAGATGCAAAAATCCTCAACAAAATTCTAGCAAATAGAATCCAACAACATATTAAAAAGATCATACATCACAACCAAGTAGGTTTTATCCCAGGGCTGCAAGGATTCTTCAATATTCACAAATCAATCAATGTGATATACCACATTAACAAACTGAAAGATAAAACCATATGATTATCTCAATAGATGCAGAGATAGCCTTTGACAAAATTCAACACCCATTTATTATAAAAACCTCCAGAAAGCAGACATAGAAGGAACATACCTCAACATAATAAAAGCCATATATAATAAACCCACAGTAAACATTATCCTCAATGGTAAAAAATTGAAAGCATTTCCCCTAAAGTCAGGAACAAGACAAGTGTGCCCACTCTCACCACTACTATGCAACATAATTTTGGAAGTTTTGGTCACAGCAATCAGAGCAGAAACAGAAATAAAAGGAAACCAGATTGGAAAAGAAGTAGTAAAACTCTCACTGTTTGCAGATGACATGATCCTCTACATAGAAAACCCTAAAGACACCACAGATAATTACTAGAGATAATCAATGAATATAGTAAAGTTGCAGGATATAAAATTAACACAGAGAAATCCCTTGCATTCCTATACACTAACAATAAGAAAACAGAAAGAGAAATTAAGGAAACAATTCCATTCACCACTGCAATGAAAAGAATAAAATACTTAAGAATAAATCTACCTAAAGAAACAAAAGACCTATATATAGAAAACTATAAACACTGGTGAAAGAAAGAAGACACAAACAGATGCAGAAATATGCCATGTTCATGGATCGGAAGAATCAATATGGTGAAAATGAGTATATTACCCAAAGCAATCTATAGATTCAATGCAATCCCTATCAAGCTACCAATGGTATTTTTCAGAGAGTTAGAACAAATAATTTCACAATTTGTATGGAAATACCATGCAAACCTCGAATAGCCAAAGCAATCTTGAGAAAGAAGAATGGAACTGGAGGAATCAACCTGCCTGACTTCAGACTATACTACAAAGCAACAGTCATCAAGACAGTATGGTACTGGCACAAAGCAGAAACATACATCAATGGAACAAAACAGAAAGCCCAGAGATAAATCCATGCACCTATGGACACCTTATCTTTGACAAAGGAGGCAAGAATGTACAATGGAGAAAAGACAGTCTCTTTAACAAGTGGTGCTGGGAAAACTGGTCAACCACTTGTAAAAGAATGAAACTAGAACACTTTCTAACACCATACACAAAAATAAACTCAAAATGGATTAAAGATCTAAATATAAGACCAGAAACTATAAAACTCCTAGAGGAGAACATAGGCAAAACACTCTCTGACATAAATCAGCAGGATTCTCTATGACCCACCTCCCAGAGTAATGGAAATAAAAACAAAAATAAACAAATGGGGCCTAATTAAACTTAAAAGCTTTTGCACAACGAAGGAAACTATAAGCAAGGTGAAAAGACAACTTTCAGAATGGGAGAAAATAATAGCAAATGAAGCAACTGACAGAGAATTAACCTCAAAAATATACAAGCAACACCTGCAGCTCAATTCCAGAAAAATAAGTGACCCAATCAAAAAAGGGGCCAAAAAACTAAACAGACACTTCTCCAAAAAGACATACAGATGGCTAACAAACACATGAAAAGATGCTCAACATCACTCATTATCAGAGAAATGCAAATCAAAACCACAATGAGGTACCATCTCACACAGGTCGAAATGGCTGCTATCCAAAAGTCTACAAACAGTAAATGCTGGAGAGGGTGCAGAGAAAAAGGAACCCTCTTACACTGTTGGTGGGAATGCAAACTAGTACAGCCACTATGGAGAACACTGTGGAGATTCCTTAAAAAAATGAAATAGAACTGTCATACGGCCCAGCAATCCCACTGCTGGGCATACATACCAAGGAAACCAGAACTGAAAGAGATACATGTACCCCAATGTTCATTGCAGCACTGTTTACAATAGCCAGGACATGGAAGCAACCTAGATGTCCATCGGCAGACAAGTGGATAAGAAAGCTGTAGTATGTATACACAATGGAATATTACTCAGCTATTAAAAAGAATGCATTTGAATCAGTTCTAATGAGGTGAATGAAACTGGAGCTTATACAGAGCGAAAGAAAGTCAGAAAGAAAAATACCAATACAGTATATTAACGCTTATATGTGGAATTTAGAAAGATGGTAATGATGACCCTATATACGAGACAGCAAAAGAGACACAGATGTAAGAACAGTCTTTTGGACTCTGTGGGAGAAGGTGAGGGTGGGATGATTTGAGAGAATAGCATTGAAACATGTATATTATCATATGTGAAACAGATCACCAGTCCAGGTCCGATGCATGAGGCAGGGTGCTCAGGGCTGGTGCACTGGGATGACCCTGAGGGATGGGATGGGGAGGAAGGTGGGAGGGGGGTTCAGGATGGGAAATACATGTACACCTGTGGTGGATTCATGTCAATGTATGGCAAAACCAATACAATATTGTAAAGTAATTCAGTTCAGTTGCTCAGTGATGTCCCACGCTTTGCGACCCCATGAATCACAGCACACCAGGCCTCCCTGTCCATCACCAACTCCCGGAGTTCACTGAGACTCACGTCCATCAAGTCAGTGATGCCATCCAGCCATCTCATCCTCTGTCATCCCCTTTTCCTCCTGCCCCCAATCCCTCCCAGCATCAGAGTCTTTTCCAATGAGTCAACTCTTCGCATGAGGTGGTCAAAGTATTGGAGTTTCAGCTTCAGCATCAGTCCCTCCAAAGAAATCCCAGGGCTGATCTCCTTCAGAATGGACTAAAGACATCTCCCAAACAGAAAAATAAATAAATAAAATATATGTAAATCTGTAGTATATTAAAAAAAAAAAAAAAGAATATTGGAGTGTATTGCCATACCCTCCTCCAGGGGATTTTCCCAACCTCAGGATTGAACCCAGGTCTCCCAAATTGCAGATGGATTCTACTGTCTGAGCCACGAGGGAAACCCAGTGGTCTTCCCTACTTTTTTCAATTTAAGCCTGAATTTTGCTAGAAGAAGTCATAGTCTCAGTCACAGTCAGCTCCTGGTCTTGTTTTTACTGACTGTATAAAGCTTCTCCATCTTTAGCTGAAAGAATATAATCAATCTGATTTTGGTGTTGACCATCTGGTGATGTCCATGTGTTGAGTCTTCTCTTGTGTTGTTGGAAGAGGGTGTTTGCTGTGATCAGTGTGTCCTCTTGGCAAAGCTCTGTTAGCCTTTGCCCTGCTTCATTTTGTACACCAAAGCCAAACTTGCCTGTTAAATCCAGGTATCTCTTGACTTCCTACTTTTGCATTCCAGTCTCCTATGATGAAAAGGACATCTTTTTTGTGTGTTAGTTCTAGAAGGTCTTGTAGGTTTTCATAGAACTGTTCAACTCCAGCTTCTTCAGCATTAGTAGTTGGGGCACAGACTTGGATTACTGTGATGTTGAATGGTTTGCCTTGGAAACGAACTGAGATCATTCTGTCAGTTTTGAAGTTGCACCCAAAGACTGCATTTCAGACTCTTTAGTTGACTTTGAGGGCTACTCCATTTCTTCTAAGGGATTCTTGCCCACAGTAGTAGATATAATGGTCATCTGAGTTAAATTCACACATTCCTGTCCATTTTAGTTCACTGATTCCTAAAATGTCGATGTTCACTCTTGCCATCTCCTGTTTGACCATGTCCGATTTACCTTGATTCATGGGCCTAACATTCCAGGTTCCTATGTAATACTGTTCTTTACAGTATCAGATTTTACCTTCTCCACGAGACACATCCACAACTGTTGTCTCTTTTTGCCTTTTCATTTTGTTCATGGGGTTCTCCAGGCAAGAATATGCATAATATATACCTCATCTTAATCCACTCATCTGTTGATGGACACTTAAGTTGTTTTCATATATTGGTCATTGTAAATAATGTTGCAGTGAACATTGGGGTACATATATCTATTTGAAATTTCTTTTTGATATAAATCCATTTTGAATAAATCTATTCATTTTCTTTGGATATAAACCCAGGAGTGAAATGGCTGGATCATATGGCAGTTCTATTTCCAATTTTTTTAGGAAACTCTATACTGTTTCCATAATGTTTATACCAATTTACACTCTCACCAACAGTGCATCAGGGTTCCATTTTCCTCCACATCCTAGCCAGTATCTATTATTTGTAGACATTTTGATGATAGCCATTCTGACAGGTGTGAGGTGACATCTCATTGTGGTTTCGATTTGCATTTCCCTGATGATCAGTGATGTTGAGGATATTTTCATGTGCCTGTTGGCCATCTGTATGTCTTTTTGGAAAAATGTCTGTTTAGGTCCTCTGCCCAGTTTTAAATCAGGTTTTCTTTTTATATTGAATTCTATGAATTCTTTATACATTTTGGATATTTAGCCCTTATTAGATTTACTTAAACCTAAATGCATGCATGCATGCTAAGCCTCTTCAGTCATGTCTGACTCTGTGCGACCCCATGGACAGCAGCCCACCAGGCTCTTCTGTCCATGGAATTCTCCAGAAGAGAGCACTGGAGTGGGTTGCCATTTCCTTCTGCATTAAATCTAAATAAGACTTATTTAACCTAAGTCTTAAAGGTTCCTTTATATGGCCCCGTATATTTATCATTACTTTCCCAAGACAGTGTACATTTATTTATATTAATTCAATAATTAAGAAAAAAGCAAAACTTTTCTACTGATAGCCCCTTGGACATTCAAAGTTCTCATTTCAATTCTTCGGAGCTCGTGAGTCTGGATAGGGTATTTAGTTACCCACTACATACAATGTCAATGCAAAGAGCTCCTAGGAAAGATAAAGAAAGACCAAAAGGTCCTAGAGGTTGATAAGGAAAAGACATGAAGAGAGAGCTCAAAAAAAGTAAATATAACCATCTCTCACAGACAATAAAACATGCTAAGTCTCACTCATCTTAAGATAAATGCATATCAAAACTATACTGAGACATCTTTTTTTCACATAGCAGATTAGGAAAAACCAAAAATTTGATAACACTGTAGTCAGGCCTATACGGAAACAGGCAAGCACATACACTGTGGAGGCAAACAGGAAAACCTCCCATGGAGGGTGATTTGGAAGCATATGTTCTTTGGCCTGTTGGGGCTTCCCAGGTGGTGCTAGTGGTAAAGAACCCACCAGCCGGTGCAGGTAGATGTAAGAGACACAGTTTCCATCCCTGGGTCAGGAAGATCCCCTGGAGGAAGGCACAGCAACCCACTCCAGTATTCTTGCCTGGGGAATCCCATGGATGGAGAGTCCCATGGATGGGGGAGCCTGGCAGGCTACAATCCACAGGTTAGAACAGAGTCAGACACAACTGAAGCGACACATCACGCACGCACACACACGTTCTTTGGCCCATTACTTTGAGAATTTACTGTGTAGATACACTTGTATATGTGTGAAAAGACATCAACAGCATTATTTGTTATATACCTAAATATTAGTAGCCCAAATGTCCATTAGAGGGGACTGCTTACTGAAGTATAATACAATAAATAAATACATAAACTGAGGTACAATACAATACTGCTGGAAGATCATGGCATCCGGTCCCACCACTTCATGGGAAACAGATGGGGAAAGAGTGGAAACAGTGTCACACTTTATTTTGGGGGGGCTCCAAAATCACAGCAGATGGTGACTGCAGCCATGAAATTAAAAGACGCTTACTCCTTGAAAGAAAAGTTATGACCAACCTAGATAGCATATTCAAAAGCAGAGACATTACTTTGCCGACTAAGGTCTGTCTAGTCAAGCCTATCGTTTTTCCAGTGGTCATGTATGGATGTGAGAGTTGGACTGTGAAGAAGGTTGAGCACTGAAGAATTGATGCTTTTGAACTGTGGTGTTGGAGAAGACTCTTGAGAGTCCCTTGGACTGCAAGGAGATCCAACCAGTCCATTCTGAAGGAGATTAGCCCTGGGATTTCTTTGGAAGGAATGATGCTAAAGCTGAAGCTCCAGTACTTTGGCCACCTCATGCGAAGAGTTGACTCATTGGAAAAGACTCTGATGCTGGGAGGGATTGGGGGCAGGAGGAGAGGGGGACGACAGAGGATGAGATGGCTGGATGGCATCACCGACTTGACAGACGTGAGTCTGAGTGAACTCCGGGAGATGGTGATGGACAGGGAGGCCTGGCGTGCTGCGATTCATGGGGTCGCAAAGAGTCGGACACGACTGAGCGACTGAACTGAACTGAACTGAGGTACATTACAATAGATGCTATGCATTTGTCAAAAGAATGATGATAAATGTGTGAAAGAAAGAGGCAAGGTACAGAACAGTGTGTGTGATCAGCTACCCACTGTGCAAAAGAGGGAAAATATGAGTCTACACTTGTTTTGCTTGTATACATACAAAGACAATCTGGAAGGATGTAAAAACTAAAGAATTGTAAATTGTCACTATGGTTGTTGAGTAGTATGACTGTATTCAAACAACTAAAGTTTTAGGATCTTGGCAAGGGAAAAGACATGAAGTCATTCACTCTGCCTTTTCCTCTGCATGTCTTCAGGCAGAGATACACACCCTCGAATTCAAACAATAAAAATTGACTCCAGCTGATTTGCGTCAAAACTGGGACTGCCATCTGCCTTCTAAATCTCAAAGCAGGCACACACAAAAAAGCAAAAAGCCGAGATAAGGGGTTCTCTGTAGCTCACAGAGTTATGAGTTGATGTATTTAACACGTGGATTTGAAGGGAAGCCCACGGGCGATTACAAAGTGGCCTCTGAAAAGTTAAAAGCAAGCAGCACAAATGTATCTGCCTAAAAGATAATGCTTAGCAGAAGCAAATGCCTGCAGCCTCACCCTTCTGCCCTGAGACAAAACTGGAGAAGATTTTCAGTCTGAGTAACAGTTTACATTCCTGGGCGCCCCACTCCTCTGCGGCTAGGTTTGTAGGCTGTGGCTGAGTTGGACACAGTTGCTCTGTGAATGTCACATTCACTATCTTCCTCTATGGAAATGTCCACTCAATGGACATTCCTCCATGGAAATGTCCAATGTAGTACCAACTTCTTCGGTTAATACAACCCTCCCCAAACAACAATATGGCCCTTTATTTTTATGAATGCTGTTCTGATTATTAAAGCAAGAAATGGCACGACTCCTTGGAAATCACAAACACGCCAAGAAGCCTGGGTTCTGCTACTGTGGCCCTTTGCCCATCAAATCCTGACTCAGCCATCACTATTTCTCTGAGTTCAAGACACTCTTTATAGATAGCTTTTGGCTGAACATTTAGGATACTCATGAACTTTGAGCTTTAGTAAGAGACATACAGATTTTGTAATCTGGCCAAACAACAACAACAACAAAAGCATTCTGAAGATAAGGTAAGGAAAGATTTCGACTTCAATGAAAACACTTTCAACTAAAACTTTAAACAGTTTTAATTAAAACAATTTTGATGATTAAATTGGGGTCATCACATTTCAGTGATAAACACATTTTGAAAATGAGGACTTGTCAAGTTTTAAATTCTATGCCTTTTATAGCTTCAAGCCCCCAAAATCAAAAATCCCCATTTTTAAGGACCTCCTCATTTTTATCAGTATAATAATATCATCATTTTCACTAACAGAAACAGGATCCAGCTGAGGCTATATGATTTACTGAGGATTTACCAAGCATGCGTACTTAGCAAACAGATTCTAACCATTTCTGTGTTATAGATGAGGACTGGGGTACAGAAAGATCAGGCTTTGAACCTGGCTCCTTCCAACTGCCAAGTCCACGATTTTAACACCATCACTCAGTTTCTCCTTAGGTTGTGCAAATTGCACACCTGGGAAATGCCAAGGAGAGGCTGGAAGACAATATCCAGACAGTAGGCTGAGGCCTGACTGTAGCCACACACTCCTATACATAATAAACTCAACAAGCCATGTGAGCACAGAGAACAAGGAGACCTGATAGGGCCAGAAACCATCGTGCAAGAGGTGAGCAAGGGTCAGGAGTGCTGCAAGGCTGCACGGAGTGCATCTAGGAAGTAAGGCCTCCAAAGCCACCAGCAGGGGTACTGCGCAGAGGGAAAACCCACAGGGAGCCCTTCTCCAGTCTGCGCCAGGCAGTACAGGGCCAAGGTTCCTGTCCCTTGTGTGCTAGAGACGCTGTGTGAAATCTCAGGTGGTGGCTGACACTCGGGAGGTTTGTGTAGTCCCCCACCCAGAAGACACACACCCAGGTGTACCCCCAGGGCAACCTGCTACAGTCTCCCTGCCCAACTCTCTGCAGCCTGCATTAACCAAAATGGCCTTCACAGACAGTTTTGGGGAATCCCAGACACAAAGATCAACATCCAACCACATACCCACAAACATTTGAGGAAGATTAACATCATAAAAGAGAAGCACCCAACTCTGATAACCGCGCCTCCAAGCAAGGCAGCTGCAGATAGGCAAGAAGAGACCCCTCCCCAACCCCATCTCCCCACACGCAAAGCTAAATTAACTTCCCTGCTATTGCGCCAAGGACCTAATGCCCCTGGGAGCATGTTGGCTGCCACCCCCGCCCCCACCACTACCCAGGGCAGGAGAGGATGAGGCATATTCCACTACAGCTCTCCCTTGGGCCTTAGAGTCTCCAAGGGGAAGTGAGCAGTTGAGAGTGACAACGGTTGAGCAAGGCAGGGTCTTGCCAGATCTGAGAACCTGCACCTCTTGCTTTCCCCTTATATTACTGCTCAGTGGGAAAACCTATACAAATAACCCAGTCACCAAGATAAGGGCGTGTGGGCAAACTTTGGACTGGCTGATGATTAAACTTGCTATTGGCAACCACTACTCTCATCTGGGAGTCAGTGCCTGAGCTCCCCTAAGCAGGATCTCGGGCTCTAGCTTTCCAGAATCTGGGGGGCCCATTTCCACCTAGAAACAGTGTTATATAGCAAGAACAAGCCCTCAAAATAAATATGACTGACATCTTAGAGAGATACAAGGGGACACAGCATCCATATCAAAGAACTGGCTGAAAAGCTGGGAAATTAAAATGAAAGAGGTGATCTATAAAACACAATAGGTTTGCTACAGAGCATAATGGACAGAGCCAAAGGACAAATAAGCAACGCTGAAGACCAAGCAGAGGCTGTAGTACCAAGACACAGAGAAGTTAAAGCACAAACAAAAATTGGAGAGACAGGGAAGATGCTCTGGGTAAGCTTCAGGCTCTGCCCACTGAGGATGGGGTGGGGGGATGGGATGCCCCAGAGAGCCAACCTGAAAAGGAAAAATTAAAATTTTATGTAACCTTCTCCTCCTCCTGCCTCTGTAACTCAGCTTGCCCCTTGTAAAGTCTAGATCATGTAGGTCATGTAATCTCAGAAAGCGGGGCTTACAATACTAGGAACTGGAGTTTATCTCACTCACCTTTGTCCTGCTCTTTGCAATTGCCCAGCCCCTGCAAACCTGCTTAATCATGCCTGTCCAAAGGACAGGTACCCCCTTGCCCATCTTGACTGCTGTTCCCACACATGCGAAATCCCGTAGTTTAAACCAGCCTATTAACAGCTAGTGTTGTCCACTGCAGTCTGTCCATAAAAACTCTGTAACCCCTTTGTTCAGGGCTCAGAGCTTGGAGTGTTAACTCCCCTGGGCTGGCTGGCATAATAAACCTGAGTTCTCCAATTCTCCGAGTGTGATGCTTGGTGTTTCTGTGAGAAACCCACAGCAGCGGGGACAGGGAAGGTGGGAGGCTGTTCTCTCCTTGGGCCCAGGCGGCCGTGGCCTAATGGTTAGTCCACAGACTAAGGAGTTCTGCTTGGTGACACCCGAGGGAAATGTGTTGTGGGCTACCTTTCTTGAAGGCAGTGGGATGATTCGCGCAGATTAAAATGGAGTCCAAGGGCGAGATACTTAGTTATTTCAAGGAAAGGATTAAGGGATGCTGGTCAGCCTAGGCAGTGGAGCCAGAGGCAGCAGAGACAGGACTGGCCTCAGCAGCACTGATTTCCCACCAGAGCAGCCCACACAAATATCTGGGAGTCAGCTCCCCCGTGCTAGAAGTAAGCAAGCATAGTCTGAACAAATAATCAGAGGATTTAAGCCTCAGATCCAGATTGATAGTAAAAGCCCCATCAGACTCAGAGCTTCTGTAGAGGGCAGGTCTTCGCCAGCAGGAAGCACAGCTGTGTCAACCGCTCCCACACAGATGGACACCACTGTCACTTCTCCAGAGATCTGGGCTGCCACTCAGCCTCCTTCCCCTTCACCTCCCAGCGAGGGACTCCTGACTGGACACTGGCCGCTCCCTGGTGGCCCAGAGCTGCTCCTACAGCCGGATCCCTTCCTGGCAAGGCCCTGTCCTCCCAGCAGGCACGAACAGGACACCGAGTCCAGGAAGAGCTCCCAGGCGTGCGTGGGCAGTTACACTCAGAAAGGCACCCAAACCAGGAATCTGCCCCTTGGAGGATTTCCTCCCGAGGCTCACTGAGGAAGCATGCGGCCACACAAGAGGCACTTCCTATTTAGGCTATTTCTATTTCTAGAAGGCAGACAAATCTACTTGGCTCTTCCACTAAGAAGTTATTTTCAGTATAGATCTGAAAAACTCAAAGCAAGAAGAAAAGGACATTGGAAGTAGATATGTCAAAACCTGGGACTCGAGGGCCCTCCGGAATGTTCCCTCCTCCTTCTTCTGTCCATGCTGGCCCCAGTGGAGGACAGTGCACAGCAGCTGGCAGCAGAGCTCAGGGCAGCTCACGGAGAGGAGAAGGGTGAGACTCCCTCGGGTGATGTCTGTCCAAGTGCCCCCAGCCTCATGGTCCTGAAGAATCTTACCAAGCATTCTTGGCCAGACTTATCTGGAAGTTTCCTCACTTCTCTGCTTCCCGGGAGCCCTAACCTCAGCTGACAGGACAGGTTTTTCCACTTCGACTAGTGTGAGGCAGATGTAGAAGAATGTCTAATGACCTGTTTGTCAAACTGGTTCGCGCCGCAGCCCTGGCCCGGGATCTCACTGACCCTTGCTCTCTCAGCTCACGCACTCAGGACCCATGCACACTTTCCAAGTGTTCCTTCCGTATCCAAGGCTGGGGTAATGCTGACAATGCGAATATGGTTGTGACGAGCCTTTCTGGGGCACAACTGGGCTGCATAAACCCAGGATAGGTGCCTATAGCCCGCCTGGTACCATATGTATGTTCATAGGCGCTGCAAGGGTTAACCATTCTGAACAAGCACAAGGTGGGCTGCGCAAGTCAAAACAAGTAGAAGCACCAACAAACACACCCGGTACACACACACACAAAAGACCACTACCAAAACTCCCAAAGTAAAAAAGTTAGTTGTTTTTTTTTTTTTTAACTAATTTTTATTAAAGTTTGGATCTTTTCCTATAATGGTAAGATTATTTCCAAAGCATGCTACCTTCCAAGGATTTTTAAAGGGTGATTTTATTCCAACATTGAGAATAACTTGAGTATCACTGCTCCTCTTTCTGACAGTTTTCCTCAGGCAGTGCTGAGAATTAAGTCTGCAAGGATCTTTCCTGGGGTGAAGTTGGTGGACTGGGGAGGCAGGAGTCCCCTGGGGAGAATAGGGGGCAGAAAACTCATCCAATAGGGACAGAACTAAGAGGGTAAGCTCTGTGAGAGGCACAGCTGCAGATTCCTGAAGCCAAATATTGCCCCATTTAATTCAGAAAGAAGCAAATGAGAGAGAGACCAGTTAAAGCAAAATTTAACCTTGGAAGTCAGTACCCAGTGATGGAGGAGGTATGCAGGTTGGATCCTAATCACAAAATTTCTGTACTTAGACAACAATTTTTTAAGTAAATTGCAATATTATTCTCCTGGCTGCAAAAGTAATGCAAAACAAGAACAAAAGAACACATGCTCATTGTAGAAAACATGAGCTTTACAGATAAGTAAAAGCCATAATCCCCGAGGACTGTACTACTCTTTGAGTGTCACCTGCTCCCAGGCTGTGGTCTTGGTGCACATATTTCTGGTTTGCAAAAATGAAATCCAACATGCAATGTTTTAAAATAGGGCCCCCAGAGCTCTGGGTTCAAGGCGAAGATAATTTTATCAGTGAGATTCACCACTCCCACCCCTCCACCACTGCCCATCGAAGCGACCCCACTGCTAGCTGTTGGGGGGCTGGGGCTTCCTGTCAAGGTTCACAGGAGAAAAGGGCTCTGCTGGATGCTTGTGAAAGTCGCTCAGTCTTGTCCGACTCTTCGCAACCCCATGAACTATAGACCATGGAATTCTCCAGGCCAGAATACTGGAGTGGGTAGCCTTTCCTTTCTCCAGGGGAATCTTCCGAACCCAGGGATTGAACCCAGGTCTCCTGCACTGCAGGTGGATTCTTTACCAGCTGAAGCACAAGGGAAGCCCTGCTGGCTGCTTGCTGCTGCTGCTAGGTTGCTTCAGTTGGGTCCGACCCTGTGCGACCCCAGAGATGGCAGCCCACCAGGCTCCGCCATCCCTGGGATTCTCCAGGCAAGAACACTGGAGTGGGTTGCCATTTCCTTCTCCAGTGCAGGAAAGTGAAAAGTGAAAGAAGTCGCTCAGTCGTGTCTGACTCTTTGCAACCCCATGGTCTGCAGCCTACCAGGCTCCTCCATCCATGGGATTTTCCAGGCAAGAGTACTGCAGTGGGGTGCCATTGCCTTCTCCATGCTGGCTGCTTAAATAAATATAAATATATGAATAAGATATATTTATTAAAGAATTGAGCCCACCACCCCCTATTGTGGTAGATGGAATGACGGACACCAATTTTTACCCTCTGTCTGCATCCACAGCCTGGCAGCAGCCTCGTCATGGAGGCAGCTCTTCACTTGGGCTTCTTTATGTGACTTGTTTCGGCCAAGGGTGGAGCGTGGCGGCAACAGCCTGTCAGTCTGAGCCAAAGACTTAAGAGACACTGCTTGCTTCTACTTTCACTGCTTGCACCTCTGCAACCAGCAGGGAAGAAGGCACCACGCCAGCCTGCTGGGCTCTAAGGAGATGAGCCTGCAGAGCGGAGCTGCAGACTACAGGGTGCAGCAGAGCCCCAGGACTCCCATAGGTTAGTGGACCAGGAATAAATGCTGACGGTATATCCGACTGAGATTCTGTCTGTCTGGATCCGGGTTCAGAGACGTTGAACCACTCAGCTGAGGTAACCCAGAACTAAAAACTGGCCTAATGAGCCCACAGGTAGGCTCTTGAGCCCTCCTCACACTGAGTGAGTCCCAGGAGTGCCTCCTCACACCTTCTCACTCAATAAGAGGAAACACAGACTTAACCACCAGTGGGGCTCTAAGCAGAGGATGAAATGGCTGGATGGCATCACTGACTCGATGGACGTGAGTCTGAGTGAACACCGGGAGTTGGTGATGGACAGGGAGGCCTGGCGTGCTGCAATTCATGGGGTCACAAAGAGTCAGACACGACTGAGCGACTGAACTGAACTGGGGCTCTAAGCAAGACAGGCACGGGGGTGTACATCACTCCAGCAAGCACGGAATTAGTAGTGGCTCCTTATCCAGAGTCGAAGGTAATGGATTCTGCATTCCCAGCTTCCACACAAGTCCCCATGGTGACACTGTCCTCCCCCGGACCCAGCAAGAAAGCAGAGTGTTCTCCACTGTCCTCAGTCAGCGTCCTCAGTCACAGCCCTCAGTCCCTGCCCTCAGTCAGCTGAGTGGTAGAGGAGGATACCAGGAGGGGCCCCATGCCTGACTGCCAAGCCACGTAAGCAGCCTGTTGCCAGCAGGACAGGGCACTTTTCTTCCCCATGGGTCCTGGGGCAGGGCCTCCACATAGTTCTTCACCTGCCTGCCATTATGGGACCTTTTGACTCTTGGAGAATGGGCATGCTTTTGTCCTTCATAATTTCCACAATGCTGAGCCGTAGGACAGAATTTTCCAGTGTATTTCATGTCACTTTGCTCTCTTTTTCCACTCTATGGCTTACATGTTTTGTTCGCTGCATAAAGACATCCCTCAGCACCAGGGTTCACAAGACCTGGGTACCCCCCTGCAGGCACCCCCCCAGTGTAGGCCCGAGAACAGCACCAGGACAGGCTGCACAATTACCAATAGGGTGGTCAAACCTTGCGCATGTTCCGAGGCCCATCCAGACTGGGGCGTCGTGGAGCCCTGAGATTCCACTGGCAAGCCAGGCCCTGAGAAGAGAAGTCTTTTCTGAGCCTGCTCTGTGCTGCCCAGAGATCACAGCGGTCGTGGAGAGGGAACCACGGCGGTCAGGGAGGGGGGACCACGGCGGTCGGGGAGGGGGGACCACGGCGGTTGGGGAGGGGGGACCAGCCCTAGGAGCGGCACACAGTTCAGACCCAGACCTCAAGGGAGAGAAACGGGCTGGGAGTATCAACCTTTGGCCTCTTGGGGTACACGAACACTTTCTGGACATCACCCACCTCAGGCCCCGAGGCAAGGCTGGTTCCTGTCTGTCCCAGGTCCCCAGGACCTCTGTGAGCCAATTAGATCCTTGTGTGCCTTGGAAAAGCCAAGGTCTCAGCCTTGCCAATTTGTTGGTGGACCGTCGGCATGGCCTGGGAGCCTGTTAGAGAGGCCTGTTAGAGACAGGGGTGTCCCACACTCAGGGGATGAGAATCTACAGCTCACCAAGGTCCTCAGGGGACTGGAGTATACACCACACTGTGGGAAAAGCTGCCCCAGCGCGCTGGGCTGAATCATCCCGACCAGGTGCTTCTCACCCCCAGCTGCACATCAGGATCACAGCGGCGGGGAGGCAAGAATTTTCCAGAACTCCCACGCCTGCTCCTCCCCGCAGGACACCGCTCCAGGGGGCTGGGCGGGCAGTTCCAGGCTCTGCCCAGCATTTCTGGGGCCAGGGTAGAGACACGCTCGCTCAGACCACCAAATTGTGCCCGGGATGAGGACGGGGCAGAGTCCCTCCTGGGGCTTTCTCAGATGACACAGTCGCCCATCCAACGAGCCACAAAGGGACCCAACGTCCCTGCCCCAGCCGCATTCCTCAGGATTGCTGAGGGGAAAAGATGGGACACTGAGGGACTGCTGAGGGAGCCTGGAGAGAAGCTCTACCCCAATCAGGACTAGCATGCCAGAGACAGGGGACCTTGATCTCACGGTAGTAAGGCAGGGCCTTCCTAACAAGCAAATGAAAAAATTCAAACATCTGAAAAACACACACACGCGCACACACAAACACTCGGAACATTTAGTGGTGGACAATGTCAAGAAGCAAATTCTTTTCTCATTTCATAATCTAATTTATGTGTAAAAAAAACCTTGCAGAAACATCACCTTAGTCAGACGTTGGGCATTTTCGATGGAGAAAAATTACTCCAGTAACTGAACATAATGTCTGCGGAGTCAAGTACTACACTGAATCACTAACTTGACGGAGGTGCAAACATACAGGTCTTCTCAAAGCCTGCAGGATGGCCTACACTTTGAGGACTGAGGGTCAAGGAAGGTTCAGATGGCAGTTCTGCCCATTCCAAGCTGTTGACATTGACCAAGTTTCTACATCTCTCTTTCTCTCATGTTCCTTGGGCATAAAATGGGGATAAAAGTACCATTTATAAGTTGCTGTGAGCATTAAATTTCCTAAGGCACTGAAACCAGTGCCTGGTATATACTTAGGGTTTAACAAATATTTATTGTTACCAATATCAATAGTATACTATTGAGGATTAAAGTGACGCATCTCTGGTGTACAACCCAGCAATACGTAAAGAGGCTTAAAAATCTTCAAACCTAATTGTCCTGCTTCTGTAGATCAATCTCAAAGAAATAATCTCAAAACCATGTATAAAAAGGTGAACATGGAATGATTTAGGTCTGAGTCAGCAGCTAGAAGAAACCCAAATGCCCCAAAACATCCAGAAGGAGAGTAAGAATTAGGTCAATCATTTCACACATTTTTCTACTTCTTTTTTCTTTTTTCAATTTTTGTGTAATAAACATGTAGTAGCTTTATACTGAGAACACAAAACCAAATCCCCATTTCAAAAAATCCTCTTAAGCAGCACGAAATGATGCCTTGATTCTTAAGATCCACATACATTTTAAGTCCACGTAAATTTTGTCCCATGACATCTTCAACGTGTAGAATTTAAATGAGACTCCCACAGTATGTTTTATAATGAAAAACTGCACAACTCATCAAATAACCGGCACTTTACGTGTTTTGGTTGAGAACCCCTGGTTTGTGCACACAGCATGCAAAGCGGACGCCACCAGCCCTGCCCGTACCGTTCTCCTGGGTCTCCATGGCGCGTCCTGGACACACAGCTGACCCTGCTGGCCCCACACACCAGTACATGCTGGGCGGTAGCTGAGACATTCCAGCCATCAACCCTCGGGGTAGCTGCTCTCCCAAGTCAGTTCCGCCGTGGCCACAGCTGCCGCTGCTGCTGCCCGAGGGGTGGACTAGGTCATGGCTTAGAGTCCAGGGTGGAACATATCACAGACCCGCCGTCATGGCTGAGCAGAAAACTGTCTTCTCCTGGGGGTGAAGAAACATCAAGTCAGAAGGCTTTTCTTAACTATCAAGTCCCTTCCCGAACCCTTGCACAAACACTTGTATTTACAAGGCAGTGGCAATGTGCACTGGTCATCTCCCTCCCCCATTTTTGGAACACTTCTCTTTACATTCCATCTCTCAGCCACGGTGGGTCAGATGTGGGCAGTGGAGAGACGGAGCTCTGCCACCACACCTGGCAGCTGGGCTTCTGCCTGCCTGAGAAAAGTTCAGAAACCGCAGGCAATCGCAGAACACCTACTGTAAAGGGCGCAATCACTGTTATATCAACACGCACTCACTGTCACCAGCAAGGCGACACCGAGACAGTGAAATGAAGTTCCTGCCTTCGGGGTTTTCACCCTCCAGTTGAGGTGGGGCAGATGCACATAAGCAGAGCCAAGGCTTCCCTTTGCCCAGAATAGACCGTTCCAGAAGCCTGGAGCTGGGCACATAATGACAAAGCGGTAAGCAGGCAACAGTCCCAAAGAGAAGGGTCTGGAAGGCACTGGCTATGAAGCCAAGTGAGAGTGAGTCCTGGGGGGTGGCAGAAAGGAGCCCTCATGTTCCACCAGTCCCCATCACCCCTGGGGTATCTGGCAATGTCCGGAGGCATGTTTGGTTGTCACAATGCAGGATGGGAGTGCTTATAGGCATTTAGCGGGTAGCAGCCCGGAGGGACACTGCTGAACATCCTGCAACACACAGGGCAGCCATCCACAGCTGAGAAGTACCCTGAGAAATTCTGAGTTGGATTAAGACACATCTCCTAAGACTAAGGAGTCCGTGATGAGGCAAGACACTGCTCTCACATGCGGGGCTCCCACTGAGCTTGGGGTCCCTGACACAATGGCCCAGCCTGCTGATTAAATGACCAGAAGCACCCAGAGGGCAAGACCCAGGCCCAGCTCTGCAGGACCTGGGGTGAGCTGCACGGTGGGAAGGGATGACCACGTGAAACGCGCGTGTGCCACTCAGCATTCCCATGGAGTCTATAGTGCAGACATAAAAAGCATGGTGTCCTTAGCAGCTGTTCTCTGAGACAGACAACTCTGAAATGGAGGGTGATGGTAAAGCCCCCCGACACACAAAAAATAAACAAGGTAATATATATGATGCCTAAGAATATCGTCTGTTAAAAACAGACATGCACCCTCCTCCCCAGGCAAACCTTCAGCATTGCTGTGAGATTTCTACCAAGGTCAAGTTTCTGAAGTCGCTTTTCACAGGACTGGAGATGGTTCTTCCTTGCAACCATAATAACGGGAGAACTGGGAAGCCAGCAGGATCCCCTGCCTGCCCTCTGATTAACAAGCTCAGAAGGAGACTTCTCTGGCAGCCCAGCAGTTAAGACTCCATGCTTCCAATGCAGGGGGCATGGGTTTGACCCCTGGTTGGGGAACTTAGACCCCACATGCTACGTGGCCAAAAATTAAAAAAAATAAGCTCAGAAAATCGAGGGCCAACCCACTGTTTCCCTAGTAAACAGGTTCTAGAAGGTAGGCACTGAACAAGCTGTAGAACAAGGCTGTGAGAGCACTGGAGTTCTCTCATCTTAGGGCCTGAAAAATCAGGCCCTGGCCCAGGTGATCTGTATTCTTACAAGCAGGGAGAGGTGGGGCTGGGAAAGCCCCAACCAGAGACCTTGCCCTGAGGCGTCTGTGTGCCTGTATCTTCTTGAGCTAAACAGCAAAAGGTTCAGAGAAACCATGACTGGTGAAATCTATGTTTGAAGTTTGGGAGCCTGAAAAGTCCAAGAAGGAAAGAAGGGACACAATTTAGGAGACAATCAAAGCTTTATAAATTGCAAAACCTGATCAGGAAAATCAACTTGAGAGGTGACAGGGAGAAGCAGCAAAACAGAATCTCTGTTCTAAAACAGAAGCTCCAAATCACACAGAAATGTCAGAAACCAAAGTGTCCAGCTGTTACCTGCTTTTAAGCGCCTCTCAAAATCAGCTACCAACTATACCCAACAACACCTCAAAAATCCAAAAGCTAGATGTTTCTTCTGAATCAGAAATATCTACCGTATAATGTTTTTAAGTTAAAAACGTCTTGAGAATATTTTAGGCCAATCCTCGCCCAGCCATTTTGTTCCCCTTTTTATTTTCAGTTTCCTTTTGAAAATCATTTTACCAATGGAGGATTTTGTGACTGGAGCAATTTTTCAATTGTAACTTGGTTTTTGGTTTAGACTTTAGGGTAGTAGTCTTAAAATGAAGTAACTCAAGTTTTGTCCTGTATTTGCCCTCTAACGGATCTTAGCTTCTTCCTGCTTCTTTTGGGTTCAGATCAATGAAACAAATAATGGTTTCAAGTTACATGTTTTCTTTTCATTATAGTATATATATCCTAAAGAGGGCTTCAAGAAGTGTCCTGCAATAATAACTATTTTAATAATTTAAAAAATCTCATCAAAAAGGGAAAAGAAACCTGATATTCCTTCTACAAATATTTGTATTGGGTCCTTTTCATAGGGAGTGAGCTTCAACAGTTAATGAAACTTACCATTGGTGAGGAAGACACTGTTAGGTACTTGCTACAAACTTTCTGCCACTGAAAGAACGTCCTGACACTACTCACTTGTCGTTTTAGGAAGTTTGAAGAGGGCCGTCAGTGCCAAAGAGCAGGAAGACACTTGCAAGTGAAGCATGTTAGAAACCTACTTATCATCCAGCTCTTTTTTTAATCAAAAGCCTAGTTGAGATGGTTGGCACATCTCTTAGACACCATTTTGGCACTGTTGGCATCCCTTGACGAATTTTGGCTTGCCTACGAAACGTGTTTAATGTATTTGTGGACATCAAAATATTACAGAGCTACAAGTTGGAGAAATATGTACTTCTCAATCCCAGATGAGAACAGAAGTCCTTCGAGAGCCTAAGCCACGGACAAGCTAAGGCTGTCAATTCACCAGTCTTTCTATGTGTATGCATTTGGTGCCTCCCAGACAGCTCTGGGAGTAAAGGCAAAGCAGTAAGCAAGGCCGGTAGGGTCTCTGACACCTGGAGCAGCAGAAGAGACCTCCAGGAGGAATTAAAGGAGTAATTAAACAGATAAAGTAGGAACACAGACAGTGGTAACTAAAAAGAAGCACACAGAGGGATGAGAGAATGAGGCTGGGTTTGGAGAGGGTGACTGGGGTGAGCCAGGGGGTCACAGATGGCAGAGGCCAGATCAACTGGGGGATGAGAGGGGAAGGAGGTCTTTGGGATTTCATGCCAAGCACAAGAGGAACCTATTGAGGATTCCGAGTAGAGGACTGACACTCTAATTTACCTTTTTAAACAATAAATTACTCCGGCTATACTCCGGCTCCCAAATAGAGAATGGGGGAGGGGAGAGCTGCAATTGTAGGAAACAGATGCTGGCGAGGGAGAAGGGGCTGGACCTGAACAGTACCTTTGAGAGGCCGACTCAACAGTCCTTGCCAATAACTGAACTCAAGGGATGAGGACACGGGAGGGAAGACAGCTCCCAGGTTTTTATGTCTCGGGTTTTGATCTGAGCCTACTAGGGCCGCTCCTGAGGTGTGGAAGCCTGCAGAGGGAGAGGTTTGGCAGGCCCACAAACCTGTAGGGACAAACTGAGTGTGAAGTTTGTATGTTTTCAACTTAATTTTTTATTCTTTTAGGACATTCACAAGGATAATTAAGTCAGACCACAAAAGAAGTTGAATGTTAGCATTTTTCAAAATCGTGCGTATTCTAGTTGCCCCCTTAAGTGAAGTCGATCAGTCGTGTCTGACTCTTTGCGACCCCCCGGACTGTAGCCTACCAGGCTCCTCCGTCCATGGGATTCTCCAGGCAAGAATACTGGAGTGGGGTGCCATCTGCCCTTTTAACGCCCAGGGAATCTGGATACAATGGGAGTGAGTGGCAAACTCTAAAGACAATGCATTTGGTGAAAAGCTCGCTGAAAACGTAACTGCACGCTCCTATTTCCTTACATCTCCGATGCTTATGGGAGAAAACCTCCCCGGCCTCACGAGGTGGACGGGCAGGGTGAACGGACCGCAGAGATCCCAGAGCCTCGGTCGCCACCGTCCCCCTGGGGTCCCCGGCCTTCCCCGGCCGCGATCACACTCATCCCCCGCGGAAGGTCGCCCGCAGAGGCCGCCAGGAGAAGGCGGGTTCCATCCCGGACTCGGGGTGGGGAGACGGCGCCCGGGCGCCCGGCGCCGCCAGGCCGTCCCGGGCCGCGCCCCCGCGCCGCCCCGCACTCACACACCCCGCGCACACGCGCGCCCGCGCGTCCGCTCCCGCTCGAAGGCAGGGGCTTCTCTAAGGGCGGAGGGATCGTGCGGACGCCTCGGCGCCGCTTCCTTTTGTGGCTTTCGCCCGCTTCCCCGGCCCGGGCGCCGGCCTGCGGGGTCGGGGTGCCCCGCCCGGGCGCCCCCCCCAAACCCTCCAGCTCGAGGGCGCGGCGGGAG
>NW_024070200.1:63337110-63356427 GCF_014754425.2 Oryx dammah | reverse complement strand
GGCGCGGGCTGCGCGGGGCCGGGCGGACGGCGGCGCTCGGGGCCGGGCCGCCCCTCTGCCCTCCTCCGCGGAGGCTCCGGCCGTGCGCCGGGGGCCGGGCCGGGCCAGACTCACTTCCTCAATCCTGAGCGGGGCGGGCGGCGCGCGGGGCGAGGGGCGGCCTCCGAGAGGCCTCCGCAGAGCGCGCGCGGGAAGCCCCTGCGCTCGCCCGCCGGCTTCCCTCACCGAGACCCCGGAGGCCACGGAGTCCGCAGGCGACCCCAGCGCCGGTCTCCTCCGGGTCTGGGTCCCCTGCCGTCCGGCAGGGCAGTCTCAGCGGCGAGATTGGTCGGTTCTCGGCGCAGCCCAGCTTTCCCTGCCCCTCTGTTCCGCTCAGCAGCGAAATCCGCTGGTGAACTCCGGACTCGTCTATGGAGGCAGTAAATACCCAAAAGACAGGAATATTCGTTTGTGTACAACTTTTTATACAGCAGACTAGACGTATGAAATGTAAAACTTTAATAGTTTGCAAACCTCAACCCTTCCACCACATGGATTTACTAAATTATGGATACATACAAAGATATCACTGGTGAATCATTTTAAATTGTCTGGGTCTATTTTGGGGGTGGCGGTTGTAGATAAACCTGCTGGAGTGTAGGCAATTTATATTTCAACCTAAAAAAAGATGTACCCACAATTAAGGCCATTATCCAAAGACATCATAATGATGTACGTCCATGCGGGCGGGCAGGCTTTAGATTGGGCTCCACGTGCCCACCAGGGAAAGAGAAGACTTCTTCGGAAAAAGCGGATGGTTCTGCACCCTGGCAGGATCTGCGCACCCCAGGTTCCTCCCATGTACGGCTATGACTGGAACATTCCCAGGGTTTATCCCAAGGCTCAGAGACAAATCGCCAGCATCCTCACTGCCGTTTCACAAAAGCCGGCCAGCAGCAGCCAGCTCCCGCCTCCACGACCTCGCAGACACTTTGAGCGGTCACCATGGACGAGTTCCTTGGGTCCCTGTTCGAAGAGGGGACCACGGGGCAGCTGAGTTTTGCGCCCAAGAGGCTGCCCCGTCGGTTCTCCCGGGCCACACGCACCTCCAAAAGGGAGGGTGCAGTTCTGCAATCCTGCCTTCACCACCGCGGTTCTAATTCCAATATGCAAAAGGCGGCAGTATGGTCGCTAACGAAAAGTCCCTAATAATTTGCAGGGCGTGGCGTCCACGGTGCCGAGTGAGCCTGGCGATCGCGGCGCGGCGCCCACCCCCACCCCTAGGCGCCCGGTCCTGCCATCTAGCGGGACCGCGAGGAAGCGCACGCCGGGTGACCGGAGGACCAGGGGGCAGACGCGGCCCACGGAGGTGAGGATAAGCCCGTTTTAAATGAGCTTGCCATCCGCTTAGAAATGTGTCCAAGGTAGAAAGAACTTGTCACATGGGTGGCCTGTTTCGAGCTGGTTGTATCCCAGCATTTAACCTTACCCTTGGCATGCGTTACTTACAGGTTTGCATGAGGCGATTGTTAACAGGTCAGTTAAGATTTCTTTATGCTTCTTAACCCCCGCTGACCAACGTCTCATGTTGGAACGCTGGTAAAGAATCCACCTGCAGCGTAGGATTTCTGAGTTCTATCCCTGGATGGGGAAGATCCCCTGGAGAAGGGACTGGCTACCCACCCCAGTGTTCTGGCCTGGAGAAAAAGACTGGGACACGACTGAGTCACTGTCACTTTCACTTTCTAAGTTTTATCCTAAGTAGGTAATGGAGGCAGGGAGGGGTTTCCCTGGTGACTCAGACGGTAAAGAATCCCGCTTGCAATGCGGGAGACCTGGGTTCCATTGCTGGGTTGGGAAGATCCCCTGGAGAAGGGAGCAGCTACCCACCCCAGTATTCTGGCCTGGAGAATTCCATGGACTGTATGGGGTTGCAAAGAGTCTGTGGGGACCAAGCGACTTTCACTTTCATTTTCACGGTGGGGTCAATTGGAAGCTACCTCCCTGAGCTACCCTTTCTGCCTTCTGAAGGTGTAGCAGTTTTTTTTCTTTAATTGAAGGATAATTGCTTTACAACATTCAGTTGGGTTCTGCCACACATCAGCATGAATCAGCTGTATACACACATCCCCTCCCTCTTGAATCTCCCTCCAACCTCCCACCCATTCCCACCCCTCTAGGTGGTCACAGAACAAAGGGTCTGAGCTCCCTGCATCATAGTGCAAATTCCCACTGGCTATTCATTTTACATATGTAAAGTATAGGTTTCAATGCTACTCTCCCAATTCTCTCCTTTCCCAGCTGTGTCCACAAGTCTGTTCTCTATGCATCTCCATTGCTGCCCTACAGACAGCTTCATCAGCACCATACTTTTTGTTGTTGTGCAGTCTCTCAGTCGTGTCTGATTCTTTGTGAGCCCATGGACTGCAGCACAGCAAGCTTTCCTGCCCTTCACCATCTTCCAGAGTCTGCTCAAACTCATGTCCATCGAGTTGGTGATGCCATCCAACCATCTCATCCTCTGTTGCCCCTTCTCCTCCTGCCTTCAACCTTTCCCAGCATCCTTCCCACCATCCTGCTAGATTTCATATATATGCATTAATATATGATATTTGTTTTTCTCTTTCTGACTTACTTCACTCTGTATAATAGGCCCTCAGTTTCTAGTCACCTCCCTTCAGCTGGGTATTCAGTTTCCACTGACTTTTCTCCTGGGACACTTAAAAAATGTCCCTTATTATCAAGACAGGATAGGAGCAAGAACTTCAAAAGGGCTCAGCCTGCCATTGGGAGAAGCTTGGGTGTTTCAAAGGGTCCACTTTTAGAGAATGTGCCAACTTACTGTCCCCACCCCAAAAGGCACTGTACACACACACACCACAGCCACAGTGTATGTCCTCAAAATGGTTCCTGTCATGGTAATGACAAACAAAGGAAATGCTGTTTTCCTTGAATTTGTTGCTCACATTTTGGTTGGGAAATGGGAGGTTTCTAAATGCATTCAAGCATACACAAGTGCATAAATTAAGATGGATCTTATCCAAGGCTCTCTCAAGTTTTCTCTGAAAGGGTGGAACTTTGCCTCTACATGACCAAAAGGAAATGGACTCAAAACAAGAGGCATGGTTGAACACAGTGGACCTAACCAAGTACAGAAATATTCTTCATCTAACCTCAGTGTCAGTGTACAACTCAGTGATTGAGGCCTACTGGTCTGAAGCCTTAGAAACTCTGGGTAATTTAGATACAAACACAGAGATCCTCATGGAGAAAAGGGACAAACAGGAATGCTTGCGCACACAGTTGCAGGATGCAGTGTTTCCCTGAGTCCCCAAGCAACTTTCCCCACATTCTCCACACTCACATCCTCATCACTTGGTGATAAAAAAGGACTCGGTAAGCTCAATGACAGCTTTAACTTCACCAACTAAGATGCAGAGCCTTTGAGGCCAAGCTTGCTGCCTCATCCACCCCCAAAACCGTCAAAGTGAGTTTCACACTCAAGCTAAGCACAGGACTTGATTGATTGAGCAAATGTAATGTTATCCTTAAGTGATTGAAACCACTTTTTTGTAAGTCACTTTGTACCAACGTTCTAAGTAAAAGAAAGGTCAGTCACAGAAAAAGGGGTCTTCTGGTCTTTAAATGAAAAAACATAGTTTTTTTTTCAAATATCTGATTTTATTTTATAGTTATTGCATTGTTGGACACAATCTGCAATTAGGGTCGGAATTCCCAGGCCAATAGATTTTTTTAAACCATACCACAGGAGTAAACCTTAAAAGAACTAAAGTCTAATGCTATATAGATTTCCATTTCTAAATACAGTATATTACAGAAGGTTAAATACATCACCTCTGTTTACTTACAACTATAAAAGATACATTAACTCTACCAATTATAAATAATGTAGCATCATATTAAAGGCATTATTGTACAATGAAAGAATAAGAACCCTCTAATGTATTACTATCAAGGTTAATGTCTTTAGTTACTTGAGATAAAATCCTGAAAATTCAGCATATGAAGTCAAATCCTGATTTAACAAGTTACTGGTAGTCTAAGTGATGTGTTGTTAATTGATTGAGAGAAGGTGAATTGCATATTGCGTATTTCCAACAGGAATAATAACCTCACTTCACATAAGACTTTCTCTATACATAACACTGGTTTTGACATAGACCTCCATTTTATTATTCTCCCCCCCAATTTAATTCTCAAACATAATTTAATTCTTAATAAGCACCATTAGAAAAGTACAAGTTAGTAACAGTTAAAGTATCTGAATAACACAATTGCAGTTTGGTTTTGTTTTTTTAAAGCTCTGTGGGACACTTTCAGTTTTCCAAGTTGACTTGGAATTGCACATCCTTTGGATACACAAAGAGGAAAAGAAAACTTTTCAACCTGTCAGTGCAGTGCTCAAACCACTCTAGTAGCAGACCCAGTTCCTCCATGAAGTTCAGATGTTATTTGTTAATTAATCACTAATTAATATCAAAACAGGACTTTGTAAAACCAGAGCTGTATTACAACAGCAGTCTTTTCAGTTGTATATGTCTTACTCATCTAAAATGTTGATAACCCATCTGGAGAAAAGGAAAACTATATAGGTTTATCATAAATCAATGCAAGTGGTAGAAATGCCTAACTGGGAAAAGCAAATTATGCCTTTAATTAGTAAAATGTAGGACTTAATGATCCTAGAATCTGTACTGTCAGAGCACTGGGTCTTTAGCAGTGATGGTGACATTCGCAACGTTTCCTGCCTTGATTAAGGTAGACCATGAACATGCATTAGATAAGCTCTTACGGTTGTTGATTTGGTCATATTCCAAAGGCCGTATTGGTTTTAAGCTGAGTCCCATGGTCAATGTCAACATGCAGTCCTTGAAAAGCATTCACACCAGGGCCTTCAGGACCCTTCCATGGTACTTGCTTCCCCAAAGTTCCCCACATCAGATCGTCCCAACCTTGTTTTTTAAAAATAATTTTTTTAAGCTTAGTGCTATTCCTTCCTACTGAGTAGTCAGAGGGGCTTGTTCTGTGAGCAGGTAAGGAACCCACAGGTAGAGTCCTGTTTCAGAACACACAGGGAATTTTTTTTTCCAAATCCTTATTGGGGTTAGAGTCAACAGAGCATTTTAAAGTGACGGCTCAATACTTCAAATACCACTTCCTGTTGACAGTGCCCTGAACCTCCTTACCATCCCAGGGATCTGGTAAAAAGCAGAAAACAGAGATGGCCCTTAGTCCCAACCCCAGGCAGGACTGCAATTTCACATACAACGTTTTGGTCGATAAAGAAGGAATGTAAGAGGAAAACAAAAACCGTTCAAATCCAGCAGATTTAAAGTCTCCAGAAGAAAGTATCCCAGGAAGGTCAGAATGTAGATTTTTCTTCAGTAAGTTCGATCGGCCACATTCAGTTGTCAGATGTTTGAAGAAGGAACCGGCTTCTCCTTCAGGGATCCTTGTCATCAAGTTTGATGGTGACAGTTTTCACTTCTGTGTATTCTGCCAGCGCATATTCACCTCTGTGATCACAGAAAAGAGTGAGATATAAAATGGCACTTAGACACTCTGTGTGAACTTTGTTCTAATGCTTCAAAGGCGAGTACTCTGTTGGGCAGTCTGGAGTCTGAGCAAAAGGCCAAAAAAATGAGAATTTAATAGAGTCTAAGGGCTGTAAGACCATCAGTAAGTTTAAGTATCTGGATGTGTAACTAAAGGTTAAATGCCAAGTTTTGTGTGCGTGTGCGTGTGTGTGTGTGTGTGTGTGTCTGTGTGTGTGTGATGCTTTTGAAATATTCAGGACTAAGGATTTGCCTTCAAAGGATGAAGGGGATTTAAAACAAAGTAATGAATTCCCTGGATGAAGGGGAGAGCAGAGAGAGCCTGTGCAGTGAGGGATCGGCAAGCTGAGGAGTAGATGGATAACTTCTGCAGATTTATAACTTCTGCGGGCAATTTGGAGCTGCTGGAAGAGACAAGAGAGACAGAGGCCTGAAGCTATTGACTGGGCTGTGGCCGGAGCATCCGTGAGAGGCAGGGCTAGGAAGGACCTGGAGCTGGTCTTGAAAAGCACAGCTGGGGACCAGCTGTGAGAAGAATGAGGCCCAGGCAGGGACACGGACGTTAGCAGAGTGGACACGAGGGAGTCCACGGCCTCTGAGATCATGTTTCTGATATGTGTCCCTTCCTGAAGTCCTGCAGAGCCCAGTGACCCGACTCAGGCTCCATGAATCATGCTTAGGGCCCCTTCCCAGAATTGAGAGGTGGCTTTGGATCGATTTAAAAGTCTCTGCAACCCTTGCTCTGCCATTATGTAAATAAGAATGTGTACCTGTTTAGGAAAAGAGGTAGGTGTTGAGGGGGCTACTGAGGCTCTGCCGCTAGAAACATGCAAGACAGAATCCCATCTCATCCCTTAAACCACTGCTTTTCAAAGTGTGGCTCCCTGACCATCAGATCAGCCTCACCTCAGAACTTGCTAGAAACGCAGAGGTTCAGGCCCCCAGACCTTCTGTGGGAGGCAGAATAATGCCCGCCTCAAGGTGTCGTCATCACAAGTCACTGAAGCTTCGAAAATATCATATGATGAAGGGGAATTAGGGTTACAGACAGAATTAAAATTGCTAGTTAGCTGACTTTAAAATAGGGAGTGTATCCTGAATTATCTGGGTGGACCCAGGGTAATCACAAGGACCCTTGAAGGAGGAAGAGGGAGGCAGAAGAGATTCAGAGGACGGTGAAACTACAGAACGGCTCAGAGAAATGCAGCACCACTGGCTTTGAAATGAAGGAAGGGGCTGCCAGCCAAGGAATATGGGAGGGAGGCCCTAGAAGCTGGAGAAGGCAAGGAAATAGATTCTTTCCCTAGAGTCTCCAGAAAGGAATGTAGCCCTGCAGACATCTTGATTTTAGCTAAGGGAGAGCAGGTCAGATTTTCAGCCTTCAGGACCGTAAGATAATAAATTCACGTTGTTTAAGCCCCAAATTTTGTGATTATTTACTATAGCAGCAATAGAAAATTAATACATCTATTGAACCTAGGAGTGGCACCCAGAAATCTGTGTTTTAACAGCCAGAGGATTAACAAGTCACTGGGTTCTGATGCAGCTCAAGTTGGATAACTACAGCCTTGGATCTATGCAGTCTAGGCAAGTTTTTTGCCTTCACTGAGCCTCAATATTATCATCTGTAAAATGGGAATACGCTTACTCTTTGGAAGGAAAGTTATGACCAACCTAGATAGCATATTAAAAAGAGGAGACATTACTTTATCAACAAAGGTCCGTCTAGTCAAGGCTATGGTTTTTCCAGCAGTCATGTATGGATGTGAGAGTTGGACTATAAAGAAAGCTGAGTGCAGAACTGAAGCTTTTGAACTGTGGTGTTGGAGAAGACTCCTGAAAGTCCCTTAGACTGCAAGGAGATCCAACCAGTCCATCCTAAAGATCGGTCCTGGGTGTTCTTTGGAAGGACTGATGTTGAAGCTGAAATTCCAGTACTTTGGCCACCTGATGCAAAGAGCTGACTCATTTGAAAAGACCCTGATATTGGGAAAGATTGAGGGCAGGAGGAGAAGGGGACGACAGAGGATGAGATGGTTGGATGGCATCACCAACTCAATGGACATGAGTTTGGGTGGACTCTGGGAGTTGGTGATGGACAGGGAGGCCTGGTGTGTTGCGGATCATGGGGTCGCAAAGAGTCGGACACGACTGAGTGACTGAACTGAACGGAGCATAGTGTTACAGTGTTAAAATTCAAAGTAGTGGATTTGTCAGCTTCATAAGGAAAAGCAAACCAAGTGACGAAATCATGGTGAACCAGCACAGAACCAGTAAGTCAAATATGAAATCACTCCTGTAAGACAAAGTGCATGAATCACTTAATTCTTCTTATTCCTGCACTCACTGCCCTGCTCAAGTTTTTGTCACTTTTATTTGACCCACTGTGGCATTTTCTAAATGGCTTCTCACCCAGTTTTGACCACCTTGGGGCTCAAGGCCATCAATAAGCCCAGTCTTTCTGCCACTGGACCTCACCAGAACACTGGGGCACTGGTACTGCTGATTACAGAGTCCACCGCTGTATGCTCAGCACCCAGCATGTGCCCGGGGCATCAAAGGTGCTCAGTAAATATATGCCAGTGAACAAAGAACAAGTGCACAAAAGGAACATAATGGATGGTGGAATAGTGGTTACTTCTAACAAACGGGATTGAGGGTCAAGGGAGGGAAGCCTTGACTTTCCACGTGTCTCTACAGTGTGGATTTTTTTCCCTTACTGTATTGCAAAGCTAAACAAAGAACTAAGAAAAACAGCCAGGAGGAGGAGAAAACTGCAGGCTTTGTTCCCAGATATGCACAGGGGGAGACGTGAGGGGCCCGTGGGTGGCCAGGAGCCTGGGGACGGGGAAAACCATGGAATCCACCACGTGGGGCTCCACATGGAAAAGGGGAACTTACTGCAACGTGCAGACATTAATTAGAGACAACTGGAAGTGGAGATTGGTTTTCAAGCCAGTTTCTGGGCTCCTTGTGGATTATGTCCAAGTACATTGTCAAAAGCTTTGGGAAAAATATATGCCAAGGGTCAAAAAACCAGACATCTACAAAAGTCCCCATTGTGGCTAATCAGCAGGGTGATACATGGACTGGGGGCAGCAGACACTGGGCCTGTCCTGCAGTGGACAGGCAGAACCATGGAGGAGTGGAGAGATGCAGGCCAGGAAAGCAGGGAGCGGACAGAGGGTAGGAGTCAGCTGCCTAGGATCAGATGGGTCCCACACACCCTTCCTGCAGCTCTGACACCCAAGGATACCTGCTTCGGGGACTGAAGTTTCTGCTGTGGTGGAGGCTGCACCTGGCCCCTAGAAGAGGCCTTGGTGGGGCTGGCTGAGGCCACAGCGCAGAGGAGACAGATGAGGGGAGTCCAGGGGAGCAAGGCCCTGTGGTGTGCAGGGTTTAAGAGTTCACCCTCAGGGGCTTCCCTGGTGGTTCAGGGATAGAAAGAACCCACCTGTCAAGGCAGGAGGCGTGGGTTGCATCCCTGGTCCGGGAAGCTCCCACATGCCACAGAGCAACCAAGCCCAATGCTACACTATTGAGCCTTGCTCAGGAACCTTAATTACCAAAGCGCGTGCCCCAGAGCCCCACGCCCAAAGGAAGCCACTGCAGTCAGAAGCCCGCACAGCACAAAGAAGAGTAGCTCCCACCAGCTGCCACTAGAGAAAAGGCCACGCAGCAATGAAGACCCGTCATGGCTAATGAATAAGTGAGTACACAAATTAATAAAAAAGAGTCCAGTCCCAACTTTGTCACTTACTGGCAGTGTGAACTGGGGAAGGCATAGGACTTCCCTGAGTTTTCTCATCTAAAAACAGGGACAGCGGCAGTACCCACCTCCGATGGACTGCACGAGTGTGTCTGCCTGAAATTTGCCAGCCCTTCATGTGAAGAAATCAGGAGATGGGGCCTTTTATCTTGGGCCCGATACAGGAGACCACAGCCTAGGCCAATGGGACACACCCTCCCAAAGGGCAAGACAGAAGGGAACTGTGAAGGAGGACGCAGTGTGACAGGCTGAGAGGCTCAGCATGTTGCAGAACCCCTCTGGGGAAACCCCCGAGACCCCAGGGTCTGTCCTGAGACCTTACTAATGGGCAGAAGGGCCACACCCTGACCACAGAGAGTGCCCACCCTCCCTGCCGCGGGCTTTCCCAGCCCTGCCCTGTCCTCATGCGGAGGTTCAAGCACCTGCTGCAAAGCTCCATGTGGGCTGGGTGCTGGGGGTCGCTGAGGCTGGGGGTCGGTCCTGGGGCAGGAGGGGGCAGGTGGGGCAGGAGGAGAGGGAGAGAAGACGGGGGGCCAGCCCAGCCCAGAGGGAAAGGACCACCAGCCCGTGGGTACAGCTGAGCCAGGCTAGCACACACGAGCACAGGGCAGGCCTCTGGACCAAGCCCCCGCCACTACCCTACAGACTTAGTGAGTCTTCCGTCCGCCCCGCGGACAGGCGTGCAGTGACAGGAACACTTACAGTTCTCTGCCGTTCCCCGACATTTTGAAGCCACCAAATGGAGCCTGTGCATAGATGGCATTGTAGCAGTTGATCCTGGAAAGAGAATAGAGAGACGCTCGTGGTCACTGGGAGAGGACCCGGCCGGCCCTTGAGTGCTGCGGGTGCTTGGTGCTGGGTGCAGAACATTGCCGAAGCCATGGTCTCTGTCCAGGTTTTATACCAGGAAAGCCGTGTTTTCAATCTCTGCCTTCTTGTTCCCACCATTAGAAACTAAAGTTTGAATATTGTGAAGTATAAATCTTCTCACGGGGGTAGGAAGGAAATGACAAGGGGAGAAAAAGACAGAGGCGAATTTTGCTGAGGGGATAAGAATCAGCTCTGAAATGAGACAGGACTCATTTCAAAGTTCTCCTGCTTCTTGGCCTCCAATTCACACTTATCTTCTAAGATTATCTTTAAAATGAGGATACTGTCATCAGAGGATGAAAGAAAGACTTTCATCCATACTTTGCACAAGAACATGCGCTGCTCTTAGAACAAAAACGGGAGGTCCAACACAGTGGTCAAGAGCATCAGCTTCATCAGAGCTGAATGGCTGGCTCTGAGCTCTGCTCTGCTGTGTGCTGGCTGTGTGACCCCGGGCAAGTCACAGAGTCTTTCTGCGTCTCGAGTCCCTCAGCTGTGAGACAGAGATGATGAAGGTGGTCACAAGGAGGGGGCAACGTGCTCAGACGTGTGTGGTGCATACTGCAGGACGGAAAGCTCTCTGCTCACAGAAGGGTAAGGAGACCAGCTGGCTGGCAGCTTGGGGGCTGGGCACTCAGGCTCTACTTACCAGACAGTTCCAGACTCTAACGCGGAGGCCAGCTTCAGTGCTTTATCGAGGTTTTTTGTGAACACAGCTGCTGTGAGTCCATATTCAAGACTATTTGCTCTTTTGATCACTTCTTCAATATTTTTGAACTTCAGTATTGGCTGCACTGGTCCAAAAATCTATGATTAATTGGAAGGATGGCAATGAGAGGCTGCAGAGTGAAGCGTGTGTGCCCTGAGCAGGCACCTCCTTCACGTATGCTCTTTTCACACACCCAGTACTCACACCTATGGGAGAGGATGAGTGAAGGACAGCACCCAAGCATTCTTTTTAGCTGTTCGATGGTTGAAATCTGAAGGAAAAGACTGAACTAAATAAAAGTAAAAAATAACTATCAAAATACTATGTTGGGTGGAAACCCTCTCACTGTGGTCAAGGCGCCTAGAGGTCCCAGCTTCAGAGGAGCCTCTGCGTGCTGGGACGCACAGACAACTCTGAAAGTCATCCCTGGAAAGTTACCGTGAAGGGTGTTTGCAGGCACAGACTGTGGGCCCTGGCCTCTCTGTGCTGTATGTTCTATCAAGGAAGATGCCCTGAAATGTTTCCCTAATAATTCCCAGGGAAGGAATGAGGCCGTGTTTCTCACCATCTGCAACATAGCAAATCAAAGGAAAGAGTTACAGGCTGAACATTTAGAGGTAATTTTGAAAGGAGCCTGTAATGGATTCAGTGTTCAGCGCCACAGCTCAGGAGGACAGTGTCAGCCTGCCAAAACACCTCCCTGGTTCCCAAGGAGCTTCTCTCACGGAGGCTAAACAGCTGAGTCTCACGCCATCACGGTACGGTCAGTAACACCCCCAAGTCCCAGGAGAACGTGTATAAACAGCTCATACCAGCAAGACTCTGGCAGTGATTCCCTCTTTCACATGTCCCCCAAAATGCCACAGCCTGAGGTCCAGGCACCGGGGACCCAGGTGGGAACCACTTCCAGCTAGCTTAACAGTGGCCCCGAAAGACAGAATTATACTCTTATGGGAGCTACCCTAATTTCCACCTCTCCAAGGATGCCCATGATGGACAACCACTAAGAGACTTCTAGTCAGGACAGGTCTTTGGGATGAACAGTTGCCATTTAGGTTTGGTCTGGGGGAGTGAATGCAGCTTTGGGCCCTGAATCCCTGGCTCAGTTTCTGATAAGAGCACAGGCTGCGATGGCTCTCCACCCCCAGCTAACCTGAGGACACGTCAGAGCACAGAAAAGGGACTATTGTTCCCAGAGAGGATGAGCAAGGCATGGAACTTAGGACAAGCTCTACACAGAGCTCACGGGTCCGGGGCAGACGACCGCCCAGAGGACTCCAGAGGAGAGGGAAAAGACTGCAGAACAAGGAAAACACTCCCTTCCCAAAGCCTTTGGGGATCCGTTGGCCCTGGAGAAAGCTCTTTTTGAAAGGCCCAGCCCCTTTCCCGCCCCCAGGGCCCCAGCTCAGCACAGGACATGGTTTTCCTCGCAGCCCCCGACCTCCTCTTTGGCAATCCGCATGGTGTCCGTAACTTCTGAGAAGACGGTGGGTTTGATGAAGAGCCCCCTGTCTTCCATAGTGGAGCCCCCACATTCCAGCTTGGCTCCCTCCTTCTTTCCGCTCTCGATCAGATCAAGGATTTTGTCGAACTGCTTCTGGTCAATCTGTAAAACAGAGAGAGGTAAGCTTGGCTTCTTTCTGGATGCTGGCTGCCAGCGTATGTGTCCAACAGCCTCCTAGGTGGTGGCTGATCTCATTATGTTCTAGCCAAGACGAAACTCATGGACCAGATGTGCCTTGTATGCAAATGTAGCTCCAATGCACAAATCTAGGTTCTCTGGGGCAGGGGAGAGTCCAGGTATGAGTGTATTCATCCATCTGACCCCCTCCATGGGTGCTGTGTACTTAGTCGCTCAGTCAAGTCTGACTGGAATTGCGACCCACTGGACTGCAACCTGCCAGACGCCCTTGTCCATGGGACTTTCCAGCCAAGAACACTGGAGTGGGTTGCCATTTCCTTCTCCAGGGGATTTTCCCAACCCAGGGATCAAACCCACATTTCCTGTGTCTCCTACATTGCAGGCGATTCTCTACCCACTTAGCCCTCAGGGAAGCCATGCTCTTAAGCAAATCCATGGGTGAAACAAAATCTGAAGTAGTCATATTCTTGGTTCTAACTCTTGAATCTTTCTAGGGTTGTCAGATTTAGCAAATAAAACCACAGGATACCCAATTAAATTTGAATTCCTAAAAGAACAAGAAACGATTTTTAAAGTATAAGCAAATCCTGAATAATATTTGGGAGATACTTATGCTAAAAATGTACCCACTGTTTATCTGAACTGGGTTGTTATTGCTTAGTTGCTAAGTTGTGTCTGACGGTTTGTGACCCCATGGATTGCAGCATGCCAGGCTTCCCTGTCCTTCACCATTTCCCAGAGTTTGCTCAAACTCATGTCCATTGAATCAGTGATGCCATCCAACCATCTCACCCTCTGTTGCCCGCTTGTCCTCCTGCCCTCAATCTATCCCAGCATCAGGATCTTTTCCTATGAGTTGGCTCTTTGCATCAGGTGGCCAAATACTGGAGCTTAAGCTTCAGCATTTGAACTAGTTGCCATGTATTTTATCTGGCAAAACTGCACACTGTTCCTAGGGCACCACAGATCAGAGTGTAACACTTCCTGGAATTCTCCATCCACAGAGCAGAGAAGTGAGAAATAATGCTGACAACCTTACTCATCACCCATGGACACAAAATAGAGGCTCAAGGGGGTAGACAGGCTGCTCCTGCTTGGTGGGGAGCCAGCTCATCAGAAGAGCTCTACTTTCTGCCACTTTGTTTAAGGGATCTCCTCGGCTGGAGTGTACCCTATAAATATCCAGCTTGTGGATGCTATACTCAACCAGCTGGCAAAGGGCACCTCTCTGGGACACTTAAGGTGGGGAAGTGCTCTCCCCACTCAAAATGGTCCTTCTTACCAAGTCCATGGGAACCCTGTTCTTACCATGACTCTGTTGTAAATCCCTTTCTCTCTGGCTGGGAGAGACAGAGTTTTGTTAGATAGGTTTGCTGTAGCTGTGACTTTCAAGTGAAAAAGTGGCTCAACCTAAGCAAATTTGAATAAAAAAATAAGCAAACCTAAGGAGAAAAGGAAAGATATACCTATCTAAATGCACAGTTCTAAAGAATAGCAAGGAGAGACAAGAAAGCCTTCCTAAGTGATCAATGCAAAGAAACAGAGGAAAGCAATAGAATGGGAAAGACTAGAGATCTCTTCAAGAAAAATACCAAGGGAACACTTCATGCAAAGATGGGCTCGATAAAGTGCTGGGAGCCAGCACAGGCCATCCCACCCATGACAAGGTCATGTGGAAGAAAACTGTTAAGCAAGGCTTCGGGACTCGAGGGGCTCCCTAGACCAGCTCAAGCATCTACCCCAAAACCAGAATCTGTCTGTCTTACTGTTTCGTGCCTTTCACCAACTCTCCTGACATTAACAGGGGGCTATCCCTGACCACCTTTCTCTGGAGAAAATCAACTTAGGGCTCTAGCTAATAAGTCTCCTGGACATGAGAGGAATATTTCAAATCAACCCCCCTCTGTTAGCATTCTAGCTTGCTTGGCAGGTTTATCCAGACTCTTGCTGCTACGCATGTGATTATTCGCAGCCTCCCAACGGTGAGAGGCATGGGAAGCCTAAAACATAGAGCCTTTCAAAGAGTTAAAAGTTATTAGAGTAGTGCTGGTGTAGGATTTCTTAATTGGGCCAATGCTTGTTGCTAAGTTCCCATATCTCTTATCCACTGTGCACCTGGGAGTGCATTAGTTAACATAGTTGGAATGTAAGAAAAACAAGAAATAGCCTTGAAATTAACCACATCAGACCTTTGAGCTAATTGGTTCTTTCTTGTAATTCACTGCACCTTTGCTCTGTGTGAAACATAACTCTGTTTAGCATTTTCTGAGGCTGATATAGATTAGAAATATAAAGAAAAAAAACTTTGAGGGAAAATAAGTTTTCCAGTTGAGCAGCCTTTATCAAAAGAGGGTCATAAAATGTTCACAGGCCTCCAAGGCCAGAAGATAATGTACACAACATCATTTGTGGAAAAGGTATGCAGAAAAAATCTTGGTTTTGATAAGGGCAAAACTGCTGGAATGTTTGGGCTGACTCTGTATGACCTTGCATCTTTCATTTCCCTCTATGTACAAGTTAAGGTATAAAAGTTCCTTTTGAAAATAAAATAAGGGGCCTCACTCAAAGAAGCTTGGTCACCCCATGTCTCTTTTTTTTCCTTTCTTTCTTTCTCTCTCTTACTCTCTTTTTCAGGCTGATCCCATGGAGCATAGAGGCTCTCTGCATTCACTTATCTGCCCGGGTTTCTAAGACCTGAACAGGAAGACATTCTGCGTCTTCACTCCCTCAGGAGACTGGGAGGGCACCTGTGGCCTCCGTGAACAGGGCAAGACCCTTGTCTCGGGGCTTTATTGGCTTTCTGTGTAAACCAAGGAATATCAGCCTCTTTCTCTCCTGTATTCCTCTCTCATTCATTCATTCATTCGCCAATGCCGTTTCTCCTTCGGGTTCCCCTGGATCCTGCGGGGGCTGGACCCTGGCAATAAAGGACAGAAATGGTATGGACCTAACAGAACCAGAAGATATTAAGAAGAGGTGGCAAGAATACACAGGAGAACTGTACAAAAAAGATCTTCATGACCCAGATAATCACAATGGTGTGATCACTCACCTAGAGCCAGACATCCTGGAATGTGAAGCCAAGTGGGCCTTAGGAAGCATCACTACGAACACAGCTAGTGGAGGTGATGGAATTCCAGTTGAGCTGTTTCAAGTCCTAAAAGATGATGCAGTGAAAGTGCTGCACTCAATATGCCAGCAAATTTGGAAAACTCAGCAGTGGCCACAGGACTGGAAAAGGTCAGTTTTCATTCCAATCCCAAAGAATGTTCAAACTACCTCACAACTGCACTCATCTCACATGCTAGAAAAGCAATACTCAAATTCTCTCAAGCTGGATTTAGAAAAGGCAGGGGAATGAAAGATCAAATTGCCAACATCTGGATCATTGAAAAAGCAAGAGAATTCAAAAACACATCTACTTCTGCTTCATTGACTACTCTAAAGCCTTTAACTGTGTGTATCACAACAAACTGTGGAAAATTCTTCAAGAGATGGGACTACCAGACCACCTTACCTGCTTTCTGAGTAACCTGTATGCAGTTCAAGAAGTCACAGTTAGAACCTGACATGGAACAATGGGTTGCTTCCAAATTGGGAAAGGAATACATCAAGGCTGTATATTGCCACCCTGCTTATTTAACTTCTATCCTGAGTACATTATGTGAAATGCTGAGCTGGATAAAGCACAAGATGGAACCAAGATTGCCAGGAGAAATATCAATAACCTCAGATATGCAGGTGACACCACCCTTATGGCAGAAAGTGAAGAGGAACTAAAGAGCTTCTTGATGAAAGTGAAAGAAGAGAGTGAAAAAACTGGCTTAAAACTCAACATTCAAAAAACTAAGATCATGGCATTCGGTCCCATCACTTCAGGGCAAATAATAGGAAACAATGGAAACACTGACAGACTATTTTCTTGGGTTCTGAAATCACTGCAGATGGTGACAGCAGCCATGAAAATAAAAGACACTTGCTCCTTAGAAAAAAAGCTATGACAAACCCAGGATACATATTAAAAAGCAGAGACACTATTTTACCAACAAAGATCTATCTAGTCAAAGCTATGGTTTTTCCAGTAGTCACATATGAATGTGAGAGTTGGACCATCAAGAGAGCTGAGCACCAAAAAATTGATGCTTTTGAACTGTGGTGTTGGAGAAGACTCTTGAGAGTCCCTTGGACTGCAAGGAGATCAAACCAGCCAATCCTAAAGGAAACTGGTCCTGAATATACATTGGAAGGACTGATTCTGAAGTTGAAACTCCAATACTTTGGCCACCTGATGTGAAGAACTGACTCATTGGAAAATATCCTGATGTTTGGAAAGACTGAAGGTAGGAGAGAAGGGGATGACAGAGGATGAGATGGTTGGATGGCATCACCAACTTGATGGACATGAGTTTGACCAAGCTCCAGGAGTTGGTGATGAACAGGGAGGCCTGGTGTGCTCCAGTCCATGGGGTCGCAAAGAGTTGGACATGACTGAGCAACAATGCAAAGAAATAGAGGAAAACAACAGAATGGGAAAGACTAGAGATCTCTTCAAGAAAATTAGAGATACCAAGGGAACATTTCATGCAAAGATGGGCTCGATAAAGGACAGAAATGGTATGGACCTAACAGAAGCAGAAGATATTAAGAAGAGGTGGCAAGAATACACAGGAGAACTGTACAAAAAAGATCTTCATGACCCAGATAATCACGATAGTGTGATCACTCACCTAGAGCCAGACATCCTGGAATATGAAGTCAAGTGGGCCTTAGAAAGCATCACTATGAACAAAGCTAGTGGAGGTGATGGAATTCCAGTGGAGCTATTTCAGATCCTAAAAGATGATGCTATAAAAGTGCTGCACTCAATATGCCAGCAAATTTGGAAAATTCAGCAGTGGCCACAGGACTGGAAAAGGTCAGTTTCATTCCAATCCCAAAGAAAGGCAATGCCAAAGAATGCTTGAACTACTGCACGATTGCTCTCATCTCACACGCTAGCAAAGTAATGCTCAAAATTTTCCAAGCCAGGCTTTAGCAATACATGAACCGTGAACTTCAAGATGTCCAAGCTGATTTTAGAAAAGGCAGAGGAACCAGAGATCAGATTGCCAACATCCACTGGATCATGGAAAAAGCAAGAGAGTTCCAGAAAAACATCTATTTCTGCTTTATTGACTATGCCAAAGCCTTTGACTGTGTGGATCACAATAAACTGTGGAAAATTCTGAAAGAAATGGGAATACCAGACCACCTGACCTGCCTCTTGAAAAACCTATATGCAAGTCAGGAAGCAACAGTTAGAACTGGACATGGAATAGCAGACTGGTTCCAAATAGGAAAAGGAGTACGTCAAGGCTGTATATTGTCACCCTGCTTATTTAACTTATATGCAGAGTACATCGTGAGAAATGCTGGGCTGGAGGAAGCACAAGCTGGAATCAAGATTGCCCAGAGAAATATCAATAACCTCAGATATGCAGATGACACCACCCTTATGGCAAAAAGTGAAGAAGAAAGAGGAGAGTGAAAAAGTTGGCTTAAAGCTCAACATTCAGAAAACAAAGATCATGGCATCTGGTTCCATCACCTCATGGGAAATAGATGGGGAAACAGTGGAAACAGTGTCAGACTTTATTTTTGGGGGCTCCAGAATCACTGCAGATGGTGACTGCAGCCATAAAATTAAAAGACGCTTACTCCTTGGAAGAAAAGTTATGACCAACCTAGATAGTATATTCAAAAGCAGAGACATTACTTTGCCAACAAAAGTCCATCTAGTCAAGGCTATGGTTTTCCAGTGGTCATGTATGGATGTGAGAGTTGGACTGTGAAGAAAGCTGAGCGCGGAAGAATTGAACTGTGGTGTTGGAGAGTCCCTTGCACTGCAAGGAGATCAGTCCTCGGTGTTCTTTGGAAGGAATGATGCTGAAGCTGAAACTCCAGAACTTTGGCACTGGAAAAGACTCTGATGCTGGGAGAGATTGGGGGCAGGAGGAGAAGGGGACAACCAAGGATGAGATGGCTGGATGGCATCACCGGCTCGATGGACGTGAGTCTGAGTGAACTCCAGGAGGCCTGGCGTGCTGCAATTCATGGGGTCACAGAGTCGGACACGACTGGGCTACTGAACTGAACTGAACTGAACTGAACTGAATGGTGCATTTGGATGATTCTGTCCCTGAGGCACAGGCTGGCTTTCTTTGAAAGAGTGGGCACAAACCATGTAAGCCCCTTTCTAGTCATCTGATGAAATGTGGATTCAGTGTTAAAATACCAACATGATCCATACCTCACACTTTGTACTAGGATAGATTCCAAATAGATCAAAGACTTAATCATGAAAGGTGAAGTCATGTTTGATGCAGGATACAGGATGCTTGGGGCTGGTGCACGGGGATGATCCAGAGAGATGATATGGGGTGGGAGTTGGGAGGGGGGTTCAGGTTTGGGAACTCATGTACACCCGTGGTGGATTCATGTCAATGTATGGCAAAACCAATACAGTATTGTAAAGTAAAATAAAGTAAAAATCAAAATTAAAAAGAAAAAAGTTTTCAAATTCTCTCAGGTGGAGAATGTCTTGGTAAAACAGAAGTGCTGATGGCCTTTCTATGACTTGAAATGCAGAAGCCAAGAAGAAAAGATTAATAATTTTGAGTAAGTAAAAAAACAAGGCAAAAGCATCATAAGCAAAGTCAAAGGGCAAAACAACAAACTGGAAAAAACTGACAAGTCACATAATAGATAAAGCTAATGTCTCTAGGATGTAAAG
>NW_024070200.1:63128556-63337100 GCF_014754425.2 Oryx dammah | reverse complement strand
ATGTTCCTCTCTACTCCTTATAAGAGATATGCTATGCTGTGTGCTGTGCTGTTGGGCTGTGCTTAGTTGCTCAGTCGGGTCCGACTCTTTGAGACATCATAAACTGTAGCCCACCAGGCTCCTCTGTCCATGGACTTTCTCCAGGCAAGAATACTGGAGTGGGTTGCCATGCCCTCCTCTAGGGGATCTTCCCACCCCAGGGATCGAACCTAGGTCTCCCACATTGCAGGCAAATTCTTTACCAGCTGAGCTACCCGGAAAGCCCATAAGAGATATATATACATTGAAAACAAATGAGATATCATTTTTAACTATCAAATGGGCAAAATGCCATACATATTCTGTTAGTAAGGCTGGAGAAACAGGCAGGCTCATACAAGGTTGGTGGGAGCATGCGTTGGTTCATCCTTTTCGAAGGTAAATTGGCGATGCTTATAGAAATTACAAGGGTGCTCTCACTCGGCAATCCCACTTGGGCAATTTGTCCTGTGGATTTCCTTGCACGTGTGCAGAATGACATACTCTGTGGCACTGTACATGATTGCACACACCCACATACTTATCAGTACATTTTTCTAAAATTCTGTTGGATTCATACAGCGGAATTCTATGTACTTATAGAAAGGAACAAGGCAGGTTCCCATGGTTTGGTATGGTACAGAAGGCTCTTCAAGTTTCTTGTTAGGGGATAAAAACCAAGGTGCAAAACAGTATTGTGTACAGGTATCTGGGGTAAAATAAATAAATAAAATAAATTCTGGGAGACCAGAATTCATATTACATTTTTGTATGCATACTCAATTTTGCTTGTATATACAAAAATTCTGGAGACTTTTCACCCAAGAACTAAGTACACAGGATACCCATGGAGGGAAGAGTAATAACCATGTCTATGAATGAATGGAAGGGAGCCTTCTCACTATTGACCTTTATATGTATTTTGGCTTTTGACCATGTGTTTGTGTATGCATGCTCAGTTGCTCAGTTGTGTCTGACTCTTTGCGACCCCATGGACTGTGACCTGCCAGGCTCCTCTGTCCATGGGACTTTCCAGGCAAGAATACTGGAGTGGGTTGCCATTTCTTCCTCCAGGGGATCTTCCTGACCCAGGGATCAAATCCATCTTTCCTCTGTCTCTTGCATTGGCAGGGAGATTCCCTTCCACTCCGCCACCTGGTAAGCCCCTCATGTGTATGTACTGCCATCTCACAAAGTAATTCAAATTACAACGGGCCTGGTAATCTGGTAATTTCTCTCTGGGTGAACCAAGTCTTGGGTTAAAAGCCAGGATTGCTTTCTCCTCCTCTTCAGAGACCAAGAGATTTGTGGGGCTTCAACAAACTACAGATCTTCAGTGGCCGCTGACTATGTTCTGCCTCCAAGACCATCTATCCTGCAGCCAGCACTGGGTCTCCATGGAAACTCTACCCATCCAGATTTGACTCTCCCTGGTGAGTCTGTGTGAATATGTTGTTTAAATCTAATAATTCTCCATGAATGTCAGCTGCTGCCTCACAGGGCAGGAGAAGAACCTGCTACGAAGTGAGGGCTGTGCCAGAGCACCACACCAGAGACAGAGAAGCAGGGCCCAAGGGTAGCCAAGGCAGCGAGCAGCTCTGCTGAGAGGAGAGGGTGGAGAGGACTTGGGACCCTGCCCTGCACCAGGTGGCCTGTGTGAGTCCATGCATCTCTTTGCTTGGTTGCCAAATAAACCTGAATAATTTTGGAGCATGCCGGCTGCCTATAGTGGACCCTGAGCTGGTCAGCTAGTTGTTTTACTGGTATGAGATAGACAGGACTATTTAGACAGCTGTAAATGTTCTTAAAGTAAAATCTTATTGACGTAGATGAAAAAGCACTTTGGAAGGAAAAAAAAAAAAAAAACTCAACAGCATCCCTAAATAATATGCTGAAGTTAGATGGCTTAAGGGAGTTTTCAAAAGGACTTTCAACAGCAGCATCAAAAGCTCTGATGAAATCAACACCACTCCACTCTCTTGGAGGAGATTTCTATATCTTGCTTCAGAAGTCAAGCCTGAAGCCTTGGAAAGAGACTTACAAATAATGATGAGGTAAAAGGGATTCCTTAAGATGGATCAGCTCACATATTTCCCACGGATTCTGGATTAGCTTCACAATCACAGCAGATTCAATAATGACTTGTGGCCACGTCTGTACACAGACCTGAAATCCAACCAAGGACGCTGGACTTTGTCTCACTGGCCAGTACTAGGATGGGGGTTGAGGCCTGACAGGAAGCGGAGTGTTGGCCACAAGTAGAGATATTTCTATCCACCAGGGTCACATGGCACCAGAGCTACAGCATGTGGGCTGGGCCAAGGCAGAGGTGGGTGCTGTGGCCAGACACACACATTTTCCACGTGGTCCTCCCCACTCCGCAGCCAAGGTGTCCCCCCAAGGATGGTCAAGCAAGACCTAATTGATGTGGCTTGAAGTCATGTATATTCGCTTCCACCTAGCTTAGGGTGCCTGCCTGTTAATGCCTCTCCCCTTAAAGAATAAAAACTTATTAGATGCCTTGAAATTTCCTTAATATTCATCAATAGCTCTGTCTTCCAGATGAGGAAACTGAGGTTTGGAAGGAGCTTGTGGTTTTCACAAAATTCCAGAGCCAAACTTGTCCTCAGTTGCATGGCTTCCCATGGAAACACATGAGGCCAATGCAGTGGGTGAGTAGCTAGCTCCTGGGACAGACGCAAATGGGTGAGTCCTGACATGTGATTTCAAATTTCCTGGCTGGAGCAGGACTTTGGCTACAAGCAAAGTGGGTTACTGTTAAGCTCCATTTCAATAATTCATAGGATGGTTAGGCTGTCCTCTTTTAAATATTTATCCGTCTGCTGCCCTGCACAATTAGAAAGTGATACAGGATGTGCCCTCTTACTGAGGTTATTAAACCTTGGGGTTATGATCATTTCCATCCTGTTGTTAGCTTCACAAACCAGGCCGCCAGAGACATGTTCCTGCTGTTCAGAGATGTGTCCCAATCCTCTGAGCCCTTTCTACTGAGATTCTGATGGTCACCTCGTCCTGTAATTCCCATAGGTTTGGAGACCGCTAGCTTCTGACTCCAGGTGCCAATTCCACCTGCACTCTGCTGCCTTTCAGCCTGGCTTCCGACTCGCTTCTGCAGAGAGGTCAGCCAAGCAAGCAGCCTCTGCCTGCAGCTCTCTCCTGGGGACACTGTGGCTCAGAGTCAAGGTGCCTCCGGCTGGAGGGTGCAGGCACACGGGCTTGTGAACCGGCAATGCCTCTCTTTGGCCAAGGCCCAGAGCTCAGTATTACCTGCCGTGAAGAGTTGAGTGTCTGTGTGTCCATTCTGATTTTATAACCTTACCAAGGCCTGACGGGACTGAACTGTCAGTCAGCATTGGAACAACAGCCCTCAGTGGGCAGGCAAGCAGGTAAGGGAGCCCTTGCTTCAAAAGGGACCCTGAAGCCAGGGAGCAGCAGAGCTGTGCAGGGCTGGAAGCCTGTTTGCTTAACCCCTCAACATGCACTTGGGACGTGACGCCTAAGTTACCTGGGGCCCCTGTTCGGTCCTGACGTCAAAGGGGTCTCCAACCGGCCGCTTCTTGGCATACTCCACGCTCTGCCTGACAAACTCGTCGTAGACCTGCTCCTCCACGAACACCCTGGAGGCGGCCGTGCAGCACTGGCCTTGGTTGAAGAACACTCCCTGATGGGCGCACTCCACTGCCAAGCTCACTGCAGGGAGGGGCAGCGGGGAGAGGAAGCGATTAAGTCGTTAGGGCCTGACGGGCGACAGCTGCAGCTCTAATTGCCCACACGGGAAAACAGGCCTCGGGATGGCTGCGGTGCAGAAATTAATTTTGCTCAGCGTTTCCCAAAAGCGGAGGATGGGAAAGGGGGTTTTCGGGTCCACGGAGTTCCGGGTTAAATAGGTCCCTGACTGCTGGATGTCTCAGCATCTTTACTGTGCTAATGAGCACAGAGATTGTTCATATCCCCATCTCCCTTGCCCACGGACCCCTCCCCTTCCTTTTCTGGGGAGTAGTGGTCTATAAAATAACCTTTTTTAAGTATTGATGTTGACCAGTTGGTGAGAATTTTTCAAGGGGCCGAAATTTTCCACCTTGAGTGACAAGAGGGAGCTTATGAAAGAAACACAACACTATGTGTGACTTAAAAGGGTTTTAAAAAATGTGTTGATTCTGCCTGATGAAGGCTGGATCTGCACTGCAGAGAGCTACACCGAAATAAAACCAGGCACTCAGACTGAACTAGCAGGGTGCTCAGGGAGAGAGGCCGCTGACATTCGCTGAGGGGCTTCTACACCCCACCTGCCTGCCCCCCAACTCCAGGGCAGCTTCCCTTTGCATAAAGCAAGAGCCAGGCCCCCCCTGGACGTGGGCGGAGGGTCCACACCAGCCAGCTTTGCTCTCCGGGCAGCTCTGAGGAAGGCTGCTCCGGGCTTTAAGAGCCATCGTCACCCAGCAAGGGCTTCTGTATCAGTCAATGTGACAGCAGGACAGTGCCACAAGGTTCTGTCTCTGCCTGCACCCCACCTTCTCCTAAGCAGCTTCAAACTACCCCTGCTCCAAAACAGCTCATTTACTTCCTTACAGCACCCAGAGGCGGGCAGCTGCAGTGCTGGGAGACGGTGGCACGTTACTGTTACATAGCTGGGATGCCAGCTATGCCAGGATTGAATTTTGTGGACAGGCACTGCCCAGCCAAGGAATAGGAGACGGGTGTTTATGACCCTTGTCAAGCCAACACTCAGACAGGAGTGCGTGTTTCTGCTTCAGGCTTCCCGGTTGTGAGGGAAGAGAGTATGCTGACGGGCAGAAGGGTCTGCAGTCACAGGAGCGCTCAACAGGAGTCCTGCTCTCTGAGACTGGAGCTTCAAGCTCCACCTGTGGGTCACAGTGGGGCAGCACCCAGGACTGCCCCACGTGGCTGCACAGACCGTTAGCAACACTGGTCCCACTTCCCGCAGGAAGCAGCGAACCAGGCGAAACGAGCAGTCCGTCTTCACACCCAGCTCCCTTTCCTTCGGCGGTGCCTGAGTCTTCCTTCGCCCAGTCCTCTCCCCCACTGAGAACCCACTGCGAGGAGGAGAACGCTACCAGTGATCGACACCCGGGCCAGAAGCGATGCGAGGGTCACTTCTCGGGGAAATGTGCAATTCCAACCTTATCTGAGCATGGAACGGGAGGCTTTGGACTGCTTGAAAGGCACCCCAGGCACCAGTGGGCAGGAGGGGAGGTGCTCATCAAGGCAAAGGCGTTTTAGTGTCCTTGGGAAATCACCCCTTGGGCAGCTGGCCCTGCCAGTAGGTCAGCCACGGCCCAACGTGGCTCTTTCTTCCCTCTTCTGGACACCGCAACCCAGAATAGTGCTTACTCTAATGTTGTATCAGGAGACACAAGCTGCTAGACAGGCAGGCTTTCCCAGGGAAGAGGCAGTCGAGGGAAAGACAGCACCCAAGCCGGCAGGATACTCCCGAGGGCCCCTGCCACGGGCCTCTGATTTGTCAGGTTTGAGACAAAGAAGAAAGGAACACCTCAAGTCCTCAAGAGCCAGCAAGTGGCGCAGGAGGCACTGAGCTGGAGGGCAGAGTGATGAATGCCTGCGGGGCTGCCCGTCCCCGCCTCCTGGCCTCCCCCCGCCCCACACAGGGGCTCTAAAGAAGACCCAGACCCACTGGTCACGGCCCCAGCTCTGCATGGACAGGGAAGGAAAAAGCCTTGAAGGGCAGAAACAGGCGGCCCTTGTGGCTACACATAAAACCTCCCCTCCTCCAGGGCGGCTTCCCAGCAGTGAAGCTGGCCTTCGGGTCTCCGTCTGCCTGTTATTGACGGTGCGACGACCCGAGGTGGAGAAACATCCCCGCGACACGTGTGCCTGTTTCCCGCAACTGGTTCTGGCTCAGGCAAGGAAGCGAGGAGAAAGCTGTGGGCCAAGTGAAGCCGCTGTGACTCCGGGAAGCGGGGAGACTCACGGTCAGCATCAGCACACACGATGCAGGGGTTTTTCCCGCCGAGCTCCAGCGTCACCCTCTTCAGGTTGCTGTGGGAGGCCGCCTCCTTAACCAGCTTCCCAACCTTTGGGGGTAAAAACCAGACGAGAGAAGCCTCAGACAGAGCCAAAGTGGCAGGACGATCAGAGCAGGCCCTGGGCCCTCGCAGCCTGTCCTCCTAGACCCGACCGTGACCTGGCTGGAATCCCGGCTCTGAGTGGCTCCCTGCAGGGGTGGACCGGAGCCTCGCAGGCCCATGGCTCGCCCACGGCCACCCACGGCGAGCGGCGGAGCTGACCTCGCCTGCGGCCTACCGCCAGCAGCAGCCGGTCTCGCCCGAGGGACCGAGGGGTGGCCGCTCTGCACGGTCCTTTGGTCTGATCTGAGGGACCTCCAAGGGCTAGAGAAACGGGGGGCCTGATCTGCATGGCGGGAAGGTGCCCATCCTCTGGAAATGCACCCCACGACCGAGGGCCCCAGGGGCAGGGAGAGAACGGCTTCTCTGTGGAGTAACCGTGGTAACTCTGCAAGCTGTGCCACCCTAGCTCCCGTGTGTGCCCGTCACCCCTACACCACTGGAGGGGGACCTGGCTCAGCAGCGCCTCGTCCTGGGGCCACCAGCTCAGGACCGGCAGACTCAGAGACCAGGGGGCACGGGGCCTTAGGGCCAGACGGCCAGCAGGAGGCGGAGCTGGGCTCCCAGGACTGAGGGGAGGGTGCCGGCATGAAGCAGGGCACTCAGAGCCGGTGCGCCGGGACAACCCAAATGGCCCCACGGTCCCAAGAGAGGGCAGCGGGGGCAGGGACGCGCCCCCTGTCACGGAGAAGATGGGAGACCTGGGAGCCACTGCAGGGGGCCCCTCTCTGCCCCCACCCCTCTGTCCCCATCTTGAGGGGCCCGTCCTCCAGCCACAGAAGAGGGGCTGGGGACCCCTGCTGGACGAAACTAGGAGAGATAGGAATGCTTATTGCCTGGGAGATTTTATCCATCTATTTCTTAAGTACAGAAGCGCTTTCTCATTAGAAATAATTTCACATATAGATGCATATAAATTAAAGGGGAAAGATTTTATCTCCCTTCATCTGTTAATGCCCCAGGACTTACCGAGGAGGCCACAGTAAGAATTTCTTGGGAGTCTTTCCAGGCAATTTCTATTTCTCTACACACACCTTTATATATATATATATATATATATATAGTAGTGTTAGTCACTCAGTGGTGTCTGACTCTTTGTGACCCCATGGACTATATAGCCTTACCAGGCTCCTCTGTCCATGGAACTCTGCAGGCAAGAATAGTGGAGTGGGTTGCTGTTTCCTTCTCCAATACATATATATATGTGTGTATATATATATGAATGTATATGTATACGTGGATATACTTTCCTGCAGTTTACTATTTATGTGTGTGCTTTAGCAACAGATCATGGCCCAGCTTTACTTATTGTAATGGCTATAAAATATCATATAGTATAGATACAAAATAATGCCAAGTATGTCCTTGAATGCTCATGAAAATAGTAGTTACTAAGCAGCTACTTCAAAATGGACTTTCTGAATCAAAAGTGGACACTTTCAAATGTGTGATCAGTACTACAATATTGCCAATCACCCTAGGCTTATTTTTTTTTAACCTTGATTATGCAGTTTATCCTATGGCTATTTCACATTTTTATCTTATCTAACAGTATTTTCTTCTGAGGCTTCTGAATAATTCTATTAGATGTTTATTTAGTTTGGAAACTGGATCAGTAACTTTTTTTTTTTTTACTATTGCTATGTACTAAAGTGGGGTCAGATTTAGCACAGGGACGCATCACAGTTTAGCTTCTAAAGGAAAAATTCCCAGCGACAGCTGCTGGCCCCCCACCGGCCGGTAAGGAGTTACCTCTGTGGACCCAGTGAAGGCTATCTTATTGATCTGAGGGTGAGAAGAAATTGCTGCTCCCACTGTGGGCCCAAATCCCGGTACGATGTTCACCACGCCTGGAGGGAATCCCACCTGGAAGGAAATCGAGACGGCGTTCAGAGGAGGAGGTTGGGAGAGGCCCGGCTGGGCGACGTCCCTGAGCGCAGTGGCAGCCTCACCTGGAAGCTTGGGCCCGGGTCCGACAACCTCTCCAGGGCCAGACCCAGTCAGCCAGCGAGTGGGTGGGACGGGGTGAAGCCTATACCTCTCTTCCAGGTGGCCTGCCTACCCCAAAGGGCTTCTGAACAAAACGGCAGTTGCCTTTGTAGCAGAGCACCATTCTGTGTGTGTCTGCATGTGTGTGTGTGTGTGAGTCAGCATGGGTCTCTCTCTGTGAGTCTATATCTGTCTGTGTGTTGAGGGAGCAGGGACACCTTGCTCCCAGCCCCCAGGCTCAGAAGCATCTGCAAAATACACTTCCCTGGGCTTCAACTTATTTTTTTAAAATCTGTCCCATTACTGTTCCAAATGGCAATATGGCCTCACTCCCTCAAAGTCCCTGACTGTTGAACCTGGGTCACTCTGAGAGCTAGTACCTCCTGAAGGTGGGGACCAACGTTTCGTTCACGTGGAGCTCTGCAGCTGCTAGGTGCTTTTTATTAACCCAGAGCAGCGCAAATGAGCTGGAGGGTGGGGGGAACCCCCCTCCCCCGGGGGGATGCAATTCTCTTTGTTATTATAAAACACATTCATTCAGAAATGCAAGATTTTAGGACATGGCGCTTGAGTCTTCAGTTTTCCTAAACACTTTTTTAAACAACTGTGACTTTAGAATCTGTAAGTCTAATTATATGATGTCATCAGGTCCCACATCACTGGTCAGAGGAGAGTGGAAAGCCGATCAGTTGCTGGCTCTGCAGCCTTACACCTAAACAGTAAATGTTTCACTTCCCGGTCATATTGGCCTGGCTAAGAGATGAAATGAATGGACCTTTCCTCCCATCCCTCTTTTCTTCCTGTTTCTTTTTAAAAAATATTTGCAACATACAGTTTGTGGACACAATGACTGAAATACATTGCCAGGTGTGTCCGGAAGGAGGGGGCCCTTGGGGCAGCTCATTTCCCCAAGTGGTAGCTGCCAGGGAGAGGACAGGCACCTGAGAGCCAGCGCTGGGGAGGAGGCTGGGGTCATAGCAGCCCCTCTGGGGGTGCTGGTGGGGTCACAGCTCCAGGAGAAGGACGGACACCACGCAGACAGGTCTGGAGAAGTCACCTCTCAAGCGACCCCCTTGTAAATTCTCTAGACAAAACAGTTGGCCAGAGACCACAGGTTTGAGCTCGTCATCAGAACGAAGCATTCTCATTGGGATCAGGGGAAGGAATGGACTCCTTTCTAGTTCAGCAGCCACAAGCAGGAGCAGGGAGGAGCAGCTGCCAAGTGAAACCAGGAGGCATTCCTGTCCCACTCAGCCGGGAGCCAGTGGGCGCTGGCATGCACGGCCCGGCTCTTCAGGGCAGGCTCATCTCTGGCGGCGGCCCGGCTCCCAGGAGTGGGAATGTTCCTGATAACACAGAGCATTTTCTCCTGGGACGTCTCACCTCTTTGATCAGAGAGCCCAGGTAGAGGGCGGTGAGGGGGGTCTGCTCCGCCGGTTTCAAGACCACGGTGTTCCCGCAGCAGAGAGCAGGAGCCAGCTTCCACACCAGCATCAGCAGAGGGAAGTTCCACTGCAGCAGAACACAGAGGGGTTGGGGGCCCCGGGGCTGCCCACGACGCCATCCCCAAGGCCCAGGGATCCCTGTGGGGAGGACTTGCTTTGCATGGTTTAGAGGCAGGGTATAGGAGGTCACGCAGGAGTATGCAATGATCAGGGGCTTCCCTGGTGGCTCAGGGGTAAAGAACCTGCCTGCAGTATGAGAGCACCGGGTTTGATCCCTGGGTCGGCAAGACCCCGCCGGAGAAGGGAATAGATACCCACTCCAATATTCTAGCCTAGAGATTGCCATGGGCAGAGGAGCCTGGCGGGGTCCTCATATAGTCCACAGGGTCGCACAGATCAGAAATGAGTGAAGCAGCTAAGCAGGAGCAACAGCAGCATGCAATGATCAGAACTGCATTCCTGCCCAGCGTCTCCTGAACTGCACCCTAAGAGATGCTAATAGGTGGTCACTGCAAAGAGGACTCTGCTCTAGGTGTGCTACCCTCTCCTCCTGCAGGTTAACAATGCCAGCAGCATGTTAGTACCTGGGAAAAGCCCCAAAGGAACGAGGCCTGCCTCTCCTCAACTCAGGCCTGCCTCTCCTCAACCCTCTCTCTCTTCCTACAGAGCACAGACCGACCCCTGCCCGATGGGTGTTTGGTGACATTTATCTTGGAAAACACTTTCTTGTCCTCCTTTCACCACAGAGGCAGGGACACCAAAGTCTCTCTGGCATCAGTCCTGAGAAGCACCCTCGCCCACTGGGCATCCACTGTGAGCCTGGTGCAGTTCCAAACGCTGAACTCATCTGATCCCGACACACCTGTGTGGGGGCAGTCACACTGCTACTCCCCTCGACAGAAGAGGGGATGCAGCGCAGAGGGTGAGCTCACTGGACCAAGGTCCCGACTATCAGATGAAGGCCAGGTTCACAGCCAGGCTAGTTTCCCTCACCACACTGTTGCCTAAGTGTCATCTGTGATGAGATGAGGTGAAACCGAGCGTCTCCAAGAGCACATTAAGCTTGATTCTAGCCAGCCAGCCCTCATCCCTGTGCCCACTCCCCCCATTTGGCTCCTTAGGCTCTGTGGATGCCTCTCCTCCAGCAGGGCTGATGAACGGCCAGCTAGGTAACGCCCCAGCTCTGTCTGAAATTCCTACCACTGTACACCAAACAGAACACCCCAGGTCCCAGGGGCCCGTGAGGCTGGCTGATGACAGCAGGCACAGCCCCGCTGGTCCCCGGGCTCTGCTCGTCTTCTAGACCCCCACTCCTGAGCACACAGATGCCACCAGCTCTCCTCTCCAGCAAAGCTGCGGCTTCTCCTGGCCTCTGCCTCTCCTCCCGGCTCCCTTCTCTCTCACTGCAGCTTCTGGAAGGCCCAAGCCCATGTGCCCTTTCCACTGGCCCCAGCTACATCCCTGGCACCTCTCTGGAGGAGCACATCTAACAGTAGGTGTCTCTGTTGTTTTGAATTTCCGGGTAGGAGATGACCCCATCGACCGCAATCTCTTTCTGAAGATGTGTCACGTCCCTGGGGGGGCCCTGACCCTGGCTGCTCAGGCTTCTCCCTGGGATTCCTTAGTGGTCCATGGAGCTCTGCTGGGCCCTCTTCTTTCCTCAATCCATCTTTAGGGGACCCCTTCCCAACTTGATGGGCAAGAACACCTCTGGCCTGACCATTGATTGGCTCTCAAACCTGATTACTGAAGCATCACCCCTTCCTTGCCCCCAGAAAGTGCTTCTCCAAGCCTCTCCACACTGCTGCCTGCCTCCGCAGCTGCCGCAGTGGCCTGGGCCTTCCTCCCACAGACGGCAGAAACACAGCAACCCTGGCACCTGCCAGGCACTCCCCTACCCAGAAAGTAAAGTCCTGGGCCCTGGGCAGCACGGCGCTGGACACTGGGCTGCACCACCTACCGGGTCCGTCTCCTCATCCTCACTTTGTCCCTGCCTAAGCTCCCACCTCACCAGCTATCCCACTGCTGCCCCCAAGTAGCCAGACACTTCTCCACTCTCCTGCAGGCCATTCCTATGCTCAGAAACCCCTTTGTCCTGGGGAACAACTCTTTCCTATCCTTCAAGGCCCAGTTGAGAGTCTCCTGCCCAAGGGGAGCTGACCATTCCTGACCCCTCTGGTTGGAATCCATGTGTCTTCTGCTGCATTCCTGGAATTGGCCCCTTGAGAACAGGAATGGGGTCGGGTCCATCTCGGCCCCCAAGCATCAAGGTCCACGCCACACAGCAATGCTCCGCTAGTGCCAGGGCAGTCAAAGCAAAACCCACTAGAGACCGGTTCCAAAGACTGCAGTGCAATGGAGTGGGACCTACAGATCTCGCAAGAAAAGCTGCCGTACTTACAGGGGTGATGGCCCCACATACACCGATGGGCTCGTGCCTGGTGAAACACACAACATTGTCATCTGGAAGAGAGATGAAGAATCTCTTAATCTCACGTGGATCGAGCTTAAGAATCCTAAGTAGTTAAAAAGACAAGAAACAAACCCAGAGGCCCATCAAAGTGTCAACTCTAAGTTCTGTTTCATAAAGAAGTGATTTTTAACTCAATTTCAAAAGCAAAATCCCTTAGAAGAAGAATCCCCACAGTGCCATTTCTTTTGCCAGGGGGCATGGGAAGGATGCTCTGGAGAGAAACCAAGGGCTGCTCTGAAGAGGCTGCCTGGAGGAGAAAGAAGACTGGGCCGGGAGTTCTGAGCTGGCTCACCTGTGGGGATGGTCCTGCCCTGTATTTTGTCTGCCCACCCAGCAAAGTATCGAAGGGTTTTGATACAGCCTTCCAGGTCGATGAAAAAGGCATGAAGGAACGGCTTCCCTGTGTCCATCGTTTCCAGGGTCTGCAATCATAAGACGACATGTTTTTAAGACACGGTTTTCCGTTTGACCCTCAGATTGGTAAAGACAGCGCAGGGAGAGAGAGCAGGGTCCTGGAGTGCTGCCCTCAGGACCTCCAAGCCACGCGAGTCTCGGAAAGCAAGACAGCACGTTCAAGAGAAGACCTGTCCCAGGCTGTCAAGGACTGCTTTTCTTTCAGAACACCTCAACCTGGGGCATCGGCCAGAGCATGGCCACGGGTCCTGTGAAGGCTGGCACACGGCTGTTCTGGCGCCTCTCTGGGAGGGAATAAATGCGCCCTGGCACGGCCTTCTGTCCTCCTTCGGGAGCGCAGTTGGTGACGTGAGTCCGCGCGCTCCAGGAAGCTCGCAGAAGGTGTGCCCGCTTCAGGTTGGCTGGGAAGGGGGCTAGGTCCTCTAACAAAGGAGAAGGGGCCCCGGGTTCTCTCTTCTCGGCCTCGCGGACCAGCACAGCTGTGGAAAGCGTGCCGGACCCCGAAGAGTTGACAAGCAGCACAGAGGCGCGACTCCACGCTCCTCGCCCAGGACGGGGCGGCCAGCTTGATGCGGGCTGGGAAAGGAGCAGGCTCGCCCTGGGTGGTGAGGGGTGACTACTCCCCAGGCGAGCACGCAGCGACTCAATGGTACGGATTCTTTTCTGTTTCCAACCAGGCTCACGAGAACCCCTGTGTCCCTCAGACAAGCGGCCCCAGGTGAGCCCAGGGCTGCAGCCGCCCATCGTCATCCGTGGCTGCAGGAAGCGACCACCCTGACACAGAGCCCAGCGCAGGATTCCAGTCGCAGAGTCTCCGGGGCGAGATGCCAGTTTACAGAGGAAGAGAGGCCCCTCCGCGCGCAGGCGCAGACGCCTCACCTCCGACGGACAGCTCTGCTCCCGGTTCAAGGAGCAGACTCCAAGGCTAACGGAGCCCAGGACCCATTTATGTTATCAGGAGGGCAGGGGCACGGCCGGCACTGAGTCTGGGCCTTCCGACTTCCTTCAGGTCAGTGATGCTCTTCAGGCCGCTGCCCTAGACTTTTGCACCAGGGCATGTAGGATGGCTAAGTGAAAGGCTGGGGCCACTTTATCTTTGCTTCAGGAATGAACCAAGCATTCTCTGAACAGGAGGCAACCCTTTCTTAGCTGAGTGGCCGTGGCAAGTCCCTGAATGTCATCCTGCCTCAGTTCCCTCCTCTGTAAAACAACACTAATAATGGTATCTACCTTACAGGAGTACTGTGTGGGTTAAAGGAGTCCCATTCATAAAGCACTAACAGCAGTGTCTACCCATGGTACCAGTCACATCCACTGTTCAAATGATGGTAATAAGAGCTGTGACGATTGTCATCCTTTTCCCTTTTGGGACCAGACAGGTGGTCAGCAATCCTCATCTGGGGACAGTGAGGAGATAGGAGTGTGTGTTGCTAGAGATGACAGGGCTGGTCTGGGTCTGGGGTGTGTCTCAGCCCTGGTGGAAGCTGCTCAGGGATCCAGTCAGGGCAATGTGACAGCCAGGACACTGTATCTTTGGCTCCTATTGATTTACATTCCAAGTTGGAACTTTTCTTTTCCCAGGGGGAACTCAACAATTGTAAATAATGCCAAAATTCTCCAGGGCCCAGCTGCTTCACACAGCATCTGGTCGTCTATCAGCAGAACCTGGAGCTTGTTCTTGGCACTTTTCTGGGATGGGAAAAAAGGGAAGAGCTGGGCAGAGCTTTGTGGGGACATGCGGGGCCTGAGCCACTGCCCAGCTCCAGTCCTGGCTCACCCTCCAGCTGGGTAAGCTAGGACAGATGACCTAACCTCTCTGGGCCACAGCATTCTTATCTTTGAAACAGGATGATAAATACTACAGATCAAGTGCCTGCAATAAGCCTGGGCCAGAGTGAGCATTCAACAAGCACTGACTATTTTTATTATTAATTTAGTCATGTTTGCTTACTCTCGTGATAACAGGAATTTGCCAGGTTGGTGTTATGGAATCTTTCCAAGCAAAACTGGGTCATGATAGCTTTAAAAAGGAAATTCTTTAAAAAAAAAATCAAAAACAATTTTCAGGTGATTATGCAGACATGAAGCAGAGAGATGAAGAGTTAGCTACTCGCCGGGACTTTTAAACAATTATTGTGGCTGGACCATGAGAGAACCACAGCCGCTTTTAAGTTTCTTTTTAACATTTCAGGAGAAAAATATACCTTTTGAGAAATCCACACACGCTAACCCTTAAATACTAAAGAATGAAGGGAAAGTGCGGTGGGGACATGCCCACGATGCCCTAGTGCTGAAGCTGAAATGAAGGGCTCAGAAGTGGGGCTCTGCTTGAGACGAGAGCAAACAGCGACAGCTCCTCTTTGGAGGCTCCCGAGATAAGCATGCAAACATCAGAGCCTGGGTCCAGGTACCGTGGTGAGGGAGAAAGCGCCAGGGCCGCTGGATCTGCCCACGGTCTCCAAACATTGAACACAAAGTATTCAGGCCCAGCTCCGTCAGAGCCACCGAGCTGGCAAGGGAACTTGACGGAAGAGGCATTTTGTGCAGGAGAAGGCAGGAAAACCCTCTCAAGGGCGTGCTTTCCCTTGATGCAATCTGGGTTCTAAAAACTGTCTTTGCCGGTCACTCGCTTGTCCCTTCCACGGTGTGGTGAAGAGCTGGACCTTACTTCTCGTGCGCACTGAGTCTTGATGGCAGAGGTACTCTGCTCCATGTGTACTCACAGCAGCCTTCCAGGACAGCCAAGAGGGCTGCAGGTGAAGGGGGGGAGCCTTGCAGCCACGACGCCCCAAGATGATCCTGACGCTTAAGGACAGGGAGGGGAGGGTACCGGGCACATCCTCTCCCGCCTGCTCTGAGTCCTCACGGACATTGCAGACGGATGAGCTCATGTGCTGGGGGAAAACAGAAATGTTTTTGAAGAAGCCAGTTTGGCAGCTTGAGAGTTGAGACTGGCTTTTGCTGCAGGAAGAACCAGAGGCTCTGTGGAGAGAGACACTGACCCTGGAGGGATCTCTCTCCTCCACTGCAGGCCGGCCAGCTGGGGCGGAGGAAGGAAGCTGCAGGTCTCTCCGTGTTTGTGGACACACCCGCAGGGCAACACACCCCAGAGCAGCACCCGAAACGGAGTTTCTCCAGCCTCCACCCATGACACACACACAAGGCCGAGAGAATCTCAGTGTCCTTGCTGGCGCTGACCTCCACGCGGGTGTCCACCTGACCACTCATTCCCAACACCAAATCAAGAAAGGAAAGAACTGTTTTTCCAAATCAGAGGCCAGAAAGGAGGTTTCCTTTCCTACCAACTGGGCCTCCAGTTCTGGGACAAGTGTCACACGGGAGTCTGAGCTATGAGAGCTGCGTGTGCAGGCCGCAAAGGAAAAGGCCCCAGAGCCCCAGGATCTCCTCCGATCAATCACCCACCGCAAGACCAAAGGAAGGTCTGAGGATCCCAGTAAACTCTGCACTTGCTACTCCTCAATGTCTTCACAGCCCATCTCATGAGAGCAGCCCAGTCTCACACAATGGGATGAATAAAGATACACATTTTGCAGCTGAGGAATTACGGTGCTAGAAATCACCAGGAGAGCACACAGCTGAGTTTAGAACCTGGTCCTCAGATGGCATTATTAATAACTTCATCTGTTTAGTGCTTACTGGATGACGGGAACTGCAAAAGATTTTAAGTGGATCATTCTCACAACACTCAGGTATCAATAATAGTGACATTCTCCATGAAGAAACATACACTCAGGGAGGCTGAGCAAGTTGTCCAAAGTCACACAGCTCATAAAGTGGCCGAGCTGGAGTTCGAACCTAGGTCTTTCACACTCTGAAGTTTCCTGTAGCTAAGTTATCCCCTCAGCATCACTCCACACACACTCACCACTGCCCATTTCAAGGGTGAAACAGGTGATTTTAAAGCTATATATGGACACTTTTTCTGTGTGAAGGGGTGGCATTTATTTTAATAAGTATTAGAAAAACCACACCGGCACATCACACCTGTAAGTTCATAGACACTGTCCCTGAGGATGAGGTTAAATTTCAGTTTGGAAAGGAGTTGATATAAGAAAACAAGTTAAGCTCGTAACTGTGCAGGCAGGACCAAGGTGCGGCCCAGCCCGGCTGTCTGTGAGCATCTCGAGTCTTGCAGCCACTAGTGGAGCCGAACTTCCTCAGGCAGAGAAGACAGCGGCATGGGCAAAAGTCTGACCTCAGAACGGATCGTCTGAGTCCAGGGGTGCGACGCCGGCCTGGGGCTGGAGAGCCATGCCTCAGAGGGCAGCGCAGCCCCACCACCTCCCAACCGGCTCCGAGTCCTGTCTCCTGCGCCGGGAAGGGGCGGGCCCGGGGGCCAGCGGGCCACGCCCCCCTCCCCGCGGGCGGGTCCCCGGTGCTCACCACCAGGACGGCGCGGTTCCTCCCCACCGGGAAGGGGCGGCCCGGGGGCCAGCGGGCCACGCCGCCCTCCCTGCGCGGTCCGGGTACTCACCGCCAGGACGGCGCGGTCCCTCCTCCTCCCGACGCCGCACTCCAGTCCTCCCTCCTGCGCCGGGAAGGGGCGGCCCCGGGGGCCAGCGGGCCACGCCCCCTCCCCGCCCGCGCTGTTCGGGTACTCACCGCCAGGACGGCGCGGTCCCGCTCCACCAGGTCCGCCAGCTGCTGCAGCAGCCGGCCGCGGCTCGGGGCGTCCAGCCGGCGCCACGGAGAGCCCCTCTGGAAGGCGGCTCGTGCGGCCTCCACCGCCTTGTCCACGTCAGGCTGCAAGGCCGAACAACCGAGAGAGCGTGTCACCTTTCGCGGAGGGCTCGGCTGTCCAGGAACTGCAGAGTCCGGCCTCCATCCCGGCACAGAGGACGGAGGTGGGCGGGCAGCTCAGAGCAGTCGCTAGGTTTCTAATCACTTCAATGGTCAGGGACTTTTAAGGGATTTTGTTTTTGCTTTAAGTCTTTCAAGTTTTCTACAAGGGCCAAGGATTGACTTTTCCTTCTGATTGTACGAAGTATTTAAAAGAGTCATAAGACCAGTGACTGTAATCATTTTTCTTGCTGATCTATGTAGGAAGCGAGCATCGACTTGCTACCTAAGTTTGGACACAAACACACTCCCACAGCTCACCAATGAGGTGGGAAATGTCTGTCTTGGCACTTTACTCCAGCTGAGAACCACATGCGGCCCAAGAACGGGGGCAAGAGTCCTCCTCTGGATCTCAGAACTGACCGTATTGAAAAAGTCCACGTCAGGGACTTCTCCCTTTAGCCTCACTTCACCTACCCCTGGGGTTTCCTGGTGGCTCTGCCTGACATGCAGGAGATGCGATTTCAATCCCTGGGTCAGAAAGATCCCCTGGAAAAGGAAATAGTAACCCACTCTAGTATTCTTGCCTGGAAATCCCATGGACTGAGGAGCATGGGTCACAAAAGAGCTGGACACGATTCAGCAGCTAAACAATACTATCAGCTATCCCCTGGGAGCTGTGATCATTTTATAGACAAAGAACTGGATCTTCTGGGCACTGACAGAAAAATTACAATCAAATCTTCTTTATTAGGAAAGAAGGAGAGTGATTTAGAGTAATGCCACCCATTCTTTCAAAATTTTTATTTTTTTAATATTGTTTGGCCACACCATGTGGCCTGCAAATCTTAGTTCCCTGACTAGGGATCGAACCTGCATTCCCTGAAGTGGAAGCTCAGAGTCCTAACCACTGGCCTGCCAGGGAACTCCCTGACATCCATTCTTATGCTCAAGAAAATGAGGTTTGAGGCTTTGGTTGGTAATGATCAGGGGCTCACTCCCAAGATCCCTCTGAGCCTCTCTTCCTTAGGGAGATGCTGCCAGCAGTGGACACCCAGCACCAGTCAAGAGGGACACTCCACCAAGATTCTGTGTATCCAAAATGAGCTTGGAGGGGAGTAGAAACTTTGGCAAGGGAAATATTAGGGCTTTGAATTCTTTGTCCCAGGCTCTGGAGTGGAGGCCAGGAATTCTCCAGCTGCAGGGATGGGGAAGCTTCTGTCTTCTGGTGCTTGGAACAGTCACTCAGACCATGGGATGAGCCAGAGCCCGTGGCGGGGATCTCACTGCTCCCTGACACCTGTGTATTACACCTGGGAGACCTGCTCAGCATTGGGTCCCACCCCTACACCCTAACGTCTTCACATAAGCTCCTCGGTGCTAGTATTATAGACACAGAGCTTTTCATGGGGTGCTGCACTCGGGAGGGGCTGAACAGGTAGAAACACGGTGCTTGGCACACCGTCACAAAAATCTTGCTACTAGAATCAAATTCAAGCCTATTTTACACATGTCGTTCACACTACCTACATATTTATGAACATCAGATAAGTACTCCAGTGGTTGAGAAGACGGCTCCGTTCCTCTTCCCTCCTTACAAAAGTTGTACTTTCAACCTTTTCCCTAATGGACAAATATTCAAAAGATATTTTACGGTTTGAAATGTATCAAGGACATATCCAGGAGTCTCTTAGCTTTATATATAATAATGCAATTAATATATTACATATATATAATATCAGTCATTTCAGTTCAGTTCAGTTGCTCAGTCGTGTCCGACTCTTTGCGACCCCATGAATCTCAGCACGCCAGGCCTCCCTGTCCATCACCATCTCCCGGAGTTCACTCAAACTCACATCCATCGAGTCGGTGATGCCATCCAGCCATCTCATCCTCTGTCGTTCCCTTCTCCTCCTGCCCCCAATCCCTCCCTCCCAGCATCAGAATCTTTTCCAATGAGTCAACTCTTTGCATGAGGTGGCCAAAGTACTGGAGTTTCAGCTTATACAATATACCCTGCACTATCAAATAGGGTTATAGGCTATAGCTTTACACAGTCATTTAAGTTTCTGGTAGGAAAAAAAAAAATCTGGCAATTGCATAACATTATTACTTCTGCATGACTTAGCAAGTCTTTGGTCTCCTTCAAGTCTTTTTTTTAAAAAGTGTCTCCTGCCAGAATGTTGCATTTGGTGAAACACACCAGCCAGCGGGAAATGCTTTCAGGAAAGATTCTTTAATGCTGCCAGGTTCAAATCATTGATAAAAACCTTTCCTTTAGCCACATGATAAGGACGGCTGAAGTCATCCTCACAGATGGAAAAACATCTATCAAAGGAGAAGGACTCTACAGCACAGGGTCCCTAATTGATCCCATTCTGGGCCATGTGTCTACGAAGCAGCTTGCTTAGGTTCGACCTCAGCGTGGGCCAGCTCTGACTTACAGCTAAGCTGAAGCACTTCCTTATCCTCTAGTGATCTGTAATTGAATTACTGGGCCAGGGGGAGGGCACCCACCTTATCTCCTTCTTCTACTTCACATATTTTCTCTAGAGTTGAAGGGTTATACGTGGCAAACTTTTTTCCACTCTTGGATTCGTTCCATTCATTGTTGATGAATATCTAACCAGGAAAGGAAATTGTAATGCGTTAGGCTTAAATCAAAATCATATAATTTCAACATGCTGAGGACCTTAGGCCACGTCTTTTCTTTCCCTCCTGCCAACCTGCCTGCCTGCCGTTTTACAGGTGGGACCTGGAAGGGGGAGACAGTCACATGTCCATCTGGGAGCACACTCAGAATTATCAACAGAATCCAAGTCTTCTGACTTTTAATACATTTCCAGAGAACTACAAATTGTCAAAATAAAACTGAAGTAATTTAGAATTTTTTCTAATATGTTTTCAGACAATAAGATGGAGTCACAGAAGAATAAAAGAGTTAGTTACAAAAAGGACATGAGTTAAAGTTTACACACTCATCAAGTTCAGGGGACCCCCCCACCCCACCCCCACACACAGTGCCAAGCAATCTGCCTGCCCCGAAGAGTATGTCAGCAGTGAGCGTTCCCTTCTCCCTCCTTCCTGCTGCAACCCCCAGCTGGATCCGCCAAGGAACTGGATTTATAAAAGGATCTCACTATAACCCTTTAGCCCTCAATAATGCACATCAATGCTATCTCCCCATTCTCTTTAAAATGTCTATTTTCATGTTGGGCTTTAATAAAAGCCAGTGTTGGAATAGCAAGATAAATATCTGTGTTAGGAAATGTTCGGATTATATTAACATGTGTTGCAAATAACTGCTTATATCCAGAACTAAAGAATCAACTCACAAAAATCACTTAGTTCTGAGGCTCAGTTATCTAGAACACAGCCAAGAATAGAGACATTAAAAAAAAAAAGACATTATGAACAAACTAAAAAGAATTTCATGGTCTATGCACTGAAATATGTGTACTATTTACTCTTAGCTTACCCTAAGTTCTTAAAATATATTAAAAGAGAGGATTTGGGGGAAAGAACTAGGAACTGAGGTGACAGATACTATACAAATCATTTTCTCACAGAACGGAGGTCCTGGCCACCCAGTGAGAGGGCAGAATCTCCCGTTGTACCCGCTAGGGACCACCTCGTGGTCAGAGCCCATCGTGGCATCAGAGAGACCCCAGTAGTGAACATGGCTAAAATGTGTTTGAAGCATCTCCATAGAGTAAAATGTCATCAACAACTTCTAAATACAGAGCCAGCTCATCAGATTCCATCTCCATATCTACGTACATGCTAAGTTGCTCAGTCGTGTCCGACTCTTTGTGACTCCGTGGACTGTAGCCCTCCAGGCTCCTCTGTCCATGGGATTCCCCAGGCAAGAATACTGGAGTGGGTCGCCATGCCCTCCTCCAGGGGATCTTCCCTGACTCAGGGACTGAACCTGAGACTCTTAAGTCTCCTGTATCGGTAGGTGGATTCTTTACCACTGAGCCACCAGGGAAGCCTCCATATCTATATTCATATGTTTATACACATACATTTATATGCATGTCTTTATATCCATTTATTCTATGTATTTACATGCTTATCTTCGATTCATTTAAAGGGAGAACTGCATCACTACAGGGCTAATTTCCATCACTGTGACTACAGGGCTAATTTCCACAACTGTGAATTTCGTTCATTTGGAATACCTGGTTCCCCAGTGAGGATGGGTGAGAGGGTGGCCGATTTATCCAGCATGTGACCTGACTATGTTCTCTGTCCTCAGCTGTCCTGTAAAAACTCCAAAGCTCACGGGAAGGGAAGCCTTCTCTGGGAAGCCACTGGGGTGCTGTTTTGATAACTCTCCCTGGAAAGCAGGGAAATTTGAGAGTGGTGGGGACAAAGCACAGGGGGCCAGCCCTGTTGGGGTAGGTGAGCAGTGTCTCTGCCTGCTCGTGTGGGGTCCAGGCTGACAGTGGCCTTCAACTGTAGGACGTGCCCATCCCACTTCTGGAAGCTCAGTGCCTTCAGCCTGAGGCCAGGCCCCCAGGGAAGCATGTGGGAAAGGCCAGGCTACAATTACAGGCTTATTCTTCCAGCTGAAACCAAATCCGAGAGTTCACTTTTGCCATCCAGCAAGCAATCACTCGGTAACAGTGAGAAATTAATAAGTAGAGCAGAGGGGTTGAGTTAGCGCAGGGAGGAAAGTGCAGCCAGGAAGAGAGGCCCATTTGTCGGAAGATGAAATTTCGTGGGTTAGATAATAGAGAGTGTCAGTGAAATCTGCTGATTCTAGGACCTTCCTGATATCAGTTACAAGGGGGAGGGAAAATGAGCAGGTAGTAGAAAAGAATATAAATAAGGGGATAAAAACACGTTGCAATGATCAGATGTCTGTTATACTTCAGCTTCAAGCATGTTCTTCCCAAAAAATAATTACTCGGTTGTTTTGTGACATTGATCCATAATCCTTTCTAACCAGCAACTTAAAAAAAAAAAAGTTCAGGCTACTTAACTTTACTCATACTTTCCCATCACAATGTTTCTAATTTAGCAAAATTTTTTGCTTTATACTACATTACTAAGCAATCTTGTAAGTGGTTTCTACTGTTGATTTTACTTTGCACTAAAAGAAAACGAAAAGACAAATGAGGAAGGGGTCAGAGAGTGTGGCTTATCAATTATGCTGGCTTTCTTGATTTGAACCCCAAATCAGGAAAGTCGGTCTAAAAAAAAAAATCTGTTTTCCTTGACTTGTGAACTGGTAAGAAAACTTTCAGAGGAACAAAACTACGTTACACAGAGCGGATGGGAGTCACACTTTACTGGGGGAATGGAATGGCATCCTATCCAGACTGAGTTGGAAAACCACAGCCGTGGTTGCAGTCAGGTGCCCAAGAGAGGTGAGGGTAGTGGTTACACAAGAGAGTTCTGTAGTCATCGCTTACAGAAACTTCCACTGAACCCCAGCTCTACTCAAAAGCAGTGTTTTCAGAAAAGGAGATTTGAGGGAATTTTACTTTTCATAGAAAACAATCATTAAAAACCAGCATTTTATTGAGCCAGAAAAATCTTAAAAAAAAAAAAATTTCTGCTACTGTAAGAATTGTTAAGGAAAGTCAGGGACCTTCTGCAGTGAAAGGGGCTGCTACTCTCTGAGACCTATGTGGGCCTTCTAGGGGACCCTCCCCTCCCCAAAATCAGAGAACAGAGCCCAATGTTAAAACACGCAAACAAACAAAGGCGCTTCTTCCTTACAGAGACTGGACTTACCCTGGGACGTGGCCCCCCAAGGCTGGGGCCCAGACCCACCATTTCCTGCACGTCCTCCATTAGCAAGAAGCATCAGGAGTCGGGTTTGAAAAACGACAGACCGTTACCGCTCACACGCTCCACAGCCAGGAGGGCCTCGATTCTGTAGCTCTGATTCTCCGTTTCTTTCCTCGCTCTGGGGGCTGCCTCTGCAGCCAGAGGCTCTGCAAGCATTGCTTGCCTGCCCTCAGTCACAGCCACCCTGGCGCCCCAACCCTACAAGTGCTAGGAGGAGGCCTCCGTGAGGTGGGCCTGGAGCGGGGACAGCGAGGCTCCAGCAGAAAAGAGGACGCAGAGGCCTGCTGTTGGGCTTCCCCAGTCTTCATCGCCAGAAGCTGCTAAGGATCTGGCTTTCCAGCCCCTTCCATCTCATGCTGTCCCCTGAGCCTTAGTCACAACCCAGTTCTATTCCACTAAGAAGACGGACAACAAAGACTGCCTGGTCACTCTGCAAATGTGCTAAGATCCACCTCTCTAAGTAAGGGCTGTATCTACGCTCGCAAAGGGCCAGAAAGAATTGCAGACAAAGGGGCAACTTTCCATGTGTGGCAACATTGCTCTGATAGCACTGTAAAAGGTTAAAAGGAATAGGAAAACAACATATATAATTTTTGGTTGCTATAAAAGAAAAACAAAATGCCACCACCACCTACAACAGGTGACAACCAACAGTGTTAGGGGCTAAAAACATTTAGCTACTATTTTCGGTGTTCCCAGAGTTTGCACTCTGAAGCCGCTCCTATTGATGAAACTACATTAAAAATGGTCTCCATCGGACTGTCTCCGTTGATTACAGAACCCTCTGGAAACAGTTAATTTTCATGACATGTGATCAGAGGTCCAGCCGACCATACGTGCCAAGAGATCAGAATCTGAAGGCCACACATAGTGGCCTGCAACTTTCTCTGCTTAATCAAAACTATTTGAGACACATAATTGCTACTTTTGAAAGCAAATTGATGGAGGAATTTTCTAAGTGCCGTGTCAGCTGAAGTCGGGGTGGCGGGGTGGGGGGGGTGTGATAGCAATGGATAAGACGCAAAAATAAAAGGAGATAAACTTGAGGAAAGTGAAGCCCACAGTGACTTTCGGCCTGCGTCCCTGAAATGCCCCCAGACCCAGTCCAGTAGCTTCCAAACAGCCTCGAGGTGTCCCTGAACTGCAGAGGACGCGCTCCGCGCTGGCAGCGGGGCTGCCAGCTGTGCCCAGCTCAGGCCTCGCCATCTTTCTCTCTGCCCCAAGCAGGTGATCCCGCAGCTTTGCGGTGCTCCAGCTTGCCGGCCCTGCGGCAAAGAAAGGACCGCGAGGTGCGGGACTCCGCGGCACGATGGAGCCCTGCAACCCGCGCGGTCTCTTAGGCCCAGACCCGAGACCCTGATCTGCCAAGACCAGGGTCTCGGGGCTCCGGGGCTCCGGGACACCTTCCCGCTAGCCCTTGCTCCGCTGGTAAGCTGGGACGAGCTGAGCTAAGCACGGGAGGTGCCCTTCTCTCCGCTTGCTCCCGCTGACGTTTCCGGACGCTTCCCAGGGCAGCCTGACCTCGCAGAGAGGCTCTCAGCGTTTTCAGGCACCCTCTGACCACCCCGAAGCCCGACCCCCTCCAGCCCCGGAGACCTCGCCTCAGAGTCTGCGGGGAGACCACCGCGCCGGTTCCCGCGGCCCACCGCTGGCCTTCAAAACGGGCCTGCAAGGGCACGTCGGGGCCGCAGCGGCCGCAGCCTGGCACCGCGCGGCCGCTGCAGAGCCTCCCTCGCCCGGGTTCGGCGCCGGAGAGTCCGTCTGGGGGTGCTGATCTGGGAGTCCCTCTCGGGGTGCGCGGCGGACGCGGGTGGGGCGCGGGCTTCCGCCGGGATGTCCAGCGCTGAGCGCGGCTTCGGGAGGGCCGGGCCCGGCGCAGAGGCTCGGGTCCCAGAAGCGCCCCGCGGACTCCGCCGCCCCAGGCCCCCCGCGCGCCCCAAGCGCAGCGGCGGGGCTCGCGGCCTGCGGGCCCCTCGTCCACGCCCCCCGCCCGGCCGGGCAGCCCAGCGCAGAGCCAGGCTGCCGTCGGGTGGGACGCGGGCCCGTCTCACCTTGGTGAACTGGACTTCCAGGTTGCGGACGGGGCGCGGCAGGGCGGGCGCCGTCCTGTCCGGCTGCCCGTTCTCCACAGCCCCGTTGGTGGTGGCCATGGCTCCTCGGCGCTCCCCGGCCCGCCGCGCCCGAGTCCTCGGCGCCTGCTCCGGCCTGGGCGGTGCGCAGCCTGCTAGCAGGGTGACAGCTCCGCGCCGCTTTATGGAGCGCCCCACGCCTCCCGCCCGAGGGGGTTGTCTAATTGGCTGCAGGACGGGAGGAAGGGCGGGCGGGCGGGCGGGGAGGGGGCCGGCCCGCCTCACCCCACCCCGCCCGCCGCCGCTGCGGGAGCCCGGCCACCCCCGGCCGGGCCACCGCGCCGCGCGCGCTCCCCGCCTGGGAGGCCGACCTTGGAGGAGCGCCCCTGAGCTCCGCCGGGCCCCGGAAGTCCCGGGACGGGGAGCGGGGACTCGGGCCGCTGCCCCGGCGCCCTCGCCGAGGTCTAGCGAGCCCGTCCGTGGCACCTGCCGCCCCCCGGCCGGCCGCTGCTCGGCTCACTCGCTCCTCCTGGGGAGGGCGCGCCCTCCGGCCGGCCCGCTGGGGGCCTCGCTCCGCGCCCCGCGTCGGGGACCCAGCGCGGCGGCCCCGCGTCGCCGCCCACGTGCCTCGGCCTGGGGTCCGGCCGCCGCCGGGGCCTGGCCTGCGGGACCGACGCCCGCCGTGCCGCACTCGGCGGGCGCTGGGAAGCTCCCGGGCCCTGGGCGTCGCACACCGAGGGGCAGAAGGTGAGGGAAGAGCCTTTGGCCCTTCCTGCCCCGCGCTGTGGCGTCCCAGGCCGCCGGCCTCTGACCTTCACAGCCGCACAGCGGGCCTCCAGCCTGAGTCCCTGGGATGCAACCGTTTCGATTTTTTAAAATGCATACATTATATCTCAAATTAAAAAAAAAGAAAAGAAAAACAGTTAAAGAGAGAGAGAGAAAGCCCATGAGATCTTTGCAGCTTTGTTTTGAGTGGAAGCGCTTGTCCCATAGGTTGCTCAACTTGCCAGCTCTCTTCAGAGGACCCACCGGTGCCAGAGGAGACTGGCTCCAGGTCCCATCTGAGATTTGGAAGCGGCTTCTCATGCACGTCTTCCCTCAAGTTTCTGGAAGGATGATGTGGGGGCACGACCTGAGGGACAAAAGCAGTGGTTTCATCCCCAGAAGCCTCAGCCGCTCAGTCCATTTCCTTCTGTGAGTAATCTCCAGTGACACACAATGGAGACACTCCTTACTGTCCTGAGGCTCCTTCTCTTTGTCTGGGGGCTCCCAGTGGCATCTGTGTCCCCTCTCTTCTTCCTCACTGCAGGGCTGCTGTGTGTTCGGGATTGTGGAGTAAGCTTCTAAACTTTCCCAAAATTGTCATCAGACCACCTGTCTTCTGGGCATGAAAAGTTCCTGTGCTCTTGTGGCTTAGAATGTGCACGTGAGGCAGAGCAAGGGGACAATGGGTTCCCTGAGCGGACTCACTGATGTACTGAGTCTGTCCTTGATGCTACACTTCCTGACACTGATGAGTCCCAGAGCAGTTCTGTCTCTTTTCTTAACTGCTCCTGCCAGACCCTTGGCTCCCTGTCCTCATGGCCCCTACTCAATCCTCCTGGAAACCTGTGGGCAGTGTCTGAAGCCATAGTCTCTACCTGGATGCTGAGCCCAGAATTTGGGTGCTGGGGCCCAGAAGGGCCTGCAGACCCTCCTGACGGGCAGCATCTGGCCTTGGGGACCAAGCGCCTCCCCTGGGGCTCATCCTGTTGACATCCACCCACCTGATCTTGGGAGCTTAGGATGGGTGTGGGGTATTCAGCCATAGCAGGCGGCTCCCAGGTCAGGAGGACGGGCCTGGCTTGAGACTTGTTGAGACCGGCAGGCCCCCTCTGCTCCTGTCTTGCCACTCAGTGGAAAGGATGAAAGCAAATGCTCTTCTCCCCATTTTACAGGTGAGTAAACAGGAGCATGCAGATACTTGCCTGAGACGGCATCTGCAGTGGAGGAACCAGGGCCAGATCTGTGTGGGTGGGTCATGCAGGGTGGCAGGGAGGGATTTGTCTTACCTTCCTACCGCACCCTTCTTTCACCAAGGGCGGCACCTGTCTCTAGGGCCCCATGTCACTGGGCAGCAGAGAGCACAGTGAGGGGCAGGTGCAGATGCTAGCTGCATCCCACCAGGTGTGCCTTGCATGGAAATCAAGCCCTTAGCTCCTGGCCTCAGAAGTGGAGACCATAGGTGCCAGGAAAGGAGAAAGGACCATTGTCTCCCACAGAAAGCCGCTGGATGTCTGGGCGGCAGGGGTATTGCCTGAACGTCTAAGGCCTCAGAGCCCCGACGGCTCTGACCACAACCCTGACCTTGATTCCAGCTGTGTGCCCCTGGCTTGTACACTGCACTCTGAGCTTTGGTTTCTTTTTCTGTAAAATAACCTTCTTACTACAGTAAGAAGGTTGAACAATAAAATGGTTTAGAGAAGCTTGAGCAAGAAAATGGTGCTTTATAATATGTAACGTGCTGTGTGCATGCCAGCTCCTCATTGTCCTATTCTTCCTGGAGATTGATTCCTCTCAATAGGCTTTGTTAGCAAGTCCCCCTGGATTCTCTCTGGCTTCCACCAAGTTCTCTGGTCAGCAGTCACTCTGCTGTGATTTTGTTGTAAAAATAAAATCATATTTGTCCTTTGTATTCAGTTATGTGGTGATGCTGCTTGCTGTCCGCTGCTTGGCTTTTTGGCATCTCAAATTATCTAAGTGCAGGACATCTCATACTGAGGGCCTGCTTGCTTGACGAATATTTCATAAAAATTAGCATGAATAAAGAGAAAAGACTGAGATAAAATTTTTTAGATGTCCCATCCCCTCCAAAAGCTCATCTTAATTCCGTTTCAAACGCATAAAACTTGTGGGAGATATTTAAATCTGTAGCAAATTAATTCATAACGAGAAGGAGGGTAAAGGAACCCCATTTTGTTTTACTTCATTTCAAGTCTGGCTCCTAAGCCTCACTGAGGGCCCTTCTGACAGCCCTCAGCACCCCCAGAGCTGGTAGCCAACGCAGAGCTGCCTCCCGCAGACACTTACCTCACGCAGCAGCCAGGAGTCAGTGTTGGGCTCTGGGATCTCAGTGTGTGGAAGCCTTTCCGTGAAAGCCCCGCTCCTTGGGTGAACATGGTTCTCTACAGGAGGGGAGAAGTGTGGCTCGTAGTGCAGGTGACCTCACTTCAGTTTTCTTGGCTAAGAAAATGGGCTGACGAGGGTCCTTGTGATGAGGGAAGACTTCACTGCTAATACCTCCCCACTACTGTCAATGACATGGATTATTCAATGTTGCTCAGACTTGACTAAGGGACTACTTCCCTTTCAGACTCCCTGTAACTCAAGATCCCCATGCTACCACATTATTTTCCCCTCAGGGGTCACGCAAACACATCTGCTTTCCTGCGAGATTTCGTCAGTGATGACACCAGAGGCCTGATGAAGATGGGCCAGGTGTCACCCAACTGCTTTAACCCCTCCAGTCCTTTCTGGCCTTGGGGAAAGATCTCCCAACCCAACATTGATCTTGGATAGAGCAGTTTTAGACCAGGCAGAAGGACAGAACTAAGTACATCAAAGTAAAGAAGATACATCAGAATCTTTGTGGGTCAGGCCATGATTAGGTCTCAGGCACCTAGCCTGACAGTTCTTGGCTGCCAGAATTTTCTTCTTGGTCCTGCTTCTACCAGTAACTTCTGTGATTAAGAGTTGTGACAAGGGCAGGAGAAAGCATGACAGGTAAGGTAGAGACAACTGGTTGACTGCCCAATTCTTCTTTCTTGCTGGTGGAACTTTTATATTATTGAGGGCAGCAATATGCTTTGATAATACATATTTTCCAGCCTCTCTGGCAGACAGAAGTAGTTAATTAGATATAAACCAAAAGTTTTGGTTTGGGCATCTAAAGAAGCTCATTAAAGGGGACTGAGTCATCTGAGAGACTCTTCTTCCTTCCTGCTGCCTAGAATATAGACATGAGGGCTGGGACTCCAGCAGCCACCTTGTGGCCTAAAGCAATGCTGAGAATGGAAGCTGTATGATAAGGAAAGTGAAGCAGGCAAATAGGAAGAGCCAAGAGCCCAAGTCCTTGAGGACCTTGGAACTAGGCTTTATAGCCTGGATTTCCTTTCTTGGATTTCTTGCATGTGAACAAAGGGTAAATCCCTGTTTGACTTAAGCTTGCTGTTTGGGCTTTCTGTTACATGTGGCTGAACCTCATTACTAAGTGATACAGCTGACAATTTAAACCATGCTCCATTACCATGACTAGAAAAACAAACTTCTAAACTCAACTGGAATCATTATGTCATGTTTGTACAGAAAGAGCAGCACATCTAAAAAAAAATCTTCTTATCACCATCTGTACTTTTTTGGCTTTGATCAAATGCCCTGAACATTCTGTGCTCAGGTTTATGGTAAATTTTTTTAAAAAGACAAAACTAACCCTGGGATAGAATAAATGAAGCTAGCTTGTTGATTTATCTGCTTTAATTGCCTAAAATGAATGGTGAGGTCCTACCTAGGAAAGAGAATCCTTTTGGTACAAAGGTACTCATGGGGTTGGGCAGGTAGCCCATAGTTCTATGATGACTGTGGGTGTTAGCTTTTGGGGCTGCACCATCCAGCCTGCTGGGGAAGGCACCAACACTCAGGAAGCTGTGTCCTGGGCCACCCAGAACTGAAAGCTTCTTGGCCAGGCCAGCACTGGATCCAAGCAGCAAGAATTCAGACCTCGGTTTTAAAGCAGATGAAATATCTCTGTATGTAATCATTGCGTCTCACTGATGATGCTCACACTTCTGAGTACCCCCACCAGATTTCCTTAGTGACATGAAGATTTGTTTGTAAACTTTCTAACCCTCTTAGAAATTCAGGGATTCTAAGTTTTGAACAAAATTTGAATTATTTGGGAGTTTGAGTTCAATTTACTCCCCAAAAAACATGCTTCCTGGTTGGAAGGAAAATTGTCTAAGGGGCTTATAAAAGGGTTCTGGAAGATTCTTGGACACAAAGTGGCTCTCACTAACAATTGTGCTGAGTTAAGCTGAATTGAATCAGAAACATATATATTAAATTTTCCTTGAAATCCACAGGGGTATAAAAATGTCGGGAAAGGGGTCTTAGCAAGATACAGTTTGCCAAACCCAAAATGTTTGAAAACTAATTTGAGTGTGTTTGGCAAATCACACTCAAGTTATAGACAGATGGGTTCACAGTGACAAGACTTTCTTCCTGCCTTTCAGCTGGCTCCCTGCAAAGGAGCATCAATTATCAAAGAATCTTACCTTGGGTTTTTGCCATTACTTGAATCCTGGAGGAGACAGGATGGGAGAGGTTGTTAAAATCTGTATCGTCATGAGATGGCCTGGGGATCCTCCTGCGTTTGTATTTGTGGTCTGAGAGTTGCTCAAGTGACACTCTTGATGTTCCCCTGTGATCAGAAAGTCTCCAGAAAGCACATCATGTTTTAGCATATGTTTAGTGATGACAGATGGGAAAAATATTTATATATATTTAATCTAGTTTTCTTTTTTTTTTGATATTGCAGTATGGTGATCTGAAAGCATCCACCCCACCCCCAGGGGATTAGCTCTGTAACATTTTCAAATTTATAATGTTTTTTCACTATTAAGCATGTCGCAAGCTTTGGGTTTATATTATATTGTACATATATTTTTTTATTCTATTAATTCTATTATATATATTAAATCTACATCTTATCATATTATCATCAAATACAGTTTATCACTTAAAAGATGATTGGTTGGATATGGTATTTCTCCCACCAGCAACAGTTAATAAGCATAAATATTACAAACAAAACTGGAATTATAGGTTTTGCATGTTTTAAATGTGCATCTTATAAATTCCATGGACACAAGTTATTATGATTTCAGCCTATCTTTTATCCCGGGAAATGCCACGCTTTGCACCTGCTAACAATGTCCAGTGATTCCATTGCACTCTTTCAGTTGGCCACTAGATGGGACCAAGTAAAGTAGGAAGTTCCCATGAAGTTTTTTCTACTGTGAGAAACAGGACTTTCCCAACTTAGGAAGAAATGGTGCTGAGACGAGAGTGCCCCAAACTTCAGCTGTATCATAGACACAATGCTAGAACTGGAGACTAGGGCACAGGCTGGCCTACAAAAGCCCACTCACCTCTTAATGAGCCTAGAAGGGTTCCTGTCTTTGAGACCAGACATATGTAGGTGAGACTCTTTGCCCACATATGTAGGTGAGACTCTGGCACCTGAGCTTTTCAGGACTCCAATTCCTCTTCTGAAAATGGGAGTTATGACTTCTGCCCAGATTGGGGCGGGGGCTGGTAAACAAGAGAGCAGGCATGACATGCCAAGCACTTGCAGTGAAATGGAAAGAAGACACATTGCGACTGCCCAGCTCATCACTGATCTGACAGAGCCCCGTCCTGCCTACTCTCAGCTCCCCACCGACCAGTTCTCATCCCTGTTCCTCACACAAGCAAGGCAGTCAAGGACTCTCTAATGAAAATTTGCCAAGAGATTGCAGGAAATAGAGTTTTTTAATGCTAAAATACATATACGTATGAGCCTAGCTGGGCCTTGCAAGCAGAGCCATTGGGTCGAATTCCTGCTAAGGCATTTTCTAGCCTCCTTATTCAGACCTTCTGGGACGGTTCCCTGATCTGTCAGAAGGGGGCGATAGGACCTGCCTCAAAGATTGAGGCACCTAAATGAGATCACCATTTAGGTGACAGGACTCATCTCTGCCTGTTGTGTGGTAGTTGCATCATTAATGCCCCCTGAGACTCTCCCGCTGGGGAGACAGACCCCAGCCCCTGCCTTCAACCCTGGACAAACAACTCCCATTTGGGTAGGCAGATTCTCAACCCTTCCAGAGCTTCTTTCCTGGTTTACTCCCTGGTCAATGCCACAGGTGACTTTTGGCAGCTCCAGAATTCAGAGACCCTTCTCTGGATGACTCTAGGTCTACTCCCTCTGAAACACATCCCCTCCACATATGTCTGTGCTTCATCTCATGCATTGGAGAAGGAAATAGCAACCCACTCCAGTGTTCTTGCCTGGAGAATCCCAGGGACGGGGGAGCCTGGTGGGCTGCCGTCTCTGGGGTTGCACAGAGTCAGACATGACTGAAGCGACTTAGCAGCAGCAGCAGCATTTCATCCTTGCAAACCCTTCCTGGGCTCCTTTTAGAGATCTTTCTGGTGTGGAGGCCTCTGCAACCAGACTTTGCTCTGACCTGTTTCTCTCTCTTGTTTCATTAGCCAGATGTGAGGGCTGATTCTTCTTCATCTCTCTAGCCCAGAGTAGCCAGAAGGCTCTTCTCCCAGCTGACCTCAGGCATGCGCAGGGCACGGGCAGCACCATGTGAGAAAGGGTCTCAGCTCATCGTGAGAGCGGTGACGGGAGAGTTGATGCCTACTGCAGGCACAGTATGCAGGGACGGCCTGCAAACCAGCCTTGACACTCTGTATGGGGCACAGGAATCCCCTAGGACGTTGCTGAAGCGACGACTCCACTCAGATTTGAGGCAGGCCTGAGGATGCTGTACTACTAACAAGCTACTGACAAGTATCTCAAAAAATGCCATTCTGGGTTTTCAACATCACCATCTCCTAGGAATTTTTGAGAAACACAGACTCTCAGGCCCTACCCTAGACCTGAAGAATCAGAACTTGCATGTTAACTGGAGCCCCAGGAGTTTCCTGTGTGCACTGTGGAAGAAGAGAGCCCGCAGGCTCTGGTATCACAGTTCAGTTCAGCTCAGTTCAGTTCATTCGCTAAGTCGTGTCCGACTCTTTGCGACCCATGGATTGCAGCACGACAGGCCTCCCTGTCTATCATCAACTCCCAGAGCTTGCTCAACTTCATGTCCATTGAGTTGGTGATGCCATCCAACCATCTCAACCTCAGTCATCCCCTTCTCCTCCCGCTTTCAATCTTTCCCACCATGAGGGTCTTTTCAAATGAATCAGTTCTCTGCATCAGGTGGCCAAAGACTGGAGTCTCAGCTTCAGCACCAGTCCTTCCAATGAACATTCAATACTGATCTCCTTTAGGATGGACTGGTTGGATCTCCTTGCAGTCCAAGGGACTCTCAAGCGTCTTCTCCAACACCACAGTTCAAAAGCATCAGTTCTTTGGTGCTCAGCTTTCTTTGTAGTCCAATTCTTACATTCATACATGACTACTTGAAAAACCATAGCTTTGACTAGACAGACCTTTATTGGCAAATAATGTCTCTGCTTTTTAATATGCTGAGTTGGTCGTAGCTTTTCTTCCAAAGAGCAAGCATCTTTTAATTTCATAGTTGCAGTCACCATTTGCAGTGATTTTGGAGCCCCCCCAAAATAAAGTCTCTCACTGTTTCCATTGTTTCCCCATCTATTTGCCATGAAGTAATGGACCGGATGCCATGATCTTAGTTTTCTGAATGTTGAGCTTTAAGCCAACTTTTTCACTCTCCTCTTTCACTTTCATCAAGAAGCTCTTTAGTTCTTCTTCGCTTTCTGCCATAAGGGTGGTGTCATCTGCGTATCTGAGGTTATTGATATTTCTCCCAGCAACCTTGATTCCGACTTGTGCTTCTTCCAGCCCAGTGTTTCTCATGATGTACTCTGCATAAAAGTTAAATAAGCAGGATGACACTATACAGCCTTGACGAACTCCTTTCCCAAACTGGAACCGGTCTTGTTCCATGTCCAGTTCTAACTGTTTCTTCCTGACCTGCATACAGATTTCTCAAGAGGCAGGTCAGGTGGTCTGGTATTCCCATCTCTTGAAGAATTTTCCAGACTTTGTTGTGATCCACACAGTCAAAGGCTTTGGGATAATCATTAAGCAGAAGTAGATGTTTTTTCTGGAACTCATGTGCTTTTTTGATGATCCAACAGATGTTGGCAATTTGATCTCTGGTTCCTCTGCCTTTTCTAAATCCAGCTTGAACTGGAAGTTCATGGTTCATGTACTGTTGAAGCCTGGCTTGGAGGCTTTTGAGCATTACTTTGCTATCATGTGAGATGAGTGCAATTGTGTGGTAGTTTGAGCATTCTTTGGCATTGCCTTTCTTTGGGATTGGAATGAAAACTGACCTTTTCCAGTCCTGTGGCCACTGCTGAGTTTTCCCTATTTGCTGGCATGTTGAATGCAGCACTTTCACAGCATCATATTTCAGGATTTGAAATAGCTCAACTGGAATTCCATCACATCCATTATCTTTGTTCATAGTGATGCTTCCTAAGGCCCACTTGACTTTGCATTCCTGGATGTCTGACTCTAGGTGAGTGATCACACCATCATGATTATCTGGCTTATTAAGACCTTTTTGTATAGTTCTTCTGTGTATTCCTGCCACCTTTTCTTAATATCTTCTGCTTCTGTTAGGTCCATACCACTTCTGTCCTTTATTGCGCCAATTTTTGCATGAAATGTTCCCTTGGTATCTCTAATTTTCTTGAAGAGATCTCTAGCTTTTCCCATTCTATTGTTTTCCTCTATTTCTTTGCATTGATCTCTGAAGAAGGCTTTTTTCTCTCTCCATGCTTCACTTTGGAACTCTGCTTTCAGGTGGGTATATCTTTCCTTTTCTCCTTTGCTTTTTGCTTCTCTTCTTTTCTCAGCTATATTAAGTCCTCCTCAGACAACCATTTGCCTTTTTGCACTTCTTTTTCTTGGGGATGGTCTTGATCACTGCCTCCTGCAGAATGTCACGAACCTCCATCCATAGCTCTTCAGGCACTCTGTCTATTAGATCTAATCCTTTGAATCTTTTTCTCACTTCCACTGTATAATCATAAGGGATTTTATTTAGGTCATACCAGGATGGTCTAGTGGTTATCCCTACTTTCTTCAATTTAAGTCTGAATTTTGCAATAAGGAGTTCATGATCTGAGCCACAGTCAGCTCCTGGTCTTGTGTTTGCTGACGGTATAGAGCTTCTCCATCTTTGGCTTCTAAGAATATAATAAATTTGATTTCAGTATTGACCATCTGATGATGTCCATGTGTAGAGTCTTCTCTTGTGTTGTTGGAAGAGGGTGTTTGCTATGACCAGTGCGTTCTCTTAGCAAAACTCTTTTAGCCTTTGCCCTGCTTCATTCTGTACTCCAAGGCCAAATTTGCCTGTTACTCCAGGTATCTCTTGACTTCCCTACTTTTGTATTCAAGTCCCCTATGATGAAAAGAACATCTTTTTGGTGTTAGTTCTAGAAGGTCTTGTAGGTCTTCATAGAACTGTTCAGCTTCAGCTTCTGCAGCATTACTGGTTTTCTGGTTGGTCACTACCTGGATTCCTGTGAAAAGTGTCTCCTGTGCCCCAACCTGAAGCCTAATTTGTCAGGACGGCTGAAATGAGTCCTTCTTCTCTTTCTAGTTCTATTACTCTCAGATTGAAGGTGACTTTACATTCCACCATGAACCCAAAGAAATTCTAATACCTGTCCCAGCCAGGAGCTGTCTGCCCACACTCTTCAGAGGCGCTTACAGCTGCTGCCAAGGGAATGGCTTTGCAGAGTGTTAACCAGTACATTTTTATAAGATCGAAGCCCAGAAACACCAGGATAATACTGTGAAGAGGTTATATTGTTATTACATGGAACACAAATTGCTCTTTTTATCCATCTTGAATTCAGGGGTTTGAGGATGGCAAGTGATTAGACCTTGTGCCCACTGAGGGGCTTGGATGGGTATTACTAGGCCCAGAATATGGGACTCCCCTCCCCAGGGGGCAGGCGGTCACCACAAGGTGTTTTCTGAGAATGGCTAAAGTGGAAACGTGCAAGGGGCAAGTGTGGCAGTGGATGGTCGAAGCAGGCAGTGGGATGCCAGAGCATGATGGCACAGGGCCTCCAGTTTCTTTGTAAGTACACCAACTCTAGGCGTTGTATATATTCTAACTCAGGGGGTAGCTGCTGCTCCTGCTGCTGCTGCTGCTACGTCGCTTCAGTCGTGTCCGACTCTGTGCGACCCCATAGATGGCAGCCTACCAGGCTCCGCCGTCCCTGGGATTTTCCAGGCAAGAACACTGGAGTGGGTTGCCATTGCCTTCTCTGCAGGGGGTAGCTACATTACAGTAAACATGATTTTGTGTATATGCAATTATAATTAAGCATTCTTTGTGTAGTCATTGATTCAATATTAGTCTTTTTTTAAAATTAAACTGAGCTCTGTGTAGAAAGGGACATGGTCTAGTCTCTTCATTATTGCCAAATCAAGTGGCCAACATCGTGGAGGTGCCAAAAAAAAAAAAAAAAAGTCACTGAATGTTGAGTCCATGCATTGCTTCCATAATTTGTTTTTATTTTGTTAGAGAGGTGACACGACTACTCTCAGGCATCCTGGCTCCAGCAGTTACTGGTTGTGTGACCTGGGGCAGGTCTCTCAACTTCAGCTTCCAACTCTGAAAAATGGGACACTTTTTTTTTAGCCCACAGCTGCATGGATGTCCTGGTGCTACTGGGCTGTTCTGGAAATAGGTCTTTCCAGGTGAGGGTGCCTGGTTAGGCTGGGTGTATGGTCACCCTTCATCTCCTCAAGGAAGGATTCTCCCATGCCAAAAGGCATTCACTGGCAAAGGTCAGGGTCAGTTTGTTCCCAGTGGGATGGAATGGAAGATTGGTTAAGGCTAGACTAGAAAGAAACACTGTCTAAAGTTGACCTGACTGCACAAGACTCAGAAGGAACACAGCATAGAAGGAACACGCTCTTTCCCCTCTGACTCCAGCCCTGTCCAGGGCGAAGCAACTCCATCCTCTCTGGAAGGCTGAGGGCGACTGCCTTCCTGTTCTTCACCACATCCATGCCACACCGCGTATTTGCCAGCACTGGCCGTGCAGGGTATCTTTCAGTTCTGAAAGCATCATCATATCTCCACCCCAGGGCCTTTGTGACTGCACTTGCTTCTGCCTGGAATGTTCTTTGTAACCTTCTGTCATAGGAGTCGTATTTCAAATGCTGCCTCATCAGAAAGGCCTTACCACATAACCCCTATGAAACAGTTTCCTCATCCTTCCATCCTTCTCTCTCCCAACTCTGGCTTTATAGCATTTCTCATACTTTTCAAGTTGTTGGTTTATTATCTGGAGTCCTATTTCCAGAACCTAAGTGCACAATTGTAGAGACCCCGCAGCAGCCACCAGGTGGTGTCATGGACCCAGGACAGCTTGGTACCAGAGGTCCCAAAGGGGCCCCAAAGTATCAAAATGCAAATGGCCTTTTATATTCTTGGCACATTGATCAGCTGTCAGTAGGATGGTGTATTAGCAGGTCTACAATGAATGCATCAGGACTAGTTATGTTTCTAGAACAAATTAAAATGAGGCTTTGGACTAGAATAATACAATGTCTTCCTATCCCTTCCTGGTACATTTATTGATGAAATAACTTTATCAGTGGTTGGCCTATATTGTAGATCTGGTGGGGGCTGTACAGATCTCCAAAATCCTTTTCTTTATTTTACAGACAGTCAACTCTGGACTTGGAGGGGCAGTGTTTGTCTACAGTCATAGAGTTAGCCGATTCCAGTTCAGGATGTTTTCTTCTGCACACATGGAAATCCATGACTCACAGGTATACATGCCCAAGCGCCTGCTTGATTTGTGTCTTCTCAAAAGTCAGTCCTGAGTGAAGAGGACTTCAGGTAAACCAAAAGGTTTGAAACTTTGATAAAGTGTTTTAATCAGGTTTCATGACTACAGAAAAATAGGATATTGCTTTTACTCTCAAGAATTTGTAATTTAGTTGAGAAAATATGTCCAGGCCGCATATTTATCAGTTCAAGATATTATGCCATTCTGGAAAGGCAAGAGATGGTACTCCTGAGTACAGGGAAGGATTTCATAGAGGGAAATCAAAGGTACATACTTAGACCTTTATGTCATCACCCTACTTGGGTAAAACAAGAGCAGGCAGCATTTTTTCAACTCTGCCAAGGGTACCAGAGAGTCCCAGCTTTCAAGTCTGTGTGAGGCTGTGTGCGCTACCCTGGAGCCGAGGTCTGGTGAGCTGTGGCCCAACGTATCACCCAGCACCATCACCCTTCAGACCTCCCACTTCTCAGCATCTCCCCCATAAGGCACTCTCGTGTGTGCTTTTTAGAGATGGCACAGCTCCTCAGAGAGCCCTTGAACGGCTGCAGAATCTGGAAGTGCTGAAAAGAGGCCTGATTTGGGCGTTACCGGGGGTGTCTTGCCTATGTGTTGGAACACAGAATAAAGGCCACCGACTTAGAGCAGAGCCCCCTTCCGAAGGAGAGAGAGAGCCGCTGTCCTTATTCCCGCTCTGTCTCCTTGCTCCTGCACTGGGCGCTCGAAGCTGCATTGTCAGGCTGCTTGGCAAACCCGTGCTGGGCATTCTGTTTGGGGTGCTGGTTCTCGAGGGGGAAGGCATACTTTGGTATTTGCTTTTCTTAAACCATAGCATGAAGTGATCACGTACTGCTATTTTATCTCTACTCTGTGGATAAGGACTAATAGACAAACTTGCTTTTACTCCTCCAGTTGTACTGAGTTTATTGACTCTTATTGGCATTATACATAACAAAAGCTTGAGTGTAGGTGGTCTGACATATCTTCGACTGTAATAGCATTTACTTGCCTACATCCGCTCTCATCTTTCAAATGATCTAGCAATTTCCTTTGTGTTAACTTCTGTGATTGAAGGAACTTATTTTTGGTAACTTTCCCAACCCACAAAGCCAATCCCATTTTAAGGTGGAAAAGTAAAGGGTAACAAAGGCATCACTGTCTTTTTGTTGGGGACATGAAAATGTTGAAGCTTGACCCTAACACCAGTTACCATCGAAAGGTAATGCCTTGTACAAAATAACAAACCAAATCCCAAACTGTCTGTTTACGGTCATCACAGTTCACTTCATTAAGCCATAACTCTGATTGCATTCTTTCTCCTGCCCTACCCCGAAGGCTGAGCTCTGAGGCCAGAGGGCCTCGGAGCCCTGGGAACTGTGTGTCCAAAAACACATTTGTGCAGAATCAATGCAGGAAACATTCAAGCTCTGTGGGGACCTTACTTTAGGGATTCCTTCCTGCCTTGGAGTCCTGCTTCCATCTCCACCTTTCTACGCACCTCGCCCCTCAGGGCCCTGCTTCCTGTTGGGCCTGCAGACATTGCACCGGGAAATTCCTGGCTGAGGAGGGAGAGAATGAGGTAGGTAAAGTGCGGGTGGGAAAATGTTTTAATTTGTGAGAAATGATGCACAGGCAGAAATCTTAAAAGGATGGGATGGAGTGAACAGAGGAAGCCAATGGCTGTGGGTTTTGGGGGGGTGAGTGACCCTGAGTCTCTGCGTATCAGCCCCTCATCAAGTTACCTTTCATCTTGGCAACGTTTTCCCTAGAACCCCATCACTGCTGGAAATGAGAGCTCTAAAACATGGAGGAGAGATCTGTCCTCCACCCAGGGTGTGTGCAACTCTTGACAATGTGTGTTTGGCTTTGCTTGTGCCTTTAGGAACAGCCCTGTGTCCAAGGGGCTGAGTGAAGAGGAGAGGGAGTGGACTGTGAAGGTGGGTTGCCAGGGGTTCCATCATTTCTGCCCTCCCTCCAATGGTGTAGGGCCAGGGCAAGTCCCCTCACTCCTCTCCGCCTAGGCCCCCTTACCTGTAACATACAGATTGTCACACAGACTCATGGGGTACTGCGGGGAAGCTTATCCCCAAATACGGCTCCCGTGAATGGTCCTCCTAGAGTGCACACACTTGTGCGGTTACTCCCATGCTAACTCGGGGCTGGTCCTGCCTGTGCTTTAACAAAGTCGTGCGTAAGGTCTGGAAACTTCTGCCTCTGTACTTTTGGGGGCCTGAGATGCCATGTAAGAAGTCCAGATATCCTTCAGAGAGACCATGTAGAGAGATTACAGAAATAGAGAAGCCCTGAGACCCCAGAAAGAGACAAGACCAGTCATCCTGATGTCCCAGCTGCCTTCCATCTATCCCTGCTAAAGCTCCAGGCAAGTGAGTGAAGCCATCTTGGATGCCCAGGTCTGGCACCATCTTGAACAACCAACCCTAGCCACCATATTGGATGTCCAGCCCCAGTGCCATCATGGACATCCGTTCCCAGTGCCATCTTGGATAACCAGCTCCAGCCATCTTCTGACTGTAGCTAAATGAGCACCAAACAAAACCAGCAGAAGGGCCCTTTAGCTGAGGCCCAGACAGCAGTTAGAATCATGTTTTAAGTCACTGAGTCTTGGGGCAGTTCGTTACATAGCAATAGATCATGAGGCCAGGGGGATATACTAAAGTAAGAAATGCTAGCTATTTACACAATAGTCACTATGAGGATCAATAAGATTTTCTGTTAAACCCCAATACAGTGCATAGCATATAGCAGGTGCTCAAAAATAGCCATTTTATTGTTATAAATAAATATAAATAGGTGATTTTCCCTCTTCTAAGCCCTAATTATTCTAAACACTGACCTCTCATGAGCCTTAACTCCTGATATCCTGTAAGCTTGATTAACTCTATGGAAAGCGGCTCCAAGGGTGCCTATCCACAAGCAGAGCCATTTTTCAGGGTCCTCTCATTTAACAAATATTTATAAGGCTGCTACCATTGCCACGCTGAAAGCCAGACAATGAGGCTTCAGAGGTGAAAAGAATGGATACACTGCTGATCTCATAGCTCTTACGGGGAGAAGACAGTCTCAGAATAAGAAATTGCAAGTGTGAATAATAGTAGGGAGAAATGCAGAAAGAGGAGAACTTAGTTTAGTTTCGCTGCTGGGGACAGAGACTGGAAACCAAGGTGACTTAAAGTAAATAGAGGTTTATTTTCAAATTTAAAAAAATGCAGAGATGGGAGGTCAAGAGCTGGTAAGCCAGCTCCACACTCAATCACCAGAGAGACTGATGCCTTCTGTCTTTCCTTCTGCTCAGCCATCTTAGCTTGTACATTACATCCCCAAGTTAGTCCCAAGAGGGCTGCTGAAACTCCAGCCATCATGACTACATTCCAAGGGAGAAAGTTGAAGAAGAAAACCTACTCCAGGTTTAATTATCCCCCTTTTGAAGAATTTTCTCTGAAGTACCACCCCTCTCCAAAAGGCATTTATATCTCCTTGACCTAGATATCTTAAACCTGGTAAATGTAATTTTCTTCACTGGGCTCATTGTTGTCCCCAACAATATAGGGGTCTGTTAGTCAAGAAGAAAAGGGGATACGTATTGGTTGACAACTAGCAACCTCCGCCACAGGGACCACTTCCTGATCACAGAAGTTCCATCCTGGGGAAGTGACATTTTTAAGCAGAAAGAAAGGATGAGTGCATTAGATGAAAAGCTTTGCGGAGTCAGAGAGCCAACTTTTGCCTAAAGCCCAGAGGTAAGAAATCTCAAGAAAACTTTAAGAACTCACAGGAGTCCAAATGGACCTTTTGCCCCTAAATATGGTTCTGTTATCTGCCTAGTAGAAGCTTACTTTCGATTAAGACCTGTGAAAACCTGAGTCTTTCCCTCTAGCCAATAAAGTTGGAATCCCCTTTCATATATGGGTGTGAGCGAGGTTTAACTCTGTCGTACAGTCTCACAGGTTGAGAGAGGTGGGAAGCTGAAGCCCTGGAATGTAATGGGGAGAGAGAAACCCACAAAGTTACGGGAGATGGAACTTCACTTCCCTCTTCTGGGCTGAAGTGACCTCTGAAGGCAAGGGGCACAGGTGACCCTCTAAAGCAGTGGCTAGAGAGGCTACAGGTCTAAGACTTTTGGTGACTTCCAAGAGGATTTGGCACCCTGCTATCTGTTTGCTGAGCTTGTATCGTAAGTTCATATGAAACAGTATTTTACAATTACAACTTCCTGAGCTCTGGGCCCTATAGCAAGAACTACTCTAAATTCCTTTTGTTCTGATCACACACATCAATTCAGCGTGTGAGGGGGTCTGGAGGGAATTCAGCTAGATATGCAAGCCAGACAAATGTAAAACATGTTTTCTTTTTTTTTTTTTTTCTCCTTGTCTTTCAACAACTGAACCTGCCAAGCCCACTTCAAGGAAAGGAGCTGCATTTTAAGTTAGCCCCATTTTCTGGAACTGTGGGAATATCTTCATATTTTGGGGTTTCCTCCTGTGGTTACCTTGCTTGGCTTCCCAGTTCCTCTGTGTCCCCTCCCCAGCTACATCCTGGCTCCTCGGGCTTGATTTCCCATCACATCTGGTGTGGGCTGAGTGCCCAATCATTTTCCATGAATGTCTCTGTACAGAGAGGCCTCCCCAGCTGTATGGCTCGAGGTGCACTGTACCCAACACAGATGCCTGGCAACTCTGGCCAGAGAGCTATTGGAAACTGGCATTTACCAGGGAGCAATTTGACTTTGTAGTCACACAGCCCAGTTCTGTAGCCTGTGCAATCCTGAGTACTCCCTTCTCCCAGGAGCTTCCTGTCCCTCACAAGTTGCTATTTGGAAATATGAGGCTCAGAAAGGGAAATAGAAGGTGGTAGCATCATAATATGGAAATAAAAGGGTATTTACATACTTTCATGAGAGGTCCAGGCCACAGTACACATTGGGTGAAATGTTTATTGTTGCTCCTTTGAGAAATGAGCTATAACTCTTTAAACTCGCCAGAGTCATCACTACCAGGATCTGATTCTCATCTCTTACAAGGCATTACATTGCTTTAATATGCAACAGTCTAACAAAACATTAAATCATTTTTTAAAGTTTCATCTAGTTGAGCCTGAGCCAAGAGGTTCTTGGGTTGGGTTTTTCACAGCCACCCTTTTTTTTTTTTTTTTCATATAGTTAAAAAGAAACACACGACAAAATACCTATTGGGTGATTTCACTCTTGCCAGCATCCAAGAGTGATCTCCGTAAGTGGGCCCTTTGGGCTTCCAGGGGCCCCATGCTATGGCGTAGTCGCTGTCAGGATCAGCAAGTATTCTCCAGTGCCCACCACATGCGCCACACAGAGCAGGGGGAGATGGGAGGACCCAGTAGGTGGCTGCAGCTTAGAGAAGGCTCTGGTTTCCATGCACGCCAAGAACTCGATTGGAATGCTCTTGCCCCATTTGTAAGCAATGCTTTTGTAAAAGTATCACTTCATCTCTGCTCCATTCCCCTGCAAGATTGCACTCATCCACCCAGGCTGAGTGAGGGCAGCCCTCTTGGGAAGGCTTCCTCCTTCCTGCACCAAAGCTTCCTGTTTCCTCCTCATTCAGGACCCCTTCTCAACCTTTGAAATAACCCTCAGTAAACTCCGCCTTAGGTTATATTTGGGTTGTTCTCATGATGGTCTCCCAGCCTAGTAAGAGAAGGGCCATTCTTGACCACTCTAGAATCTTGGTGGCCTTGCAGAGTCCTTTGGTGGCCCAGTGAATGCAGCAGCACCCCATTCCAAACACACCGCTGGGAACATGGGAAGCTGCAGCTCCATCGTGCCATCCTGCCTTCTGCCCAGGTTCTCCCCGTATCTCACTGGTCCCTCTTGGTGGGCTCCCCGGCCCACTCCCACCTAGGTGGGCACACATGACTGGTGGCAGAGATGAATCTGAGGACAGTTGGTGAAAAGAGCATCCTCCCAGCCTCAACTACTTCTGGGGAGTGGCCCATGCCCTTTGGACTGGGTGATGGTTAGGAAGAGGTTGCTTAGGTCAGCAGAGGCCAGATGGCTTCCCGGATTCCTGGCAGGAAGCTCACTGTCAGGGGCCCAGCACGGTTCTGAGGACTTGCTAGGTGATCCACACTCTGTCTTCATCCAGGAATTCAGCCTCTTGGGAGCCTCCTCCCGGGCCTTGCCCCACCTGGTGCTGCCCAGATATGGAGGTGTATCCAGCTCCCCTGGAGCTGCCAGGGTCCTGTGTTGCAAGCCTGTCTCTTTCCAGGGCCAGGAAGACAGTCTCCCTGGCCCGGCTTCGCCTTCCCAGCCAGCTCGGTCAGTCTGGAAACAATGACTGTAGCAAGAAACTGCTTCTCACGGGGTTTTGGAAACCGCGGCGGGACATCCGCAAACAGCCTGGGCACAGGGCTGTGGCTCCAAGTGGAGGAGATGCTTCAGCGCTGGGAGGGCGGAGAGGAAGTGACAGAGACAATGGGCAGCTTTGTGTCTTCTCCCAGGAAGCTCTGCTCTGCGCTGCTTTTAGGGAAATTGACTCTGGGGGCAGCTCAGTCTGTTCCAAAGCAACAGCTTGATGTGATTATGTTAGTCGCAGGCTAGGACAAACCCGCCCTTTCTACCTCATTAACAACGCCAGCAGGGACCAGCCATGCCACAGGGGGCTCTGTGCCCTAATTCGTCGGGCAGGGGCCGAGTGTAGGAAGTCGCAATAACAATGCCTCTTGGAGCAGAAGCTGTCCGTGGAGGGGGTGCAGCTTTGATGTGGGGTCCTGTCCTGATTAGGAATGATGGCTGGGGCCCCGGCCGTGCTCAGGAAGGTGGCGTAAGCCGGGATGGCGTTTGGGATGCGGGTTTTTGCACCTGGGTCTGATGTGGTTTGATGGGGTTTAACACATGCAAACAGCAGCTTTTGTTCTGGAGGACAAAGGCCTCCCCTTCTTGGGCCCAGGCTGAGACCCCGGTGGCACCCGTTTCCTCCCCGTCGCCTCTTGTCACTCTCCTCGTCGAAGTTTAATTAGGACAACGAGCTTTCACAGGCTCATTTCTCACTCCAGCAACTTTCTAACACTTCCTAATGAGGAGGCTGGAGCCTGAGGGCTGGGGGACAGAGCCGGGCTGTGGAGAAGGACAGGAGGACCGTTGGGGGGACTGGGAGGGACTGGGCAGGGGGCGTGTGGAGAGGAGCTGACCAGGCAGGCACAAAGGAAGCGCCAAACCACACTGGCTCCTTGGGGAACTGGGGATTGGTGATCTGGGAAGCAAAGAAAATAAAACAAACCTGAACTGGCCTTTGTTTTCTGGGTGGCCAGACAGTAATTTCCCCCAAATTCTTTATGGTTCCAGAAAAGAAAGCAAAGAATCAATCAGGGCTGACTTTGTGACTTTCAGAACTGGATCACACAAGCGCTTAACACCTTCAACTCCTCTAACTCATGCACAGGCCATTCCCATCCCCTGGGTTCTAAACAACCAGAGCCATGGAGACAGTCCCCAGCCTCCCAACCCATGCCTGCGCTGACTCGGACGTAAGGAAGCGCAGTTCCCTGTCTGGATGGTGGGAGCCCCATGCTCCGGGTGTGACTCTGCTGACTCTGATGGAGATGTTGGCTTCCTCCTGCAAAGAGCAGGAAGAGAAGGGGACAGGGATGGAGGATCCCTGTGCAGGGATGGCCTGTTTTAGTCAGTATGGTTCTAGACCTGCTACAGTAACAAACACCCCAGAAGTATCTTCAAACCCACAAGACCTTTTTCTTCTTCTGCTACCTGTCCATCATCAGTCGGCTAGGAGCTCTGTAACAATCACCCCCACCGTGAGTCCTCAGCATGGTCCCTGATAGGCAACACGGATGACTGGTTTGGCAGAGGGAGAAAGATGGAGGCAGTGTGTTGGCTCTTGAAGTGCCCTCAAGGAGGTGACCCACATCAGTCTTGCTCACATTTCATAGTGAAAGTGAAGTTCCTCAGTCGTGTCCGACTCTTTGCGACCCTATGAACTATGACCTACCAGGCTCCTCTGTCCGTGGGATCCTCCAGGCAAGAATACTAGAGTGGATTGCCATTTCCTTCTCCAGGGGATCTTCCCAACCCAGGGATCGAACCTGGGTCACCCACATTGCAGGCAGACGCTTTACTGTCTGCGCCATGGGGGAAGCCAAAGACAATTATGTATGCATATCTAAAACTTCCACCGAGGAATGATCAGCCCTCCTGTTGTGTTTCTATAAGGTATAATCAGAAATGTCTGGTTATTAGTCCTAAAACCCTCCTGTTTTTGTTATTTGTTGCTGTGTAACAAATCGCTCCAAAACTTAGTGGCTTAGAACAGTAATTACGTCTTTTCTTACTCAGGAATCTGAAGTGATGCTGGATCAGGGTCTCTCCTGATGATGCTGCCAAGTCGTTGGCTGGGTCTGCATCATCTGAAAGCTTGCCTGGGATGGACAGTTTGCTCCAAGATGGCACCTCACATGGCTGTTGGCAGGAGGCCTCAGTTCCTCACCATGTGGGTCTTTCCCCTGGGCCACCCAAGAATATTCATGACATGACAGCTGGTTTTTCCCAAAGCTAGTTACCCAAGAGGGAAAGAATCAGAGACACAGAAAGAGAGAGAGAGAGAAACAAAGAAGAAACTACAGTGCCTTTTAGGACTCAGTTTTGGAGTTACACTCCATCACTTCTACTTTCTTCTATTTGTGAAAACGGAGGTGTTAAGTCCAGCTCACAATTAAACGGAAGGGCATTAAGCTCTGCCTCTCGAAGGAGGAGTATCCAAGAGTCTAGGGTCATGCTTTCATACCCCTTCACTTGCTGGCTGAATTGGCCAGGAGCTCTGTAGCAGTCTCCCCAGATTCGCTCTTTGGCAGCCCACGCAGATTGGTGTAGGAGGCAGATTGAAGAGGTGGAGAGGAAGCAGCAGGAACATTACATTTTTAAAATGACATCGTGCCAGTTGTTCAGAAAAGTTGTCGGTAAGGACAATGGTCTTGTGTCAACTTCACTTACGCGAACCCCCCAGCTAATGATTCGATCCTGGGGCCAGTCTGCTGGGCTGAGAGTCCACTAGGTCCAGTGCAGCCCTCTTGTAGCTGGGTTTCTCCATCTGTCCCTGTTGGTCCCCAACGGGAGGATGGTGAAGGGCATACCTTTCAAAACAGTCTCCTGATGAAAAGGGAAAATGAGAGAGAAATGCTTCAGCCCATGAACTCTCCCTAACTTCTCTTGCTTACCCCAGCTCACTGCTGCCACAGGTAGACTGCTGGAGTCAGAGGTCTTGGCCTGGGCAGACTGAGATGCCCCTTTGAGAAGAGGTGAATAGAGAGCTGGTGTCCCTCACTAGCTAAGCATATATTGTACCAAGCCCATAAATTTCAAGGGCCTGGGGTTCAACTTTATGCTACCACAAAACTACAAACCTTTGATCTACACCTTTGAGATATACCCAAACTCTGAGTTACAAATGAAACTTTCAAGGCCAGGGGGCTGCTGAACATCCTGGCCCATGAGAAACCCCCAGCAGAGACTCCAATCAATCAACCTAGAGTTGAAAGGAAGGAGCAAAAGCTTTGAGGGGAAACCCAGGAGAAAGTTAGCCAGTGGCGCCAAGGAAATGGGGCACGAGATGGGCAAGGCACCTTGACCCAGAGGTTCTAGGCTTTGCCAGTCAGAAGGCCTCCAGATTCACCCTTTGGCAGCCCACACAGATCCTGCTAGTGGCAGATTTTCAGATTTGCAGAGGAAGCAGCAGGAATATTAAATTTTAAAAACGATATCATGCTGGTTGTTCAGGAAAGTTGTCAGTAATGACGATGGCCTTGCATATTTCTAAAATTGCCTGAGAATGGCATCTTAGGTTCCTATTTCCCTTGGGATTCTGGCCTAGTTAGAGCCCAGGGCCCAAACCTCCTTCTGGGCCTCCTGTGGGTCTGAGCATAAGTAGGGAGGATACGGTGCTGTCCCTGGGGCAGGCAGGACCCAGAGAGGGCGGCAGGATCACTGTGAGTAGAGGGACTGCTGACCACGGGGATGGCAGACTTCCTTAAGTAGTCCCACTATTTACTTTTTGGTCAATAATTAGAAAGGTTTTTGGAAAAAGAGAACATATGGGATTTGGTACAAATGAGAAAGGCTCAGGTGACTTACTGGATCAAGCAGGCAAGTCCCATGAGTATCACTCTTTAGGGCAATGAACTGGGCTGGATGGTACTAGAGGCAGCCTAATCCCAGAAAGCCTTGTTTGTCCCAGGAGAATCCTGGCTGTACATATGGCCAAAAGCCCTAAGGCTGTGAGCTCTCTTCCCTGACCACAGTGGGTAGGAAACAGGGCACCTGGACAGAGCCAGGGAAACTGAGGCAAGCTCCTTCCCTGGGAGTGATTTCAGTTTTTGAATTAGTTTTTCCTCCCTTTCCTATTGGACTTCCCTGGTGGCTCAGATGGTAAAGCGTCTGCCTGCAATGTGGGAGACCTGGGTTCGATCCCTGGGTCAGGAAGATCCCCTGGAGAAGGAAATGGCAACCCACTCCAGTACTCTTGCCTGGAGAATACCATGGATGGAGGAGCCTGGTGGGCTAAAATCCATGGGGTCGCAAACAGTCAGACACGACTGAGTGACTTCATGCTGGAACATGGTGACTCCTTTCAGGAGCAGTTGAGGTTTTGTCTTCAATGGTGAGATTACACCCCTTACTGACGTTCAAACTGTGTCCAACGGGCTCCTGGTGACAAGGCTGGCTGATACAATCTCGCTGGAAAGCGATCTGGCAGAATTTACCAAAGATACACATACCGAATGCCTCAGGAATTCCATTCTTACCCAAAAGGAAAAAAAGTGCTTATGTTTACCCAAAGACATGAACCTGAGTGTTCACATCACCAAGAGATGTGGACGAGAGAGTTCACAGCAGCTTTCCTCCTAAGAACTGGGACATACACAAATGACCATAAAAGTAGCGTCAATTAAGGGTGGTATATCCACACAAAGGAAAACTACTCTGAAATGAAGATACCAGAACCCAGGGCAACATGGATGGACAGACTGGACAGACAGCCTTGAGAGAAAGAAGCCAAACAGAAAGGTGTGTTCTGTGTGAAATCCAAGGACAGGCAGAACCTCTCCAGGGGATGGAAATCAGGATGGAAGCTCTCTTGGGTGGGATGATGGCCAGGAGGAGTTAACAGCTTTCAGGGATCAAAGACGTAGCTTTTTATTCTCAGTGGTGTTTAGACAGATATATACCCAGGTGAAAAATTCATCAAGATATGCTTTTCTGATGTGTGCATATCACTGTATGTGTGCTCTGCCTAGAAAGAAAGATAGTTTATGTAGTAACCAGATTTTCTGCATGTTCTGGCTCTTTCTGGAGCTTTCAGAGATGTTTCCTCCACAATGAAGAATCAATCATTCCATAGAAAACAATATAGATGTCACTTTCCCTCTTAGACTTTAAGAGTCTTTTCATGAAAAAATCGTCTAGGGGAGTAAACTCTAATAGCAGAACTTTGTCCCTCTGAGGAGACGTGCCCTGCCCCCTCCTCCTATGTCAAGGTTTGTGCAGCAAATAGTTTCAACTTTCAGATGTCATCCTTCAAGCAAAGAGTTCTTATTATGGTCTAATTACCTTGGCTGTTGGAAACAGGAAACGAATAGCTGAGCTATTGAACTTGAGGAAAAAAAGAAGAGAACCACTTCCTACCAATATTTTTCATCTCAAAAAGATCACTGCTTAGTCCCCTCAGAGCTATTAGGTGCATTGAAAACTTGCCTAATTATATATTTTAGCAGGAAATCAGAGAAAGGACCCAGAAAGTGCAGCTTCAATCTTTTGGATAAATAAAAGTGAATGTGTGGTGTAAGCTATAAATAAACAAATCTTGTATTTTAAAATGTTTAATCACGTATTTGCTTAAGGAATTTCTGCACATCATGGTGAAAATGTATGTCTTACATTTTCCTCTGAAATATGTGAACATATAATAAATAGACAACATTCCATTCAAAAAATTGTATATGAATTCTGGTCAGTAGGGTTCCTTTTTCTTCATGAACTTTTATGATTTGTATGAGCAATCTAGGCAAAGGAACATTGTGAAAGAGATCGTAGTGATAGAAAGTTTCAGAAATAGGAGGACTTGTCTCTCTGCTGAGGGCTTTATATCATGCCACTGACCTCCTACCCCCACTTCTGCTGCAGACTTCTCTCTGCGGGGAATGGTGAAAAGTGAATCCCACTGATTTCTCATTGTTCTTGTAAAATATATGTTACGCCTACGAGCCTAGAGAATGGGTCCCCCTTCAGAAGCATTTCGCTGTCGTTCTGCTGCCAACCTCTGTGACACTGGATACTACATGAAAACTAAGAAAGCAAGGAAGATCGACATGAAAACACTGGGAAACAAAATCTGCATCTTTTATTTCAAAGGAAATGTCTTCATGAATGTCTCTCCTTGGCCCTTTGGAGACACACTGAAGATAGCATACTTTTAATCAAGTAAATTAAACTTACTTTAAAACCAAGTGAAGCAGTTGAATTGCATCCTGCTAGAGAGATTGGCTCCGATGAGTAGAAGCATACCAGGTCTCTGGAAACACTACACTGGGCAGGGAATAATTAATAGTACTCCCACCATTTTAAGGAAATTGTCTGCAAACCAATAGAATCCTTTATGAACATTAAGTAAGAGAACTTGTTTGCAAAGTGTCAGTCAAGTGCAGATTGACAATCAGTCTTCTGCAAAGGGTAGAGTCTTAAGAGTGGCTTTACCTGGTTTTCTATCCCTCTCCAAACATATCTGTGTCATTAGCAAAAGTTAATAGCTTTTGTTCAAATGTATTTAAAATGATGGTTGCTATTTGCAAAAGCTTGGTGGTCATGCAGTTCCCACTCTTCTGAAAAAAGTGTGCATTTCTTTATTTGTTTCCCCAGTTCCTCATCTAAAGGGCCTACAAGTTGCTTAGATTTATTCTTCATATTCACATGTAAATAACTGAACTAATGACACAAGAATTAGCACACAGACATTATTATTATTATTATTATTATTTGCTGGGGTGAAAAAAAGATATGTTCATACAACTATCTTAGAGACAAAGAGAAATCAGTGGGTCTGGGAAATTGCCTGTTCTGTAGGCAAGTAACTGTCATTAGGACGTCCCTTTTTATCTCAGTGTGGCCCAAACTGGCAGTCCCAGCATCTCCTGCGAGCTTGTTAGGAAAGTGCTACCTCAGGCCTGACTTCACTACTGACTCAGGATCTGCATCTCAGGGCACCACCGTACACACGAGGGTTTGAGAAGACACGGGGTGGCTACTATATGTCCCATCTGGGCTTCGTAAGTGAGGAGCCAGCAAAGACCTTATATTTCATCAACATAAGGTTAAAAGATGTTAACAGAGGTGGGATATTACTTTCAAAAAGTCACATGGTGTTTGGACCAACATCTGTCTTTGGATGGGCCCTGGTGGTCCACACTGAGCAGTCATCCTGTTCTCTCGACAAGGTGGCGTGAGGCTGTTAGTTCCTCATCCTGACCCTACACACCTGCTTCAACTTCCACCTCCAAACTGTCCCAAGTTACATTCCTTTCCGTGGCTGCTGGATCTACCATGGCGTAAAGATAAAAGAAGGAACACAGGGTTTTCTTACAGAAAGTCAATGTTTTGGAGCAAATGTGGAAACACTGGGTTTCGTAGGTTTCCAAGGGTAGCCATCCGCAGCTGCACGCCCCGACTGATGCCGTGCCAAGCGTCTGCCTGCTCTTTTGGACACACAGCCAACATTCTTATCTGGTAGATGCTTCAGGAAGGCGAGAGCCGGCTGGGGGCAGGAGGTTAGGTTCCCACCCTCCATCCCTGAACCCTAGTCCTTCTGCTCTGCCCCATGGAACACTGCCTCTCAGCTATGCGGTCCTCACCTGTGCGGCCCTTCCATACAGACGCAGGGTTCCCTCTGCCGTGTGGCTGCAGCCCACAGCAAAGCCTGCAGAAACTAGGCCACGCGGAGCTTTGGGCGGGCTGGCGTTCCACAGACGGGGTGTGACTAGGCCTTGAGAGCCCCCTCCGCACTGTGGGCCCAGAGAGGCCCCCCTGGATAACGTGTTCCAGGTGTTCAGTCTCAAAACAAAGAAGCTTTTCTCTGTTGCCTGAGAATGAAGAGTCCTCACTAGTTGCATACAGTTTTTCCAAGATGGTAATATTTGGTTACAGTGAGATCTGTTATTTCACAGGAAACCCAGCAGAGGTGCCCGTAATTTGATTCATGTAGTAACTGGGAAAACTCAAAGCAGGGAGCTGGGGGGAGTGGAAGACCCCAGCTCGCTAATGCAGTGCTCAGTGGGGTCAGCGTTTAACCCTCTGGGCAGAACTTCACAGGAGCCTGTGGGTTCCCAGCCACCTCTGAGGTCGGGGTTGCCATGGAAGTTTTGCTGGCGTCACTCTAACACCCCAAACAGATTCCATGACCTGCATTATATTATTCTTCTGATTGCTCGTGTGGAGCTCTAAAGCCCGAGCAAATAGCATTATGAAACAGAACTAAATCAACATTTAAGAGTGTCAGAAGTCAATTGCTACAAATATGTCGAGGGTGCTATAGTATTTGGTACCTGTAGAACACAATTTTATATAAAGTATCCAAGGGGAGTTGAAATAATGGGTTTCCTAAGCATATTAATTCATAAAGTTTAAACAACATATTAATGTTTTCCTAAGCATATTAATTCATATCTTTTGAGAAATTTTTATTTAATGTACTATATTACAATACTAATTAAATCTATGACTTATGTATATGAATGGCTTAAATATAATTTATTGGAACATATTTTATCTAAAATCAAGAGCCCTAAGAAACCCATACATGTAATGTAAGAGTGCTTAAAGGTGTTTATCAGTGCCCAGATCTGCTGATGCATTTACTTAAGCCTCTTAAAGGGTTGGTTCCTGCTGTCCAGGGCCAGGCAGCAAAATGCTGGGAGAGGGAGATCCTTTCTGGAGCAGCTCCAGAAGCCCTCACGCTCACTCTTGCTCCCAGTTCCAGGAGGCACCATAGCTGGTTTCTCAGATGCAGAACTGGGACAAGATCTGGAGACGTTAAGCTGCTGTAGTGACAGGTATTGTGGGAAACTCACAGTTCTAATGATTATGTCTTTGCTTCTCATTCTTTTGAGTCCATTTGTGGAAGAACCAGGACTGATGAGTGGTGGGGCTTCCTGGTGACCCGCAGTCACCAGTTTGGGGGATGGGAGAGGATGTCGGGGTTGGGGTGGCATCCATGGGTGTTTGGGAAGAGGACAGAAGCCACAGATGTGGGGACCTGGACTTACTGATAGCTGTCGGTTCCACGGCCTCCCACCTCCACCCTGGTCCCCCAGGTAGACACTCTCCATGCTGGGAGCCAGCGCATACGGCATCAGTCCCACCAAAGCACGTTTATCAGGTCACAAAGTTGTTGTCTGGAAAATACTTGGCTGATGACAGCTGAGATGTGCTTCGGTCCATCTGTTTTGGATCTGGCTTCCCAGAGTTGTATATTATAGCAGGTGTAGCCTGATTGGTATAAATAAAGTAGAACTACTCAATAAAATCATCACACGCCACCCTCTCTCCACCTCTTTTTCCTAGGTTTTAATATCTTTTCCCACTTTTCTCCACTAGAGTTGTTTCAAACCAAACTCCCAAGTTTTCCTGTCCCACTTATACTTTTGGTAAAGTCCTGGACCTTTCTGCTCTCTAATTCATAACATGGGCTGAACACACTAATCATTTATATTTATAATGTGTGATTATCTATCAGTATTAGCTTATTAAAATTAACATTTAAAAATGATTAGTAAAATATTTAGATACTTTACATTTTCATTTTTTCCAATATTATAAAAATGTGAAAACCATTAAAAGGATAAATAAACTTAATGGAAATATTTATAATACTATATTTTAATAACTTTTAAATATATTCACTTTTCTCATCTTTAAAATGATAGGCTGCCCCTAAAATGTTATGTTCAAAGATTTCGGTTGTGAGTCTGTTTTCAGTCAGCATACTTCAAAAGAAGTATAGATAGATAGATCCATTTTTTTTCCTACTTGAATTATGAAAAGTTTTTAACATATGAAAAAGGTGAAAGAATGATACAAGGAATAACTGTGACTCCTCACCTAGATCCTGTGCCTATAAGCATTTGCCACATTTGCTTTATCTCTGGGTCCTCATAAACCATTTGAAATTAAGTTGCAGACATCATGCTTCTTTCCTCCTGCAGACCTCAGCACGCCTTCCCTAGAGGCTAAAGACATTCTCCTGCATGACACAATACAGCAGTCACCCTTGAGAGGATGAACAGCACCGAGATACCCTAACTCTAGCACTGTGCTGCTGATCATCTGAGAAGACACGCTGTGACTCGCTGGTCTCTTTTCATTTGCAGCAGCCATCCTTCCTCTTTGTGCCTTGGTTTCCCCATCTGGGGAGAGTGGCAGAATCTCCCTGTAGCTTTGTTGAGAGGATTCACTCTACTCTGATATCAGCAAAGTGCTTAGGATAGCGCCTGGCACACGGTGCGCATGAGTGAAGGTGGAGTTTGGAAAAGCGTGAATTTAGCCAGGTGTAGGTGCCTTTCCAACAGCCTCTATGAAGAGACCTGTATGTGTATACGGTGGGGTTCAACAAAGGCTCTGTGTTAAATGGATACCACACGCTGGTTCTGTATATCCAGCAGAGGGACTACGTGGGTAGCCTTGGGGACACCGAGGTCATTCTGTGGGCCACCCTGCTCACTGCATCACGTACAGCGTGCACTGTGTGCATTCTGAGTGGGCAGCACTATCGCCAGATGTGCCCTCTCATCATCCCCACGCTGCACCCCTGAGAAACATCCAGGTAACCATGGCACTGAGAGCTGGCTGAATATGATTCATCGTGTTTCATTACACCTGTATGCCTGTTGCTAGTTTTACCGTCCTTTATTCTTGAATGGCAAATAAGAAAGCTTTCTATTTGAAATGACAGCTGGGGGAAGAATCAAGTTGCTAATTTCCCTGAGATGCATTAGAGTGTGATGACAGAGAGAGGCTGGAGACCAAGAGTCATTTTCCTTAAAAGATATATTTGAAAGTAATTCTTTACATGACTTAGATCTGACCTTCTGAGTTTCAAGGTCCTATTAAAAACAGAAAAGAAGGTTGGAGGAGGAAGGAGACATGGTGAGATCCAAATGGTTACTGGTCCAGAATACATCACTCCTTGGAGGAGGAAGGAGACATGGTGAGATCCAAATGGTTACTGGTCCAGAATATATCGCTCCTTGCGACTCAGAGACTATTTGCAGCGGCTTTGGAAATGCCCGTTAACGCTGATCCAAGTCATCAGAAGTCACCAGGAAATGGAACTTCCCTTTCAGAGGCAGTGGTGGCCTCATTCTGGGGCTTTTGCCTGAGAAGGAGAAGGAGGTGGAGTCTCCTGTTTGCTCTGGACTTCTCATCAAAAGCCAGCAGGCCTCTTTTAGTTTGTCCATCTGTTTTGTTACTGACCTGATTTGTAACTTCAGGCAAATGAGTCTCAGATTTTTCATGTACTAAATAAAGGATGAGGGTGAAGTGTCTCCTGCTTTCCTTCCTCCAAAAGTCTTTTTGAGCTCTAAAATTCTATAATCAGAATCACAGCTGAACTGCTTTCTATTTATTTTGATATTTTATTGTTTCCCACTGTAGTCATTTCAGAAAATATATAACATTTTAAATAGCTAGTGATCATGGAAATCAATGAGTATTATCTAGAAAGTTGGTCTGTTTGTGTTCCTAAGGTTGCAATAAAACTGGTATTGCTTGTGGAGGTTGCCACTGGTAGCCACTAGGAACTGGTCGTATAGTTTTGAGAAAGTAACTTAGTGATATACATCAGGGATTATAACACATTACATGCTGTCTGAATAATAGCCCTTTTGGGAATTTATCTTAAGATAACAAAAAAATATTAATGTATGTCTGAAGGTATTCATTATAGTAGTGGAAAAACTAACAATAATATATACAGGTCAAATTTACACTATGATATCCAGGGATTTAAAATTATGTAAATGCTAGAAATAGGGGAAGTATTCATGATACAATGTTTTTTGAAAAAGAAGACAACAAAGGCAAATATATGTGATTACAATTATGTAAGTATATATAAGGGAGTAGGCAAAAATAGAAGTAGCTAGTGTAAGGTAGTAAAATTATGAGTGTAGAATAGACAAAAATAGAAGTAATTAGAGAAAGGTAGTGAAATTGTGAATGTACTTGTTTTTATTCATTCATTCTTACCTTTTATTGTTTCAGAAACTTTAAAACAAATTGCTAGTTTTCTTCCAGGTTCGGTTCACAATTCAGCTTAAAGTCATGCATTAGGAGAGTTATTTACTTTTTAACATACCCAGCAACAAGGAGGGTAAAAGCAAAAACAAAGAAAGTCAGGGCCATGTCACTGACAGTCTCTGAGCGAGCCTGTTTTTCCAATATTTGGTCCACTCAAAGTTGGCACAAGGGGTGGCAAGCATGCCAACTTTGGAGCAGACTGAGCCTCAGTCTGAGCCTCCGTCCCAGCTTGGACCTTCCTCAGCTGGGTGGCCTGTTTGACCCAAGCTTCAGTTTCTCCATCTGTGCTGTGGGAGAATAGCTCCTGCCTGTGAAGGGCAGGAGTAGATTTGATGATCACGTACCTGGTGAGTGTGAACTCAATAAATAACAGCTTCTCTTTTACTAGAAATTTTAAAAATTGTATTTTTGTAACATTTAATCACACACAGTTACAATTTTTTTTAACATTTGTTACTTTTTAATCGGAGGACAATTGCTTTACAATGTTGTGTTGGTTTCTAACATATAACCACATAATCAGCTGTGATTATACATATATCCCCTCGCTCTGGCGCCTCCCTCCCCTCCCCCTCCCCTGCCCCTCTAGGTCATCATAGAGCCCCAGGCTGGACTCCCTGTTATACACAGGGACTTCTCCCCAGCTAGATATGTAACACATGGTAGTAATATAAATGTCCGTGCTACTGTCTCCATTTCTCCCTCTCTCTGCTCCCCCCACTGTGACCACAAGTCCATTCTACACCTGCATCTCCATTGCTTCCTGACAAATAGGTTCATTAATACCATTTTCTAGATTCCATATATATGTGTTAATATATGATATTTTTCTCTTTCTGACTTATTTAAATCTGTATAACAGGCTCTAGGTTCATCCACTTCACTAGAACTGACTCAGCCTCATTCGTTTTTATGGCTGAGTGCATTTCCATTGTATATACTGCAGTACATACTGCATCTTCTTTATCCATTCATTTTTAGATGGATGTCTAGGTTGCTTCTGTGTCCTGGCTATTGTAAATAGTGCTCCAGTGAACACTGGGGTATACGAGTCTCCTAGCATTGTGGCTTTCTCGGGATACATGCCAAGTAGTTCGATTGTGGGATCATACTTCAGTTCAGTTCAGTCGCTCAGTCGTGTCCGACTCTTTGCAACCCCATGAATCACAGCATGCTAGGCCTCCTTGTCCATCACCAAGTCCCAGAGTTCACTCAAACTCATGTCCATCGAGTCGGTGATGCCATCCAGCCATCTCATCCTCTGTTGTCCCCTTCTCCTCCTGCCCCCGATCCCTCCCAGCATCTGGGTCTTTTCCAGTGAGTCAACTCTTCGCATGAGGTGGCCAAAGTATTTGACTTTCAGCTTCAGCATCAGTCCTTCCAATGAACACACAGGACTGATCTTTAGGATGGACTGGTTGGATCTTGCAGTCCAAGGGACTCTCAAGAGTTTTCTCCAACACCACAGTTCAAATGCATCAATTCTTCGGCACTCAGCTTTCTTCACAGTCGAACTCTCACATCCATACATGACCAATGGGAAAACCATAGCCTTGACAATACAGACCTTTGTTGGCAAAGTAATGTCTCTGTTTTTCAATACGCTATCTAGGTTGGTCATAACTTTTCTTCCAAGGAGAAAGCGTCTTTTAATTTCATGGCTGCAATCACCATCTAGAGTGATTTTGGAGCCCCGAGAAAATAGTCTGACACTGTTTCCACTGTTTCCCCATCTATTTCCCATGAAGTGATGGGACCAGATGCCATGATCTTCGTTTTCTGAATGTTGAGCTTTAAGCCAACTTTTTCACTCTCCTCTTTCACTTTCATCAGGAGGCTTTTTAGTTTTTCTTCACTTTCTGCCATAAGGGTGGTGTCATCTGCATATCTGAGGTTATTGATATTTCTCCCAGCAACCTTGATTCCATCTTGTCTTCTTCTAGTCCAGCATTTCTCATGATGTACTCTGCATAGAAGTTAAATAAGCAGGGTGACAATATATAGCCTTGACATACTCCTTTTCCTATTTGAAACCAGTCTGTTGCTCCATGTCCAGTTCTAACTGTTGCTTCCTGACCTGCATATAGGTTTCTCAAGAGGCAGTCAGGTGGTCTGGTATTCCCATCTCTTTCAGAATTTTCCACAGTTTATTGTGATCCACACAGTCAAAGGCTTTGGCATAGTCAATAAAGCAGAAATAGATGTTTTTCTGGAACTCTCTTGCTTTTTCCATGATCCAACAGATGTTGGCAATCTGATCTCTGGTTCCTCTGCCTTTTATAAAACCAGCTTGAACAACTGGAAGTTCATGGTTCACGTACTGCTGAAGCCTGGCTTGCAGAATTTTGAGCATTACTTTTCTAGTCTGTGAGATGAGTGAAATTGTGTGGCAGTTTCACATTCTTTGGTATTGCCTTTCTTTGGGATTCGAATGAAAATTGATCTTTTCTAGTCCTGTGGCCACTGCTGAGTTTTCCCTATTTGCTGGTATACTGAGCACAGCACTTTCACAGCATCATACTTCAGGATTTGAAATAGCTCCACTGGAACTCCATCACCTCCACTAGCTTTGTTCATAGTGATGCTTTCTAAGGCCCACTTGACTTCACATTCCAGGATGTCTGGCTCTAGGTGAGTGATCACACCATCATGATTATCTGGGTTGTAAAGCTCTTTAATGTACAGTTCTTCCAGGTATTCTTGCCACCTCTTCTTAATATCCTCTGCTTCTGTGAGGTCCATACCATTTCTGTCCTTTATCAAGCCCATCTTTGCATGAAATACTCCCTTGGTATATCTAATTTTCTTGAAGAGATCTCTAGTCTTTCCCATTCTGTTGTTTTCGTCTATTTCTTTGCATTGATCGCTGAGGAAGGCTTTCTTATCTCTCTTTGCTATTCTTTGGAACTCTGCATTCAGATGCTTATATCTTTCCTTTTCTCCTTTGCTTTTCACTTTTCTTTTCACAGCTATTTGTAAGGCCTCCTCTTTTAGCCATTTTGCTTTTTTGCCTTTTTTTTTCCATGGTGATGGTCTTGATCCCTGTCTCCTGTACAATGTCGCCAACCTCTGTCCATAGTTCATCAGGCAATCTATTTCTCACTTCCACTGTATAATCATAAGGAATTTGATTTAGGTCATACCTGAATGGTCTAGTGGTTTCCCCCACTTTCTTCAATTTGAGTCTGAATTTGGCAATAAGGATTTCATGATCTGAGCCACAGTCAGCTCCTGGTCTTGTTTTTGCTGACCGTATAGAGCTTCTCCATCTTGGGCTGCAAAGTATAATCAATGGTGTTGGCCATCTGGTGATGTCCATGTGTAGAGTTTTCTCTTGTGTTGTTGCAAGAGGGTGTTTACTATGACCAGTGCATTCTCTTGGCAAAACTCTATTAGCCTTTGCCCTGCTTCATTCTATACTCCAAGGCCAAATTTGCCTGTTACTCCAGGTGTTTCTTGACTTCCTACTTTTGCATTCCAGTCCCCTATAATGAAAAGGACATCTTTTTTGGGTGTTAGTTCTAAAAGGTCTTGTAGGTCTTCATAGAACCATTCAACTTCAGCTTCTTCAGTGTTTCTGGTTGGGGCGTAGGCTTGGATTACTGTGATACTGAATGGTTTGCCTTGGAAATGAACAGAGATCATTCTGTCATTTTTGAGATTGCATCCAAGTGCTGCATTTTGGACTCTTTTGTTGACCATGATGGCTACTCCATTTCTTCTGAGGTATTCCTGCCCACGGTAGTAGATATAGTGGTCGTCTGAGTTAAATTCACCCGTTCCAGTCCATTTTAGTTTGCAGATTCCTGGAATGTCGACGTTCACTCTTGCCGTCTCCTGTTTGACCACTTCCAATTTGCCTTGATTCATGGACCTGACATTCCAGGTTCCTATGCAATATTGGTCTTTACAGCATCGGATCTTGCTTCTATCACCAGTCATATCCACAACTGGGTTTTTTTTTTTTTTTTTTTTTTGCTTTGGGTCCATCCCTTCATTCTTTCTGGAGTTATTTCTCCACTGATCTGCAGTAGTATCTCCAGTAGGTTTATTTCTAGCTCTTTAAAGATTCTCTATACTGCTTTCCATAGTGGCTGTATCAGTCTACATTCCCATCAACAGTACAGGAGAATTCCTTTTTCTCCACATCCTCTCCAGCATTTATTGTCTGTAGATTTTTCGACAATGGCCACAGATTATTTTTCTTATGATGAGAACTTTTAAGACTGATTATCTTATCCACTTTCAAATATGCAATATACTATTTTAAACTATAGCCACCATACTGTGCATTACAGGACTTATTTATTTTATTATTGGAAGTTTGTAACTTTTGACCACCTTCATCCATTTCGCCCATACTACCTTCTGCCTCTGGATACCACCAATCTGTTCTCTGTATTTGTGAGTACAGGCTTTTTGGTTGTTGTTGTTTTTAGATTCCACACATCATTGAGATCATAAGTCTTTGTTTTTCTCTGTCTGACTTAGTTCATTTAACACAATGCCCTCAAGATCTATCCATGTTGTCTCAAATAGCAAGATTTCTTTTTTTTGGCTGAATAATTTTCCTATGTATATACTACCTATTTACACACAGGTTTTCTTTTAGAGCAATTGAAGATGTTTATTTTTCCCTTTATTATCATTTGAAAAAATAAATATATTAATATGCACAGCAGATGGTATGAAACATTGCTTAGTTATAAAATATCATACTGATATCCACTCAAAAAGACAGGTTTCTGCCCTGCCCAGCGCTTTCCCCCTCTCCACCACTGCTCACCCATTCAAGAAGACTCATTCTCTTCTTAATTTCAAAATAAGAAATGTACACATGCCTTAACCACAGTGGAAATCATTGCAAGTCATTCCAAAATATCAATTGCTAAAAGTGATAGAAAGAAGCCTTTTCTGAGTAAGTCTACTTCAGGAAAGTGAGCAACTTCTCAGCTGAAAAATATGTCACTTTGTTGTTTACTCATTGGATTAATATGTTGTTGTTCAGTCACTAAGTTGTGCCTAATTCTTTGCAACCCCGTGGACTGCAGCACACCAGGTTCACTTGCCCTTCACTGTCTCCTGGAGTTTGCTCAACCTCATGTCCATTGAGTTGATGATGCCATCCAACCATCTCATCCTCTGTCGTCCGCTTCTCCTTCTGCCTTCAATTTTTCCCAGCATCAGGGTCTTTTCCAGTGAGTTGGCTCTTTGCATTAGGTGGCCAAAGTTTTGGGGTTTCAGCTTCAGTTCTTCCAGTGAATATTCAAGACTGATTTCCTTTAGGATTGACTGGTTTGATCTCCTTGCAGTCCAAGGGACTCTCAAGGGTCTTCTCTAGCACCACAATTTGAAAGCATCAATTCTTCGGTGCTCAGCCTTCTTTATAGTCCAACTCTCACATCCATACATGACTACTGGAAAAACCACAGCTTTTATACAGACCTTTGCTGGCAAAGTAAAGTCTCTACTTTTTAATATGCTGTCTAGGTCTGTCATCGCTTTTCTTCCAAGGAGCAAGTCTCTTTTAATTTTGTGCAGTCACCATCTGCAGTGATTTTGGAGCTTAGGAAAATAAAGCCTGTCACTGCTGGATTAAAGTATCCTAGGTAAATGAGAAGTCATTCTGGTTAAGGTCTTGAACTGAACCTAACCATGAACCAGAAAACCAGTGCAGTCTTATAATTCTTGATGTCTTTCTAAAATATACCATCACAGATTTGGATGTGTGAGGTTTCTGCTTCTTGAGAGCACTGTGAATCATGAGGTCACAGTCAACTGTCCTCCAGGCCCTACCACCCCTCTCTCCTCCTGTTCTTCATGATATCAGAGGGCCTCCCTGAGGTGCTGAAATCAGACAGCTATGACCTGAGTTCCTTCAATGAGAAGTCTTGATAAGTAGATGGAACCCTCTGAAGTGACTCCATATGCCATTGGGAAGACAGTGCTAAGTGATCTGGGGACCATAGTTAGCTGAAGTGTTGGTCTTGTCCAGGTCTGGAGGCTGTTCAGCCCCTCAGTGGGTCAGACTCCAGAGGAGCACACCATACAGTGTGTGAGCCACATACTGCAGTTATCAGCTGAGACCACAAAGCCACGCTTTAAAAGCACTGCCCCACCACTACTATGCAACATGGTTTTGGAAGTTTTAACCACAGCAATCAGAGAAGAAAAAGAAATGAAAGGAATCCAGATTGGAAAAGAAGAAGTAAAACTCTCACTGTTTGCAGATGACATGATCCTCTAGATAGAAAACCCTAAAGACTCCACCAGAAAATTACTAGAGCTAATCAGTAATACAGTAAATTTGCAGGATATAAAATTAACACAGAGAAATCCCTTGCATTCCTATACACTAACAATGAGAAAAAGAAAGAGAAGTTAAAGAAACAGTTCCATTTACCATTGCAATGAAAAGAATACAATACTTAGGAGTAAATCTACCTAAGGAAACAAAAGACCTATATATAGAAAACTATAAGACACTGATGAAAGTGATCAAAGAAGACAGAAATAGAGGAAGAAATATACCATGTTCATGGATTGGAAGAATCAATACAGTAAAAATGAGTATATTACCCAAAGCAATCTATAGATTCAATGCAATCCCTATCAAGCTACCAATGGTATTTTTCAGAGAACTAGAACAAATAATTTCACAATTTGTATGGAAATACCATACAAACCTCGAATAGCCAAAGCAACCTTGAGAAAGAAGAATGGAACTGGAGGAATCAACCTGCCTGACTTCAGACTATACTACAAAGCTACAGTCATCAAGACAGTATGGTACTGGAACAAAGACAGAAATATAGATCAATGGAACAAAATAGAAAACCCAGAGATAAATTCACACACCTATGGACACCTTATCTTTAACAAAGGAGGCAAGAATGTACAATGGAGAAAAGACAATCTCTTTAACAAGTGGTGCTGGAAAAACTGGTCAACCACTTGTAAAAGAAGGAAATGAGAACACTTTCTAACACCATACACAAAAATAAACTCAAAATGGATTAAAGATCTAAATTTAAGGCCAGAAACTACAAAACTCCTAGAGGAAAACATAGGCAAAACACTCTCTAACATAAATCACAGCAGGATCCTCTATGACCCACCTCCCAGAGTGATGGAAATAAAAGGAAAAATAAACAAATGGGACCTAATTAAACTTAAAATCTTTTGCACAATGAAGGAAACTATAAGCAAGGTGAAAAGACAGCCTTCAGAATGGGAGAAAATAATAGCAAATGAAACAACTGACAAAGAATTAATCTCAAAAATATACAAGTAGCTCCTGCAGCTCAATTACAGAAAAATAAATGACCCAATCAAAAAATGGGTCAAAGAACAAAACAGACACTTCTCCAAAGAAGACATAGAAATGGTTAACACATGAAAAGATGTTCAACATCATTCATTATCAGAGAAATGCAAATCAAAACCACAATGAGGTACCATCTCACGCCAGTCAGAATGGCTGCTATCCAAAAGTCTACAAACAATAAATGCTAGAGAGGGTGCAAAGAAAAGGGAACACTCTTACACTGTTGGTGGGAATGCAAACGAGTACAGCCACTATGGAGAACAGTGTGGAGATTCCTTAACAAGCTGGAAATAGAACTGCCATATGATCCAGCAATCCCACTGCTGGGCATATACACCAAGGAAACCAGAATTGAAAGAGACGCGTGTACCCCAATGTTCATTGCAGCACTGTTTATAATAGTCAGGACATGGAAGCAACCTAGATGTCCATCGGCAGATGAGTGGATAAGAAAGCTGTGGTATGTATACACAATGGAATATTACTCAGCTATTAAAAAGAATGCATTTGAGTCAGTTCTAATGAGGTGGATGAAACTGGAGCCTAGTATACAGAGCGAAGTAAGTCAGAAAGAAAAACACCAATACAGTATATTAATGCTTATATATGGAATTTAGAAAGATGGTAACGATGACCCTATGTGCGAGACAGCAGAAGAGACACAGATATAAAGAACAGATTTTTGGATTCTGTGGGAGAAAGTGAGGGTGGGATGATTTGAGAGAATAGCACTGAAACATGTATATTATCATATGTGAAACAGATCGCCAGTCCAGGTTCGATGCATGAGACAGGGTGCTCAGGGCTGGTGCACTGGGATGACCCTAAGGGATGGGATGGGGAAGGAGGTGGGGGGGTTCGTTCTGGATGGGGAACACATGTACACCCGTGGCTGATTCATATCAATGTATGGCAAAACCACTATAATATTGTAAAGTAATTAGCCTCCAATTAAAATTAATTAGTTAATTAAAAAAAAAAAAACCCTGCCCTTCCACAAGTAGCCAACATTATCCTGGGGAGAGCAAGTTCTTCCAGGGATAGACCCTCTGCCCCAGAGATCCAGCCTTGTCTACAGTGAAACTGGGCAGCTCAGGGCTGGTGGTGCAGGAATTTGATTGTCCTCTAGGAGGACAAATCTTTGTTCTTTTAGAATTAAACAGTTCTAAAATCACTCAGATCTGGTGAAAAAAATAATCACTGTAGGGAATATCATTTTTTGTTTTAAAAGAATTTTGCTATCCTAAGAAAAGTAGTGAGACCCACTTTGCAGGAGAGGCTTGTTAACTAGTGTTTCCAAGAAAACTCCATCATGAAAGTGGAGTCCAGTCTTTCAAAGAGGCAGTGCCCAACTTAAAGTGTAAGTTTGGGTTCAGTTCTTTGGGGATCAGTCTATCAATATTTTATTCGCTATGATTTATGCTTTTCCAACACAGCTGCTCCTTGCAAGAGACACCCTTCAGCTTGAGATCCACTCTGTTTCACAGCATTTTCCCATAGATGAAGCCACAGGCATTTTGCTTCCAGGTTCAAGAAGCATTTATCTAAACAATAAAATCTATAAATTACTGAATTTCCTCAGCCAAAGATCATAGCACTGGGATTATTTGAATTATTTTCTACTTTCCTTGAAAATATTGTCTCAGGGATGTTGTGGGTCAATAATGTTTACAAGTTATGCTTATATCAAGGTTACTTTGAATTCAACTTAAAAAAATTTTTTTTTAGTTTTGACTTTATAACAGAACTTTATGTTACTATTTCCTTATTTTCCTTATAACTTTATGTTACTTATTTCTTTCTTGTTAGTTTTCCATAACCTATGTTAAACAAGATCATGTTCCAATTCAGTGAGTGGAGCTTATTTTTATGAACAGAACTCTTCATGCTAGAATAGTCAGAGTTAAGCCAAGAGTCCAGCTGTTAAATATAAAAAGTTTCACATTTCTTTTTGTTGTATGGTAAAATACTTCCTTTCCAGAAAGACAGCTAGAGCTCAGTGGTCAAACGAAGCAACTTCTCTGTGAGTTGTGAAACACCATCGCTCTCCTCGGAGAAGGTATTTAAACTTCTAACTCATGTTGCTGGTTTCAGATCAGATGTGTGCGTAGTTTGGGGAATGTGTGCAAGTTTCCATCTGGGCTGTATTTCTACATACAGCGTTTAAGTCAACCAAGTAAAGTGGTAAGTTTGCCAGAGCCCATCCTCCACACCACAGGCAGCATTGCCCCTGAAAGCACAATGAGGATGGTGGTGAGGGAAAGACGCTCACATCCTAAATTAAGTTAGAAACAAAGAATTGAGACAAAACATGGAAAATATGTGTGCATCATTTGAAACGACCTAGTCCAGAATTGACCAAACTTGAGAGGAGAAAGGCTTTGCGGCTCACAGAGGGTTTAAAGGCTTCCTTCTCTGATTGTTATCTGCTGCTGATTACCTGGATTTCAAGGTAAAAGCAATGTGTGCTCACGCCTCCGAAAATAACATTAATCCCCTCCACAGAAAACCTAGCACCAAATCCAACTCAGGCTCCCTTCCTGGAGAATTTCACTTTTTGCTTTATCTCTGCTGTCCATCTGGCCTGTCAGCCCTGTCACATACCTGCAGCCTACAGCCTGGAAATCAGGGACTTTGATGTTCTAAAGGACGCTTTATCTGGGGTAATTTTCACCAATTCTTATGTTATTGTGTAGGATGCTCAGAGATTCAGAGAATGAGGGATGGCTTTGTCTACTAAGATCAGAGTAATTTGCAAGCTTTACTGAGGGACAAGGTCTAATAAAGGGACTTTTGAGCTGGAGCCTGTCAACACCACCAGGAACTGGCATGACATCAAGCTCTCTGATTATTGATAGCTTAAGCATCAGTGGGCAGAGAGAAAGGCCGTGGGCATGTGGAATTCCTCCTCACCAGAGCAGAAAAGCTTTCAGCTTATTACTGGCGTAATACTGGATTTATTTAATTAAAAAGGAAATTCATACACATGGAGGAAAAGAAGTCGAACTGTACAATGAAAGGCAAGTCTACCTACATCTTAAATTCCCAGTGGAGTTTTCCTCTCCAGGTGTAAGTGTAATTTTCTAAGACAAAGCACGGTCCTCTTCTACCTTCTGCACCAAAGGGAGTGGCCACTCACTCGCTTCTGCCTCCCTGCTCTCTGCACTTCCCTGTGGGTTTTTCAGGTTATTCTTTGCTTACACTAATGGTGGGGTACCAGATCAGTGCTTGTATGTATATTTTTAATGCTGTCAACGGTCTTAGGAAGTGGATGCAATTATTCAAGCCCATTCTGCGTATGTGGAAATAAAGGCATGGCTTGCCCAAGGTCACCAGTCTGAAGGGGCTAACCCAGGATTCTGATCCCAGAACCTGTGTGTGACCACTGCCTGTGTTGTTGCCTAGGGCCACCTTTTTCATTAAAAACAGAGTTATTATTACAAAATTGACAAATACAACAGAATATATAAAGAGTATGTGGTATTATGTCCAGTAATAAAACTGAAACCCCTGAGCCCACAAATGCACCTTAAACCAGATTCTATCTAAATCTTGTATACTACCTTACTTTATAAAAAATGATTTTTTTACTCCACATGTAATAATCTATAAACAATATTTCATTTAGTTTTGCTTTTTCTTTCCTTCATAAAAGTGGAGTTGTATTTCCTTATTCATTTATACTACTGTGTAATATTCCATTGGTGGGATATACTATAATTTACTTAACCAGTCTCCTAGCGATGACCGTTTTGGTTATTTGGATCAAACATTGTAGCTGAGACTCTTCTTCTGTGTATGTCTTTACACACCACTGTGAATGGAATGAAGGATGAAATCCTATATCAACTGAGTCAAAAGGCAGATAGTGCAAAATTTACCTCCCAAGAAGTTGCTCCTGTCACAGCTGGCAAATGCCAGTCTGCTTCACCACAGCAGTATGAAAAATTAAACTCTTTATAATTGCCAATTTGAAAGGTAAAAGTATTATGTTTTTTAGATCAAATAAAGTGTTTAATTATGATTAAGGTTGGGCAGTCATTTTGGGGGCGTTTCTTTTTACATGGAAATAGCTTTACTTTTTCTCTGTTTATTGGCTTTTCTTACTGAATCTCAACAGATCATGGAAGATGAGATGGAAATCAGCCCTTTTTCTGTCTAATCCATGACAAACATTTCCCTTTAGACTGTCATTTATTGTTGACTCTGCTTATGCTATTTTTTTCTTAACAGAATTACGTGATCAAATTCCTAACTGTTATTATGTCAGGTTATTATGTCTTGTGTAGAAAGCCCTTTCAAAAACACTCAAGGATATTTATTTGTTTGTTTGCTCATTCATTATATATAAGATTTGCTTTTTTAAAATTTTATACTATATTTTTTAGGTGTTTTTAACATTGTGGTAAGAACACTTAACATGAGGTCTACCTTCTTAACAGATTTTCAAGTGCACAATATCATATTGTTATCTGTACAGGCACAAGGCTGTAGAGCAGATCTCTAGAACTTATTCATCTTGCATAACTGAAATTTTAAACATGTTCATTAGCAACTCCCCATGTCCCCCTCCCCTCAGGCCCTGGCAACCACCATTCTACTCTGCATCTATGAGCTTGATTATTTTTGATTCTTCATATAAGTGAAATCATACCCTATTTGTCCTCTTGTAGCTGGTTTATTTCACTGCACATAATGTCCTCTGGGTTTATCCATGTTGTTGCATATTGCGGGATTTCTTTACTTTTTAAGGCTAGATAGTATTCCATTATAGGTATATACTGCATTTTCTTTATCCATTCATGTAAGTGTTTTTAAATGTTCCTGAGTTTTATTGTAATATTTTTGTAGTTTTACCGTTTGTATGAGTTTAAATTTTTCAGCCATAAAAAAGACTTTGATTAAATAAAATGAGATAAAAATCTCCATATCATGTTTTGCAGATTGCTACCCTGGTGCCCAAAGTCCATTTCTGAATCATTGACCTTTTTTACCTACTGATTTGAAATGTAGTTTTGATCATATACCAAATTCCCATACGCATTTGGCCTGTTACTACATTCATTACACAGTTCCCTTGATCTTTTGGTCTGTTTGTACACAAAGACCAAACTACAGCTTGGCCTCTCTCATTGCTCTTGAGTTTTAACAGTTTTTATGGAATGATCAAATGTCCATTTTTTCCTACATGAAATTAGCACTAACTTGCATGGTTTTTTAAAAAGGAGATCCTACTAGTATTTGGGGGGCTTCCAAGGTGGTTCAGTGGTAAAGAATCCACCTGCCAATGAAGGAGTCCCAGGAGATGCAAGTTTCATTTCATCCCTGGGTCCAAAAGATCCCCTGGAGAAGGAAATGCCAACCCATTCCAGTATTCTTGCTGGAAAAGTCCACAGACGGAGGAGCCTGGCGGGCTACTGTAGTTCATGCGGTCACAAAGAGTAGGAAACAACTGAGCACACACACAGGTCGTCATTAAACATTGAGTTTTTCACTCCAACAATAAAGCAATTTCCCCTATTTCATCAGTTCAGTTCAGTTCAGTAGCTCAGTCGTGTCCGACTCTTTGCGACCCCATGAATCACAGCACGCCAGGCCTCCCTGTTCATCACCATCTCCCGGAGTTCACTCAGACTCACTTCCATCAAGTCCGTGATGCCATCCAACCATCTCATCCTCGGTTGTCCCTTTCTCCTCCTGCCCCCAATCCCTCCCAGCATCAGAGTCTTTCCAATGAGTCAACTCTTCGCATGAGGTGGCCAAAATACTGGAGTTTCAGCTTCAGCATCATTCCTTCCAAAGAAATCCCAGGACTGATCTCCTTCAGAATGGACTGGTTGGATCTCCTTGCAGTCCAAGGGACTCTCAAGAGTCTTGTCCAACACCACAGTTCAAAAGCATCAATTCTTCAGCGCTCAGCCTTCTTCACAGTCCAACTCTCACATCCATACATGACCACAGGAAAAACCATAACCTTGACTAGACGGACCTTAGTCAGCAAAGTAACGTCTCTGCTTTTGAATATGCTATCTAGGTTGGTCATAACTTTTCTTCCAAGGAGTAAGCGTCTTTTAATTTCATGGCTGCAGTCACCATCTGCAGTGATTTTGGAGCCCCCCAAAATAAAGTCTGACACTGTTTCCACTGTTTCCCCATCTATTTGCCATGAAGTGATGGGACCAGATGCCATGATCTTCGTTTTCTGAATGTTGAGCTTTAAGCCAACTTTTTCACTCTCCTCTTTCAGTTTCACCAAGAGGCTTTTTAGTTCCTCTTCACTTTCTGCCATAAGGGTGGTGTCATCTGCATATCTGAGGTTATTGATATTTCTCCTGGCAATCTTGATTCCAGCTTGTGTTTCTTCCAGTCCAGTGTTTCTCATGATGTACTCTGGATATAAGTTAAATAAGCAGGGTGACAATATAGAGCCTTGACATACTCCTTTTCCTATTTGGAACCAGTCTGTTGTTCCATGTCCAGTTCTAACTGTTGCTTCCTGACCTGCATACAGATTTCTCAAGAGACAGGTCAGGTAGTCTGGTATTCCCATCTCTTTCAGAATTCCCCACAGTTTATTGTGATCCACACAGTCAAAGGCTTTGGCATAGTCAATAAAGCAGAAATAGATGTTTTTCTGGAACTCTCTTGCTTTTTCCATGATCCAGCGGATGTTGGCAATTTGATCTCTGGTTCCTCTGCCTTTTCTAAATCCAGCTTGAACATCAGGGAGTTCATGGTTCACATATTGCTGAAGCCTGTCTTGGAGAATTTTGAGCATTACTTTACTGGCCTGTGAGATGAGTGCAATTGTGCGGTAGTTTGAGCATTCTTTGGCATTGCCTTTCTTTGGAATTGGAGTGAAAACTGACCTTTTCCAGTCCTGTGGCCACTGCTGAGTTTTCCAAATTTGCTGGCATATTGAGTGCAGCACTTTCACAGCATCATCTTTCAGGATTTGAAACAGTTCAACTGGAATTCCATCACCTCTACTAGCTTTGTTCATAGTGATGCTTTCTAAGGCCCACTTGACTTCACATTCCAAGATGTCTGGCTCTAGATTAGTGAACACATCATCATGATTATCTGGGTCGTGAAGATCTTTTTTGTATAGTTCTTCCATGTATTCTTGCCACCTCTTCTTAATATCTTCTGCTTCTGTTAGGTCCACACCATTTCTGTCCTTTATCGAGCCCATTTTTGCATGAAATGTTCCCTTGGTATCTCTGATTTTCCTGAAGAGATCTCTAGTCTTTCCCATTCTGTTCTTTTCCTCTATTTCTTTGCATTGATCGCTGAAGAAGGCTTTCTTATCTCCTTGCTATTCTTTGGAACTCTGCAATCAGATGCTTTTATCTTTCCTTTTCTCCTTTCCTTTTCGCCTCTCTTCTTTTCGCAGCTATTTGTAAGGCCTCCCCAGACAGCCATTTTGCTTGTTTGCATTTCTTTTCCATGGCAATGGTCTTGATCCCTGTCTCCTGTACAATGTCACGAACCTCATTCCATAGTTCATCAGGCACTCTCTCTATCAGATCTAGGCCCTTAAATCTATTTCTCACTTCCACTGTATAATCATAAGGGATTTGATTTAGGTCATACCTGAATGGTCTAGCGGTTTTCCCTACTTTCTTCAATTTGAGTCTGAATTTGGCAATAAGGAGTTCATGATCTGAGCCACAGTCAGCTCACAGTTGTTTTTGTTGACTGTATAGGGCTTCTCCATCTTTGGCTGCAAAGAATAGAATCAATCTGATTTTGGTGTTGACCATCTGGTGATGTCCATGTGTAGAGTCTTCTCTTGTGTTGCTGGAAGAGGGTGTTTGCTATGACCAGTGCATTTTCTTGGCAAAACTCTATTAGTCTTTGCCCTGCTTCATTCCACATTCCAAGGCCAAATTTGCCTGTTACTCCAGGTGTTTCTTGACTTCCTACTTTTGCATTCCAGTCCCCTATAATGAAAAGGACATCTTTTTTGGGTGCTATTCCACATTGAAGGTCAGGAATGGCGGCGGTAAGGAGATACCCCTCGTCCAAGGTAAGGAGCAGCGGCTGTGCTTTGCTGGAGCAGCCATGAAGAGATACCCCACGCCCAAGGTAAGAGAAACCCAAGTAAGATGGTAGGTGTTGCAAGAGGGCATCAGAGGGCAGACACACTGAAACCATACTCACAGAAAACTAGTCAATCTAATCACACTAGGACTACAGCCTTGTCTAACTCAATGAAACCAAGCCATGCCCACAGGACAACCCAAGACGGGCTGGTCATGGTGGAGAGGTCTGACAGAATGTGGTCCACTGGAGAAGGGAATAGCAAGCCACTTCAATATTCTTGCATTGAGAACCCCATGAACAGTATGAAAATCCAAAATGATAGGATACCAAAAGAGGAACTCCCCAGGTCATTAGGTGCCCAATATGCTACTGGAGATCAGTGGAGAAGTAACTCCAGAAAGAATGAAGGGATGGAGCCAAAACAAAAGCAATACCCAGTTGTGCATTGACTGGTAATAGAAGCAAGATCCGATGCTGTAAAGACCAATATTGCATAGGAACCTGGAATGTCAGGTCCATGAATCAAGGCAAATTGGAAGTGGTCAAATAAGAGATGGCAAGGGTGAACATTGACATTCTAGGAATCAGCGAACTAAAATGGACTGGAATAGGTGAATTTAACTCAGATGACCATTATATCTACTACTGCGGGCAGGAATCCCTCAGAAGAAATGGAGTAGCCATCATGGTCAGCAAAAGAGTCTGAAATGCAGTACTTGGAAACAATCCAAAAAACGACAGAATGATCTCTGTTCGTCTCCAAGGCAAACCATTCAATATCACAGTTATCCAAGTCTATGCCCCAATTTCATAGTCTTCCTTAAATCCATTGTATTATTTAAAGATTTTTAATATAGGACCTGAACATTTCTTACATAATCCCAGACAGTCTCCCTGTCTCTGTTTCTTTCAACTCTTTACTTATGCTATATTTTCTAATGAGTTGTTGCTTAAACATATAAAAGCTACTAATTTTTGTATAGTTTTGTCACCAGCTATCTTAAAATTTTTTCATAATGTTTATAATCAACATTTAAGGAATCAGTTACCTAAAATGGACCAGAATGGGTGAAATAAATTTAGATGACCATTATATCTACTACTGTGGACAACAATCCCTTAGAAGAAATGGAGTAGCCCTCATAGTCAACAAAAAGTCTGAAATACAGTACTGGGGTACAATCTTAAAAATGACAGAATGATCTCTGTTCATTTCCAAGGCAAAGCATTCAGTATCACAGTAATCCAAGTCTATGCCCTGACGAGTAATGCCAAAGAAGATGAAGTTGAATGGCTCTATGAAGAACTACAAGATCTTCTAAAACTAACACCAAAATAAGATGTCCTTTTCATCATAGGGGACTGGAATGCAAAAGTAGGAAGTCAAGAAATCCCTGGAGTTAATAAGCAAGTTTGGCCTTAGAGTACAAAATGAAGTAGGGCAAAGGCTAACAGAGTTTTGCCAAGAGAATGCACTGGTCATAGCAAACACCCTCTTCCAACAACACAAGAGAAGACTCTACACATGGATATCACCAGATGGTCAATACTGAAATCAGATTGATTATATTCTTTGCAGCCGAAGATAGAGAAGCTCTATACAGTCAGCAAAAACAACACTGAGAGCTAACTGTAGCTCAGATCATGAACTCCATATTGCAAAATTCAGACTTTAATTGAAGGAAGTAAGGAAAACCACTAGGCCATTCAGCTATGAACTAAATCAAATCCCTTACAGTGGAAGTAATGAATAGATTCAAAGGATTATATTTGATAGAGTGACTGAAGAACTCTGGATGAAGGTTTGTAACACTGTACAGGAGGTGCTGATCAAAACCATCCCCAAGAAAAAGAAATGCAAAAAGGCAAAGTAGTTGTCTGAAGAGACCTTAAAATAGCTGAGAAAAGGAGAGAAGTGGAAGGCAAAGGAGAAAAGGAAAGATATATCCATCTGAATTCAGAGTTCCAAAGAAGAGCAAGGAGAGATGAGAAAGCCTTCTTAAGTAAATAATGAAAAGAAATAGAGGCAAACAATAGAATGGGAAAGACTACAGATCTCTTCAAGAAAATTAGAGATACCAAGGGAACATTTCATGCAAAAATGGGCACAAAAAAGAACAGAAACAGTGTGGACCTAACAGAAGCAAAAGATATTAAGAAGAACACAGAAGAACTACACAAAAAAGACCTCCATGACCCAGATAACCACAATGATGGGATCCCTCACTTACAGCCAGACAATTAAATTACAAAGTCAAATGGGCCTTAGGAAGCATCTCTATAACAAAGCTAGTGGAGGTGATAGAATTCCGGCTGAGCTATTTCAAATCCTAAAAGATGATGCTGTGAAAGTGCTGCACTCAATATGCCAGCAAATTTGGAAAACTCAGCAGTGGCCACAGGACTGGAAAAGGTCAGTTTTCATTCCAATCTCAAAGAAAGGCAATGCCAAAGAATGTTCAAACTACCTCACAACTGGACTCAACTCACATGCTAGCAAATTAATGCTGAAAATTCTCCAAGCTAGGCTTCAACAGCATGTGAACTGAGAACTCCCAGATGTTCAAGCTGGATTTAGAAAAGACAGGGGAACCAGAGATCAAATTGCCAACATCTGTTGGATCACAGAAAAAGCAAGAGAATTCCTGAAAAACATATACTTCTCTTTCATTGACTAGGCTAAAGCCTTTAACTGTGTGGATCACAGTAAACTGTGGAAAATTCTTCAACAGATGGGAATACCAGACTACCTCACTTGCCTCCTGAGAAACCTGTATGGTGATCAAGAAGCAACAGTTAGAACTGGACATGGAACAACAGACTGGTTCCAAATCAGGAAAGGAGGACATTAAGGGTGTCACCCTGTTTATTTAACTTATATGCAAAGTACATCATGCAAAATGCTGGGCTGAATGAAGCACAAGCTGGATCAAGATTTCTAGGAGAAATATCAATAATGTCATGTATCCAAATGACACCACCCTTATTGCAGAACGTAAAGAGGAACTAAAGGGCCTCTGATGAAGGTGAAAGAGGAGAGTGAAAAATCAAAAACTCAACATTCAAAAAATGAAGATCATAGGATCTGGTCCCATCACTTCATGGAAAATAGATGGGGAACAATGGAAACAGTGACAGACTTTATTTTCTAGGGTTCCACATCACTACAGTTGGTGGCTGCAGCTATGAAGTTAAAAGACACTTGCTCCTTGGAAGAAAAGCTCTGACAAACCTAGACAGAATTTTGAGCATTACTTTACTAGCATGTGAGATGAGTACAATTGTGTGGTAGTTTGACCATTCTTTGGCATTGCCTTTCTTTGGGATTGGAATGAAAACTGACATTTTCCAGTCCTGTGGCCACTGCTGAGTTTTCCAAATTTGCTGGCATATTGAGTGCAGCACTTTCACAGCATCATCTTTCAGGATTTGAAACAGTTCAACTGGAATTCCATCACCTCCACTAGCTTTGTTCATAGTGATGCTTTCTGAGGCCCACTTGACTTCACATTCCAAGATGTCTGGCTCTAGATTAGTGATCACATCATCATGATTATCTGGGTCATGAAGATCTTTTTTGTATAGTTCTTCCATGTATTCTTTCCACCTCTTCTTAATATCTTCTGCTTCTGTTAGGTCCACACCATTTCTGTCCTTTATCGAGCCCATTTTTGCATGAAATGTTCCCTTGGTATCTCTGATTTTCTTGAAGAGATCCTTAGTCTTTCCCATTCTGTTCTTTTCCTCTATTTTTTTGCATTGATCGCTGAAGAAGGCTTTCTTATCTCTTCTTGCTATTCTTTGGAACTGCATTCAGATGCTTATATCTTTCCTTTTCTCCTTTGCTTTTCACTACTCTTCTTTTCACAGCAATTTGTAAGGCCTCCCCAGTCAGCCATTTTGCTTGTTTGCATTTCTTTTCCATGGCAATGGTCTTGATCCCTGTCTCCTGTACAATGTCACGAACCTCATTCCATAGTTCATCAGGCACTCTCTCTATCAGATCTAGGCCCTTAAATCTATTTCTCACTTCCACTGTATAATCATAGGGATTTGATTTAGGTCATACCTGAATGGTCTAGCGGTTTTCCCTACTTTCTTCAATTTGAGTCTGAATTTGGCAAGAAGGAGTTCATGATCTGAGCCACAGTCAGGTCCCAGTCTTGTTTTTGTTGACTGTATACATCTTCTCCATCTTTGGCTGCAAAGAATATAATCAATCTGATTTTGGTGTTTACCATCTGGTGATATCCATGTGTAGAGTCTTCTCTTGTGTTGTTGGAAGAGGGTGTTTGCTATGACCAGTGCATTTTCTTGGCAAAACTCTATTAGTCTTTGCCCTGCTTCATTCCACATTCCAAGGCCAAATTTGCCTGTTACTCCAGGTGTTTCTTGACTTCCTACTTTTGCATTCCAGTCCCCTATAATGAAAAGGACATCTATAAAGACATTAAATTATGAATTTGTTGAAATTAATAAATGCCTTTCCTTAAGCTATGAAGAAATAAATTTACTTTTTCTCCTTTGACCTCTACTGTGCTATATTAATAGATTATCTAAGCTGAAGCAGTCTCATATTCTTGGAATGAACTCCAGTTGGCCTTAATGCATTTCTCTTCTAAAGCATGGCTGGATTATTGAAACCCTTTGGAGCTTTTGTTAGTGAAGTTGATCTAGATCTTTCCTTTAGGAGGCCTTGTCAAATTTTGTTATCACTATACACTTTTTTTGCCTCATAAAATTAATTTGCTAATTACAACACAGTATCTTGATCTGGATCCTGAAATAGAAAAAGGCCACTAGTAAAAAACTGGTCAAATCCAAATAAAATTTGTAGTTTAGTTAATACTCTAATACCAGTGTTAATTTCTTAGTTTTGAGAAATATATTCTGGTTATATAAGACATTAACATTAGGGGATCTAGGAGAAGAATGTGTGGGAACTCTGCACTATCTTTGCAACTGTTTTGTAAATCTAAAAATAAACCTAAATAAAAATTCTGAAATAAAAAGTAATTTTGAAACTTTCCCTCTTTATTTACAATCTTGTACACTTTAAAAGTCACTGAAGGTATTTGTACTTTGCATATGTGGTAGAATTTATCTACAATACCAACTGGACTGGGGGTTTTCTGGAAAGTAACTTTTTGATAACTTTAAAAATTTCTACTATGCAAATTGTTTTGTTTCTATTTCTATCTCTTCTGATTTCTATTTTTACCAATTTATATTTTTTAAGAAAATCATACAGATTTTCACATGTATTTTTATGGAACTGAGCAAGGTAAACATTTATTATTAAAAAATTTTTCTTTGTAGCTAAGAATTTTCTCATTTCCATATATTTTTTTTCTTTTTGTGGTTTTCCCTTGCTTTGGTTAATTGCTTAATTTACTAAGACAGAGGAGGGAAAAGTTCTTTTACTTTTTTGTTCTTTTATTTTTCCTATTTCTCGCCCTGCAATATCCTCAAATGTATTATTGCTCTCTCCCTAATTTCTATTAATTTAGGTACTTAAGGCTAAGAAATTTCCTCAGAGTGTTGCTTTAGCTCTATCATATAGTTTCTACTACATATATGCATTATTTTTATTTTCTAATACTCTGCAGTCCTGTTTTCTGTTTCATTTTGGACCTGAGACTTGTTTTTAAAACTAGCACTTGCAAGAGTGGTTACATTTATCTGTGAAAAATGTTTGTCTTTATAGATGAGTAACCACTTTGCCAACTCACGTCCATCTAGTCAAGGCTATGGTTTTTCTAGTAGTCACGTATGGATGTGAGAGTTGGACTGTGAAGAAGGTTGAGTGCCGAAGAGTTGATGTGTTTAAACTGCGGTGTTGGAGAAGACTCTTGAGAGTCCCTTGGACTGCAAGGAGATCCAACCAGTCCATTCTGAAGGAGATCAGCCCTGGGATTTCTTTGGAAGAAATGATGCTAAGGCTGAAGCTCCAGTACTTTGACCACCTCATGAGAAGAGTTGACTCATTGGAAAAGACCCTGATGCTGGGAGGGATTGGGGGCAGGAGGAGAAGGGGACGACCGAGGATGAGATGGCTGGATGGCATCACTGACCTGATGGATGTTAATCTGAGTGAACTCTGGGAGTTGGTGATGGACCGGGAGGCCTGGCGTGCTGTGATTCATGCGGTCGCAAAGAGTTGGACACGACTGAGTGACTGAACTGAACTGAACTGAACTGAACCACTGTTAACTTTTTCTCTATGAATATTATTTGGCCTTGAATGTCCATGATCAAGTAAAAGCAGAGAGAGCAAAATTCTTCATTTCTGCCATGCCTCCCCACACTTCGAGAATTCAAATTCTTTTTTTCTAAATAATTTAACTTTGTTTTTACAGTTTACCATAGTTGAGCTTTCAGTTAAATGAAAGAAAATACACAACTTCAATCATGTCATTTTGAGAGGTTGTATAGGTTTAGAAGTTTAGGCTCAATGAGGAGTTAGAAAAAAGTGTCAATGATAGAGATATATGTGACATAAAGGATATAAATATATTCTGAAGTCTGTGAATTTCCTATCATAGGAAGCCAAGTGACTCAAGTCCCCACCCGTAAGCTGGGAAACTCTTGGAGTCCCTGACAGACACACTTTTGGTATAATGTAGCCTGACGTTACTTATATCATTAAGTGAATGGCCATCAGTTTCAGTTCTATCAGCTAAGAAAACTGAGAATCTAGACAACAACCCAGTACATAGTAACTTCCCCTCCACCGGATGGGCCTTCAGAGTGGTCACGCTCCATCCCTTATCTTTCCCATGTGCCACTGCAGCGGTCTAGAACTTCTCTAACAGTTTCACAGCCTGAGGCCCCTCCCTTCTCTGCTGCACATCTCCAAGAGAAGGCATACTTCAAATCACTCAGAATCGTGGTATGCAAAATCCGACATGGGTTTTATTAATATTTGCACACAACCTATAAAACGGTGACTTTAGTCTTGAGCGCTTCCTTAAGTAATGGATTTTAACTTGCTCCCCCAAATCTTCCCACAATGACTCAATCTGATGAAAATGATATAATTCTCAAGGGATTCATTTGGTTCCATTGCCCACACCATTTGCCATTTTCCACCCTGTCCCATCGTGGTGGGTCTTTTCTAGTTGTTTCATTTGGCTGATTGCTGTCCACATCTTCCGTGCCAGCCCTTGGGTGTGCATTCTTGTTCAAGACACATCACCAAACCTGAATATGGAGTGAGCTTCCCCTTCCCCCGGGTATTTATTTATTTAGGTATAAAGAAAAATGACAAATGTGTTTTGTATTTCATGCTATCAGCAACAGTGGGCTGCAGTTCCAGTGGGGCTGAAGGCTGTTTTCCATTAAAGATCTAAGTTGCCCCTGTGAGCCGGGGGCCTCCCTTCTGCTGCGAGCTCGTGGGAGTGGCCCAAGTCCCCTGGACTGATCAGCTCTAAGTAGGGGATAGAGTACATTACCTGCTTTTTCTCCCTCATACTTTGCCTTTTGTGCCTTTCTGTTTTTCTTTCCACAGTTTCTTTTATTTAGAGAAAACACAGCTATATATGGATTTCAGGGCAGCTTACTCATGTCCCTTATAAATTCCACCAGTACTTGACTCCAGTGCCACATAGTAATAATAATTATTATTTTATAGTAATTACTATTGTTTTATAATTAAGCACCAGAAAGAAACAAGGCATTCTAATGCTTAATAACTTATAATTAAAACCAGTTGTATGTAGGGTGTGTGTATGTGTGTGTGTGTATGAGAGAGAAAGAAAATGAGAGCATATTTGTATCGTCACTGATTAGGTCAGCCATCAGTTCAGGAAACAGTATAGCATTTCCCATTTTGAACAACCCCAAAACACCATCCATCAAGTGATGCTGGAGAAGACGCTTGAGAGTCTTTTGGACAGCAAGGAGATCAAACCAGTCAATCCTAGAGGAAATCAACCCTGAAATGTTCATTGGAAGGACTGATGATAAAGCTGAAACTCCAATACTTTGGCCACCTGATGTGAAGAGCTGACTCATTAGAAAAGACCCTGATGCTGAGAAAGATTGAGGGCAAAAGGAGAAGGGGATGATGGAGGATGAGACGGTTGGATGGCATCATCGACTCAATGGACATGAGTTTGAGCAGATTCCAATAGACAGTGCAAAAGAGGGAAGCCTGGCGTGCTGCAGTCCACGGGGTCCCAAAGAGTCAGACACGACTCATTGACTGAAAAACAACAACAAGGTATCATCCATCAGATAATGAACCAACAATAATGATACTAGCTAAATTTTGTTGAATCTTCATTCTATGTCAAGGCATTCTTTGCCAAAGGCTTTACACATGTTACATCAATTAGTCATCACAACAGCTCTATAATAATTGAATTTTATTCCCCTTTTACACGTGAGGAAACCGTGGGCTCTCAGCAACCAGTTCTCTTAAATTGAAAATAACATAGAAGCATGGATTGTATAGCCAGCGACAGTGGGAATGTCATAGGAAGACATAGTCATGATTACTATGGCATTTCTATTGCTTTTTAGGAGTCCCTTCCCCCCAAAGTGGCAATGTATCCTTTCTCAGAGTCAGACAGAGAGTTTGAGGGCTCAGAAAGGAATGAAACAATGTCTGGAGCAGAAAATAAAGTCTTACTACCCACCCTCTCTTCTCTCTCCTGAGGGACCCTCTTTCAACTTGATCTTTTAGCTAATCAAATTGATATAATTAGAGGATTTTAGGTTATTTTTTCCTGTTATAAATAAATGCTAATTTTTATAACCAGTTTTCTTTACTTTGTCTCACTGAAACATACATTATTTTGTTTCCCACATTTCTGAAGCAGAATCTAAGCTTTGGAGTGTGGTGTCATTTTTAAAAGTGGAATTTCATCTCCCAGACAATTTATGTGTTCAGCTGTTTAGTTTGCTTAAAGGTCAGTCTTTATTTACTGAATAAATAGATCAAAGCTAAAAGATGCTTCTTAGAAAGTTTCAACCCAGAAGTCGCCACCAGTTCTCTTAGATGTGGGCCCTTGACACATGGTAAATATAGTAAACTTCTACCTTACGTTAATCTAACAGTTAATGCCAGGGAGGTAAAAAAAATCCCTTAAATTCATCTGACCAAATTATTGTTAGGTGCTAAACCTCCCTAATCAGCCTCACTCTACGTCTGGTAGTATTTAGGAGCAAGTTTGGGGACTCAAGTGTGTGAAATCCTTGCCATAACTACTTTCATCTCAAAGGGTCATTATGGAAAATGATCTTTTATAACAGAAACATTTCAGAGCATGCCAAGGAGATGGGATTTTTTCCCCCTTAATACACAATCAAGAAACATGGGCTCTGTTTCTTCAGTAATAACAACAAGAAAGACATTTGTAGACTTTCACATGAGCAGTTACATGTTCAGAATAATATTTCCTGTGGCTGAAAAATCTCAGGAGACAGTGATCTGGAGCAACAAGGAGGTGCAAACAATTACTTTAATGAGAGGCAAGGCTTGCTGCTCACACGAGGGGATGAAAGCTTCCTCCAGCCTCTCTCACATGAGCCCTGGCAGCAGCTGTGACAACCACGCTGCTGCTCTAGGGTGAGGTGCATCTGAAATCCTGCAGTGTAATTGCCTGGGCTGCCCTATAATTTAGGGTGCTGCGTGTGATATAAGAGGGCCATTAAATCAGGACATTAACCATGTCAGAAAATAAATGAGCTCCTTTGTTGGATGGGTTCTATGGTCTTAAAGTCAGCAGGGTAAATACTTCACATGCATATAGCTCCCATGAGGGGTCTGCACTGGCAGAGTCTGGGGGTCTACACAAAAAGAGTAGGTTTCATACACACCCACACATGCTACACTCCACAGCTTATGAAGACAGTTTTCAACCTCAGCTGAAGTCAATGCATTTTAACAGAAAGTCCATTTGACCACTAACTCGAGTGGACAATGGACTGACCTCATTTCTATAAAAAGGCAGGGACATTCTACTCCAAGAGGGTCTCCAGAGGGGCCACCTTGGAGCCAGTGATCACTACTTTTTGGTGATTTTTAGTTTAGTGCTGCAAATTTTACCTTGTGATTTCAGAATTTAGTTTCAGATGACAGATATTAATCTTTAGACTTGTGCAGTTTTCTTTTCAGTACGTGATTTATTTATTTATTTTTTAATATAAATTTATTTATTTAAACCAAAATGTATTTGTTTTTCTATGAACAACATTCTAGGCAGGGGGCCACATCCCTTTGCATATATCTTGCTGTTTTAGGTAAGTAAAACGATCTTTGATTCACAGAGGAAAACTGACATAAACAGGGAGTACAAAATTCATGCTAATATTGGCCAACACAACAATCGGAAATACACAAGCAAAAACCAAAACAAATAAAAAAACTAAAAGCAATTTTTTTTAACTAAAAGCAATTCTTGAACTAAGCCTATTACATTATAAAAACATTAATTTAAAATAGATCACTTAAAGCTATAAACTCATAGGAGAAAATAGGAAAACATCTTCATGAACTTGGGTCAGGCAAAAAGTTCTCATATATGATATCAACAGTATATGGATCAATAAAAGAAAAAACTTCATAAACTGGATTTCATCAAAAATTAAAATCTTTTGCTTGTAAAATTCTCTTTGAAAAGACAAACCACAGAGTAGGAAAAAATATTTGCAATTCATTTATTAGATAAAGGACTTAGATCTATAATATACAAAAAAATATTCTCCTAACCAACTGCAGAAAAATAAGCATCTGATTTTTAAAATAGGCAAAATATCTGACTGGACACTTCACCAAAGAAGATGTAAGGATAACAAATAGGCACTAAAAAGATATTCAACATCAATAGAAAAATGCAATTTCGAACCATCATAAGATACCACTCCACACCTATAAGAATGGCTTAACATTTTTTAAAAGTGACCATACAAATTGCTGGTGAGGATGAAGAGCAATAATCACTCTCCTACATTGTTGATGAGAATGCAAAATGGTGTAGCTGTGGCTATGCTGGAAAACAATGTGTCAGTATTTTATAAATGCAATCACATACTTACCATATGATCTAATAATTTCTGTCCTAGGTATTTATTCTAGAGAAATGGAAATACATTCAAAAAAGTGCTCAGAAACCTGTTCAGTAACACATATAGACACAATGTTCATAATTGCCCCAAAGTTAAATAACTGCAGTGTCTTTGGATGGATGACTCAACAAGCAAACTATGGAAATGTACACCATGGAATACCATTTAGCCATAACGTGTGAACTATCGACACACAAGTATGATATGGATGAGTTTCAGCAGCATTATGCTAAAAGAAATAGTCTCAAAAGGTTACTTACTGTCTGAGTCCTTTGTATGACATCCTAGAAAAGGCAAGCCTATTGAGATGGAAAACAAATCAATGGTTTCCAGAAGTTGGGCTGGGGAAGAATTTGACTCTAAAGGGGCAGCATGAAGGAGTTGTTCGGGAAGAGGGAGCTCTCTGGATCCTAACTGCTGTTGTTGTTCAGTTGCCAAGTCATGTCCAACTCTTTGCGACCCCATGGACTACAGCACACCTGCCCTTCACTGTCTCCTGGAGTTTGCTCAAACTCATGTCCATTGAGTTGATGATGCTCTCCAACCATCTCATACTCTGTTGCCCCCTTCTCCTCCTGGCTTCAATCTTGCACATCATCAGGGTCTTTTTCAATGAATCAATCCTTTGCCAAAGTATTGGCGCATCAGCATCAGTCCTTCCAATGAATATTCAGGGTTGCTTTCCTTTAGGATTGACTGGGTTAATCTCCTTGCAGTCCAAGGGACTCTCAAGAGTCTCATTCAGCATCACAATTCAAAAACAATTATGGTCCAACTCTCATATCTGTATATGACTACCTGTGTACATTTGTACATGACTAACTGTGGTGGTGGAGATACAAATCCACATGTGGGAAAATTCATAGAGCTGTACCCTAAATAAAAGTCAACTTTTTACATAAAATTATATAAATTTGAATATTAATAATAAACAATTGGCTAGCAATCACTGAGCACTGTGTGCCAAGCTGTATTCCAAGTATGGTTGGTCCAAAGTCATTTAACTCCCTCATTCCAAACTTGGTCTCTCTGATTCCAGGTTTCCACCACACCTGAGCTACCTGGCTTTTCACATAAACTGGAAGAAATGATTAAGAATGTAGATTAAACTTTAAAGTGTGTTCTGTTTGAAGCCATTGTTTCCCCATCCATTTGCCAGGAAGTGATGGGACTGCATGCCATGATCTTTGTTTTTTGAATGTTGAGTTTTGAGTCAGCTTTTTCACTCTCCTCTTTCAAGGCTCTTAAGTTCCTCTTCACTTTTTGCCATAAGGGTGGTGTCATCTGCATATCTGAGGTTGCTGATATTTCTCCCTGTAATCTTGATTCCAGCTTGTGCTTCATCCAGCCCAGCATTTTGCATTTCATTATTCTAACTCAATGAAACTGTGAACCATGTTGCATAGGGCCACTCAAGACTGATGGTCATGGTGGAGATTTCTGACAAAACGTGATCCACTGGAGAAGGGAATGGCAAACCACTTCAGTATTCTTGTCTTGAGAACCCCATAAACTGCTCAGGTCTGTAAATAGCACTGAAGTGGACTCAGGTGTGTGCCAGGAGGCTGAGAAGACCACAGTTGTCGCCAGTAGTCAACCCTCTAGATGCAAAAAAAGGATTGAAATCTGATTCTTGATACCTGTGTAGTACAGAAAAGGACCATCCTGGCTCACTGGACAGTGCTCCTGATCAAGACTACCCAGGATGCCCTGCCACTAGTCCCCACACAACTTATGGCTTAGCAAGACGAGCATTGTCCTGACATAGATAAAAATTAAAAACATTCTGCACAAAATCTATAATTCTTCCTGGACACAATACAGGATGGGGGCTTTATCTGGTGAGACTTGTCAGCTTCAGAACCTTAATGTGATTCAGGCAAGGCTGAGTTGATCTGTGGCTCTGCCCTGACTCTAGGGAGCACAATCAGATGAGGCTTGCTGGGGGCTGTCTGGACCATCCAGTCCTGAGGATGGATAGATATATGTACAATCGTTCATCTACACTTCCCCTCTGTGTGTTGCCCCTGTGTGTTTACTGACCTTGCTGGTTGTAATCCCGCACTCTCCTGGGTGTTCTGCAAGTCTCCTGGAGCTACCGTGAAGGTTGTGGCACCTATGTAGCAGACTGGTTGGAAGCTTCTTCTCTGGATGGACAGAAAACTGTATATAGAATAATGACTGAGATAGATGACACATACAAATGGAGTGGAATTTCAAAGGCCTGATTTCCAGAAATAATCACTGAAAGATACATGCTTGAAGGGTCTTGAGACCTGGGGACTATTTCTCGAAGACTGTGAAGGTAGGACAATTAAGTAAAGGTAGGACAATTAAGAGGGCCCTGCTTTCTTTTCTCAGGGAAAGCATGGGTGGATGGGATTACCACAATCACACAGTGCAGAAGGTGATGTCATTTGGTGAACAGAGAGCCTTCAGGACAGCCATAGTGTGCTCACCCACAATCCCAGTCACCTCCGGATCTTCAAGCCCCTTATCCCAGGGAGGTATGCAGCTCTGCAGGCCATAGAGCAGAGTGGCAAGCTGAGGCAAGCTGGCACTGTGTGGCTTTGTACAGCACATAGACCCCTGGAATCTTGATCCCATGTCTGTAAATGGAAGAGGAGGGTAATAAGACTGATGCCTGCCCTGCTATGAAAATTCTATAAGCAAGCACAGGCTATGTGCATGCTAACAACCTATGTGCACGCTAAAGATCCATGTACACGCAGCAGGCTATGTGCTCGCGAACACATGTGACATTATTGCCAAGAATGTGGGCCAGCGGACTGACCTGTTCCTGCCCCAGGTTCCTTCGCAGGATGGCTCTGTAAGATAGTTTTCTTGGCCCGGGCCAAAGTGCATCTGAGCCAACATAAAAATCATAGTACACGATTTACAATTAACAATAAAATATACAGTACTCTTTATTGTAGTTTCCGTATAGCCATTCTATTTTCGTGGAACTCTTTCCCTACTTTTTGCCAAACTCTTGTATCCATAACAAATGAGTATAGTTCTTAGGTGATTGTTAGTTATATTTCCATTTATGTTCCTAAGTAAGGCAAAAGTGAAAAAATAAAGAATTTTTTTGGAACCTCATTTGTATTGTTCCTATATGATTTGATCAAATATTCATTTTCAAATGCTGGAAGAATAAATACTTCCTCATTTTGTTCCTGCTATTTACAATCAAATGGCTTCAAACAGAGCACCCTTTAAAGTTTAATCTACATTCTTAACTATTTCTTTGGGCTTCCTAGGTGGCACTAGTGGTAAAGAACCCACCTGCCAATGCAGGAGACGTGGGTTCACTCCCTGGGTTGGGACGATCCCCTGGAGGAGGGCATGCCAACCACTCCAGTATTCTTGCCTGGAGAATGGCTGAAGTGACTTAGCACACACAGATGGACTATCATTTCTTCATTATTTTCTTAAGTATAGACCATGCTGATTTCCATGGTATAAATGCTTCCACCCTGGCCAGTTTCAAGCTACTAATGTGACATCACTGAACAAAGAGCTGGGGAGAGATGTGCAATGGTACATATGGCATACTTCTACCGTCCAGATACTTAAACCCTCTGTACCCCGGGAACATAAAGATTAGGAAAAAGAAGTAAAGTAATTTAAAAGAGATGAGGTTCTAGCATTTATCATCTTTGTTTTAAAATACAATTTAGTTAAACATCAGTTTATATAACTTAAAATAATGGCTTGTAAATTTCCTGAATATTTAACAGTGGGCTCTCACATGCGGTTGCCATCCAGCTTCCTAGGACCACTGCATGACGGAGCCCCACACCAGAATCCCCATCTCCCTTCAGTTTTCACAGACAGTTCTCAAGGCTGCTGCGTAGCCCTTGGCATCAGAGTTCCCTTCATCATCATTCCACAAATACCCTTTACCTTCCTCTTCACTGGATCTCATTTCCTGGGGTACACATTGTCCTATTTTTGCTTTACTTTCTCTTTTTTTTATGAAACACATCCTCCCATAGCTTCCTGAAATAAAAAAGAAATGGAATTTTTCTGTTAGATCATTCTGGGCACATGTTGAATGAAATGTCACTTGTCTCAGTTTTATCACTTATCTCATTTGGTTAAGATAAGGCTCATTTTCATAATTAGTTAGAAACCCTCACTGTTGTATTTCTGATCAATTTTTAACAAACATCGGCAATCTACTGCACTGTACTATTTCTACCCTCTTTTTTGTAGTCATGAACATTCTTCTGCTACTTAAAGTCTTTCACGTGGAATATTATGCTTTTCAAGTCTTGAGCTTTGATATTTTTTACCTTGCAAATTCCATCATCAAACAACAGTCATCCACAGTTTGTTCATGTTCTTTCCTGTCCCCATCTCAAAAGCTACACCATGCTTCACTCACTATGATTTGTCATCGGTGTGATAACATCTTTAGAGACAATACTAACGTCTGACGTTGCATATGACTTGTGTGCTGGTTTCTAAAATGTGGTTTAGCTGAGACAAGGCATTATTTATTTGCCCTGTATTCATGACCTGTGGCCTAATTTCTTCCTTTAAAATGAAGGCATGTGACTTAATGATAGTTTAGAGACTCTTACTGTAAAATTATAGAATGATGCTTTATGAATAGTCTTGGGATGACTTTACCCAGGGGAATCTTCAAAAACAAGGGTAGGGCAAAGCTGCAGAGGAAAAAGGAGTGGGCTGGCAGTGGAGGAAAGATCTTCAGAAGCCAACTGCTTGATTTGATATCTGTAATGAAAAGATCCACTCAAACCAATATGCTTTGAGATAAGACAAAGGAAGTCTTATGGATTTCCAAAAATTGTAGAAAAAAATCCTCTACATTTCAGAAAATCCAATCTGGGCCTATGAGCTCTTCATTTACTGAGTTATAGCCTGATGATTAGGGATTAACAAGTATCACTGAACATCATTCTTAGGGAATATCCCAGAAGTATTCAAAGTTCCTGAGAAACTTGTACCCATTTTCTGTACTCCCTGGGGAAGAAGCCAGGTAACGAAAGGCATTTGAAGGTGTTTGCCTCTGTGCCTGGTAAGGCTAGTGGGGTCCTGAAAATTGGCAGCTCCCTATCCCCTTATCCCTTACTCTCCACTCCTCTCCTCCCATTGAACCAACCCTCTGGGACCCCCCACGAGTGCCACTGGGCTGGCTCAACTGATGGCCTAACTCCCTCCTGACCCCCATTTCCAAGGGTGTTCCAGGTTTCTCCCTCTACCCCAAGCTGGCAGCATCTGGGCTGTACCTTTCCAGTCCTTTGGGCGCTCATAATGTGCACCCATCATCCTTGCTTCATGTACTTTTCTCAAGCATCCTTGGCTGCAGACCAGACTCCTGTGGATGGAGCTGTGTCTGCATCAGTCCGGGACTTGAGGCCTCTGGGCTTCTGTTGAGGCTGTTTGTTTCTCCAAGGAGAAGCTACCGCATTTCCCACTTCCCTTCCCACTCCTCCGGTGACATTCCAAACACTTAGGGAATGCACCTTGTCCCTATTGCCACTCCTGAAGCCAACCAGGGGACCCAGAGGCTGTGGACTGCGCAGGTGGCCCCATGCCAGAGGGAGATGAGGATCCCAGGGTAGTCAACAGTGGACAGAGCCAGGAGATGAAGACAGATGAGCACAGGCCACACAAGCACAGGCACAGGACAGGAGAGGGGGACTGTGCCACACAGGTCATGCGTGTGCTGAGACAGCGGGTAAGGCCACGGCCTCTTCCGAGCACCTGGGAAGGCATCCGGCTTAGTGGTCCAGCACTGGGGTGGACAGCTGGGCGCCTGTCCTCAGGAGTGCGTGCGGTCAGGGCATAGGCACTCAGGGGAAGACGCTGGAGCTCCTGCTCCTCCCTCAATCAAGGGTGAGGCTTTGCTTGTCCTTGTTCCCGATAGCTCAGCTGACCTTTCCCAACAAGGACTCCACAAGGGGGAGGCACAGTGTGCACTCCCGGGAGGGCTTCTGGGAACCACTGGGCCCTACTTCCTCTATGCCCCCCATGCATGCTCATGCCTCTCACCCTTCGTTTCCTGGGCTCCAGAGGCAGGTCATGCCCTATATAGTTCAGGTGGCAAATTTCCTTGTTCTGAGGAGTTTAGCGTGGCTTTGAGCCATGATGTGGATCTCTGATTTTTGTTACACTGTTGCCATGTGACCGTCAAAGCTCTTTACTAATTCCTGCTGAATCACCAGCTTGCATGGCTTTGGAAAGGGCCTCTTATCAAGTGGTCACTTTAGACCAGCACATGGGTGCCCCTCACTAGCTGAACAGACTGTCTTGGCTCCCTCAGCAACTCACGCCTGGCATTGTCCAGCTCACCCCAGAGTCCGGCTGCTCTAGAAGCCACACACAAGTGCCCAGGAATCCCCCAGCCTGCTGCTTGCCTTTGAGGGTGCTGCCCTGCCAGCCACCTCATGCACTCATTCCCTCTGCTGTGGTCCTGGGCAGGACCCTCCCTGACCTGGGTCATCATGGGCAGTTAGGAGGCTCCTTGTCTTGACTCAAAGGCTCCAGGAGACCATCCCCAGAAGTCCACAGTCAGAAAGCAGGACAATTCCTAGGGTCTGGCTGCCCAGGTTTACCCATGGCCATCTGATGACATGCTCTATGTCATTATAAAGGCAAATTACCCCTATGACCAGTCTGGGGCTGGAATTCCCTTTTCTGTTGATGGAAACTCTGCAGTTTTACATTAGTTACATAAAGAAATCAAGGCTACTTATGAGAAGTTTTGCCCGCAAATAAAAGTTTGGGAACTACGGATGCACCCAAAATGAGAGGTGAAAGTGATGGAGGCTCAGCCACCAGTGATTTGACTTGATTCGCTGTTTATATGTTTTCTTCACCTCTATTAAATTTCCTCTTTGTCATAAGAGGAGCAAGTATGTGGACAAGTTAATGAATAGAATCAAGAAGCAATAGGAACATTTCCACCAAAATGAGGAGCTTTTCCTTTGAAAGTCCCCGTCTCTTCACTCTCAGATGCAAGAGGAAAATTCCAGGGATGAAGTAGAGCCTGAGGAGGTGGTTAGATTTTAATGATAACTTTAAAAAGTATTCTAATCTTGATTTTATTCTGCACTAAAGGACACATTTTTTATTACCATCTACCTATAATAACCTAACTTTGTTTAAAAGAGGGTGCAAAGGATTGAGATCCTATGCAGTTCCATATAATCTAAGCCACAAGCAGAGATTCCCTGAAGGAATAGTTACTTTGGGGGATTCCTGGGGATTGAACAGAGTAAAAAAAAAAAAGGCATTTCCATAAGGGCTAGAGACCAAAGAGATGTGTTGTTGAGGAAGTGAGCCCAGAAGGCCCCTCCTGGAACAATATCATTAAGGCAGGGTGTTGATGGGACATGGCAGACATTTCCTCAGTGGAAACTTGCGGTTTTCTGATAGGTCAACCTAGAGGTAATTGTATCAAGATCTATGAACTATAGGATTTAAATTCTGCAGCTTTTTTGGTATCTGACATGGGCCGTTTGGGGAAATAACATTTAGATTCATCAACTTAAAGAAGGTGAGGTGATAAAAGATTACCTATAATGATAGTATTACTGAATAGCAATGGTTTCCTTTCTGAGAAAACATTATTACTGGAGTTTCATAGGACCTTTTCTTTTAAAGCAAATACTTCACTACTGGGTGTGATTTTTCTGCTCTGGAACAAAGGTAGAGATAAAGAAATGCTGTATGCACCTCACTTTATAACAACCTGAGGAGTTTAACTCCACAAGTGCTCACAGGGTTGACAGTTCTGGAACTGGTCTGTTTTCCCCATTGCTGGCTTTTGCAGTCTCCAGGTATCGGAAGTAGGATACTGGGACTGTCTGCAGCACAGCTGTGGCGTTATGGGGACAGAAGTCCTGCGTGAGGTCACTGTGGTTGATTCCCTAGTAGAGTGAGGGGCAGCATCGTGCGCACAGACAAGCCAGGATGCCTCTGGCGGCAGTAATTTTCAGCCATGTTTCTAGACTCCAGAAAGTGTTCCATGATGGCTCCAAGACTCTCAGGGACCTTACATCTTCAGCAGGAGCCATCTCAAATGAGAGAGCAGCTCTCTGACCCTGGAAAAGTCCAAGAATGGCGCCAGCCTCACCTGGTCCCAGAAAACCCTCTGAATGTGGTAAGCCAGCCAAGCAATATGGATGAGGCTTATTTCTTCGTATTCTTCTCTTGCTGCTGCTGCTGTTGCATCAGTCGTGTCCGACTCTGTGCGAGCCCATAGACGGCAGCCCACCAGGCTCCCCCGTCCCTGGGATTCTCCAGGCAAGAACACTGGAGGGGGTTGCCATTTCCTTCTCCAATGCATGAAAGTGAAGTCACTCAGTTGTGTCCAACTCTTCGCAACACCATGGACTGCAGCCTACCAGGCTCCTCCATCCTTGGGATTTTCCAGGCAAGAGTACTGGAGTGGAGTGCCATTGCCTTCTCCGATTCTTCTCTTAAGAACAACTAAAAATCTTTGCTGTAAAGAAGCCTCTGAATAGTGGAAAGAATAAGACAGAGAAGCCAGGAATCTCAGCATTTGAGGAATAACAAAACAGTGAGTTCCCACACATGAAACTGACCAGAATTAATATGACAAAAAAGTTTGAGCTCTACAGTAGAGAATACCACCCTGAGTTTCAGATTAGCCTAAGGTAAAGCTGAAACTCTAGTACTTTGGCCACCTCATGAGAAGAGTTGACTCATTGGAAAAGATTTTGATGCTGGGAGGGATTGGGGGCAGGAGGAGAAGGGGACGAGAGAGGATGAGATGGCTGGATGGCATCATTGGCTGGATGGGCATGAGTCTGAGTGAACTCCAGGAGTTGGTGATGGACAGGGAGGCCTGGTGTGCTGCGGTTCATGGGATCGCAAAGAGTCGGACATGACTGAGTGACTGAACTGAACTGAACTGAACTGAACCCATGCAGAGGTAACTGCCTCCTAAGAAATCTGTATGCAGGTCAGGAAGCAACAGTTAGAGCTGGACATGGAACAACAGACTGGTTCCAAATTGGGAAAGGAGTAGGTCAAGGCTGTATATTGTCACCCTACTTATTTAACTTATATGCAGAGTACATCATGAGAAACACTGGGCTGGAAGAAGCACAAGCTGGAATCAAAATTGCTGGGAGCAATATCAATAACCTCAGATATGCAGATGACAGCACCTTTATGGCAGAAAGTGAAGAGGAACTAAAAAGCCTCTTGATGAAAGTGAAAGAGGAGAGTGAAAAAGTTAGCATAAACTCAACATTCAGAAAACAAAGATCATGGCATACTGTTCCATCAGTTCAGTTCAGTTCAGTTCAGTTGCTCAGTCGTGTCCGACTCTTTGTGACCCCATGCATTGCAGCACGCCAGGCCTCCCTGTCCATCACCAACTCCCGGAGTTCACCCAAACTCGTGTCCATCATGTCGGTGATGCCATCCAGCCATCTCATCTCTGTCGTCTCCTTCTCCTCCTGCCCCCAATCCCTCCCAGCATCAGAGTCTTCCAATGAGTCAACTCTTCACATGAGGTGGCCAAAGTACTGGAGTTTCAGCTTTAGCTTCAGTCCTTCCAAAGAACACCCAGGACTGATGTCGTTTAGAATGGAGTGGTTGGATCTCCTTGCAGTCCAAGGGACTCTCAAGAGTCTTCTCCAACACCACAGTTCAAATGCATCAATTCTTCGGCACTCAGCTTTCTTCACGGTCCAACTCTCACATCCATACATGACCACAGGAAAAACCATAGCCTTGACTAGATGGACCTTTGTTGGCAAAGTAATATCTCTGCTTTTGAATATGCTATTTAGGTTGGTCATAACTTTCCTTCCAAGGAGTAAACGTCTTTTAATTTCATGGCTGCAATAACCATCTGCAGTGATTTTGGAGCCCCCCAAAATAAAGTCTGACACTGTTTCCACTGTTTCCCCATCCACTTCCGATGAAGTGATGGGACCAGATGCCATGATCTTCGTTTTCTGAATGTTCAGCTTTAAGCCAACTTTTTCACTCTCCTCTTTCACTTTCATCAAGAGGCTTTTTAGTTCCTCTTCACTTTCTGCCACAAGGGTGGTGTCATCTGCATATCTGAGGTTATTGATATTGCAATCTTGATTCCAGCTTGTGCTTCTTCCAGCCCAGTATTTCTCATGATGTACTCTGCATATAAGTGAAATAAACAGGGTAACAATATAGAGGCTTGACATACTCCTTTTCCTATTTGGAACCAGTCTGTTGTTCCATGTCCAGTTCTAACTGTTGCTTCCTGACCTGCATACAGATTTCTCAAGAGGCAGGTCAGGTGGTCTGGTATTCCCATCTCTTTCAGAATTTTCCACAGTTCCTGGTGATCCACACAGTCAAAGGCTTTGGCATAGTCAATAAAGCAGAAATAGATGTTTTTCTGGAACTCTATTGCTTTTTCGATAAGTCAGTGGATGTTGGCAATTTGATTTCTGGTTCCCCTGCCTTTTCTACAATGAGCTTGAACATCTGGAAGTTCACAGTTCACATACTGTTGAAGCCTGGCTTGGAGAATTTTGAGCATTACTTTACTAGCGTGTGCAATGAGTGCAATTGTGTAGTAGTTTGAGCATTATTTGGCATTGCTCTTCTTTGGGATTGGAATGAAAACTGACCTCTTCCAATCCTGTGGCTACTGCTGAGTTTTCCAAATTTGCTGGCATATTGAGTGCAGCACTTTCACAGCATCATCTTTCAGGATTTGAAATAGCTCCACTGGAATTCTATCACCTCCACTAGCTTTGTTCGTAGTGATGCTTCCTAAGGCCCACTTGACTTCACATTCCAGGATATCTGGCTCTAGGTGACTGATCATACCATCGTGATTATCTGGGTCATGAAGATCTTTTTTGTACAGTTCTTCTGGGTATTCTTGCCACCTCTTCTTAATATCTTCTGCTTCTGTTAGGTCCATACCATTTCTGTCCTTTATCGAGCCCATCTTTGCATGAAATGTTCCCTTGGCATCTCTAATTTTCTTGAAGAGATCTCTAGTTTTCCTATTCTGTTGTTTTCCTCTATTTCTTTGCATTGATTGCTGAGGAAGGCTTTCTTATCTCTTCTTGCTATTCCTTGGGACTCTGCATTCAGATGTTTATATCTTTCCTTTTCTCTTTGCTTTTTGCTTCTCTTCTTTTCACAGCTATTTGTAAGGCCTCCCCAGACAGCCACTTTGCTTTTTGCATTTCTTTTCCATGGGGATGGTCTTGATCCCTGTCTCCTGTATAATGTCATGAACCTCCGTCCATAGTTCATCAGGCACTCTATCTATCAGATCTAGTCCCTTAAATCTATTTCTCACTTCCACTGTATAATCATAAGGAATTTGATTTAGGTCATACCTGAATGGTTTAGTGGTTTTCCCTACTTTTTTCAATTTAAATCTGACTTTGGCAATAAGGAGTCCATGATCCGAGCCACAGTCAGCTCCTGGTCTTGTTTTTGCTGACTGTATAGAGCTTCTCCATCTTTGGCTGCAAAAAATATAATCAATCTGTTTTCAGTGTTGGCCATCTGGTGATGTCCATGTGTAGAGTCTTCTCTTGTGTTGTTGGAAGAGGGTGTTTGCTATAACCAATGTGTTCTCTTTGCAAAACTCTATTAGCCTTTGCCCTGCTTCATTCATACTCCAAGGCCAAATTTACCTGTTACCCTAGGTGTTTCTTGACTTCTTACTTTTGCATTCCAATCCCCTATAATGAAAAGGACATCTTTTTTGGGTGTTAGTTCTAAAAGGTCTTGTAGGTCTTCATAGAACCATTCAACTTCAGCTTCTTCAGTGTTACTGGTTGGGGTGTAGGCTTGGATTACTGTGATATTGAATGGTTTGTCTTGGAAATGAACAAAGATCATTCTGTCATTTTTGAGATTGCATCCAAGTACTGCATTTCGGACTCTTTTGTTGACCATGATGGCTACTCCACTTCTTCTAAGGGATTCCTGCCCACAATAGTAGATATAGTGGTCATCTGAGTTAAATTCACCCATTCCACTCCATTTTAGTTCGCTGATTCCTAGAACGTCGACTTTCACTCTTGCCATCTCCTGTTTGACTATTTCCAATTTGCTTTGATTCATGGACCTAACATTCCAGGTTCCTATTCAATATTGCTCTTTACAGCATCGGATCTTGCTTCTATCACAGTCCTATCAGTTCATGGCAAATAGATGGGGAAATAATGTAAACAGTGAGAGACTTTATTTTGGGGGGGATTCAAAATCACTGCAGATGGTGATTACAGCCATGAAATTAAAAGACTCTTGCTCCTTGGAAGAAAAGCTATACCCAATCTAGACAGCATATTAAAAAGCAGAGACATTACTTTGCCATAAAGGTCCATACAGTCAAAGCAATGGGTTTTTCCAGTAGCCATGTATGGATATGAGAGTTGGACTATAAAGAAAGCTGAGCCCCAAAGAACTGATGGTTTGAACTGTGGTGTTGGAGAAGACTGTTGATAGTCATTTGGACTGCAAGGAGATCCAACCAGTCCATCCTAAAGGAAATCATTCCTGAATATTCATTGGAAGGACTGATATTGAAGCTGAAAGTCCAATACTTTGGGCACCTCATGCAAAGAGCTGACTCATTTGAAAAGACCCTGATGCTGGGAAAGATTGAAGACAGGAGGAGAAGGAGATGACAGAGGATGAGATGGTTGGATGGCATCCGTAACTTGATGGACATGAGTTTGAGTAAGCTCCGAGAGTTGGTGATGGACAAGGAAGCCTGGTGTACTACAGTCCACGGTGTCACAAAGAGTTGGACACAACTGAGTGACTGAACTGAACCCACAAAAGAAGCAGAGTTGACTTGCATGCTAAGTCTAAGCAAATGACTGCCTGCTAAAATGAAAGAATTTAATAGAACTCAGAGTCTCATACATAATTCCCAAATGTCATAATTATAATATCATACTATACATAATGTCATACATGTACATAATTTCATGCATAATGTTTAAAAAATCATTCATTATACCAAGAACCAGAATCACAACTTGAAAAATAATCAACTGAGATGATTCAGATGTTGGAATTTTCTGACAAGAATTTTAAAGCAGACATCATAAAAAAATGCTCTAATAAGTAATTGGAAGCTCTTTTGAAACAAATTAAAAATTCCTAGCAAGAAAATACAAAAAGATCCAAGTAGAAATTGTAGAACTGAAAAATACAATAATCAGAATTTTAAAATTCTTAATGTACTTGATAGCAAAGAAGAGGAAAGAATCTGTAAACTTGAAGACAGATGAGTACAAATTACCCAATTTGAACCAAAGACAAAAAACAGGCTGAATAAAATGAAGAGATCCTCAAGAATCTGTAGAACAGCAATAAAAAGTCTGACATTCATTTCATCAGAATCCCAAGAGAAAAAGAAGAATGGGGCTGGAAAATGTTTGAAGCCTGTTTCTCCAAATGTGGAAAGAGACATAAACCTATATTTAAGAGGCTGAGCAAATTCCAAACAGGATAAATTAAAGAAATCCATGCTCAGACACATCATAATCAAACTTTTGAAAACTAAGGACATAGGAAAAAGCATAGAGAAAAACAACACATTATCTACAGGCTAACAAATACTTGAATGAGAGTTGATTTCTCACCAGAAATCACAAGTCTAGAAAGAAGTGGCATATTTTTCAAGTGGTGAAAGAAAATAATTGTCAACCCAGAATTCCAAATCCAGCAAAAATATCTTTCAGGCATGAAGAGATACAAAAAGGCATATAATAAAAGATAAAGGAAAATAAGGAGAATTTGTTACTAACAGACCAATCCTAGGAGAATGACTAAAGAAATTTCTTCAAAGAGAAAGAAAAAATGGTAATAGAAGGAAACTTGGAAGACCAGAAAGGAAGAAATGATGAAATGGGTAATATAGAGTAAAATAAAATACACTCTCCTTCTCCTCTTGAGTTTTAAAATTGAAGTTTGATGGTTGAAACAAAAATTAAAACATCAATTAGTGAGGTGCTTAATATATGTCAAGGACATATTTAAGGCAATTATGTTATAAAGTGTGGAGAACATGGTAAAGGGACCCAAATGGTAAGATTCCTACTTTCATTCAAAGTGTTAAAATAGTGATACCAGTAGACTGGTAAATTATGAATGCATATTTTAATGCCTTAAGTTTTCACTAAGGAAACTACACAAAGAGATGCACTTAAAATACTTCAGATAAGTAAAAATAGAACTCTAAAAATTTTTTAAATTATTTATTTATATGGATGTGCAGGGTCTTAGTTGTGGCACATGGGATCTTTAGCTGCGGCATGTGGAACATTTAGCTGAGCACGTGTACACTTAGTTGTAGTATGTGGAATCTAGTTCCCTGACCAGGGATCAAGGCTTGGCCCCTGCATTGGGAGCACCGAGTCACAGCCACTGGAACCGGGAAAGTCCCTGGAAAATGTTCAAGAAACTCACAAGAAAGAAAGAAAAAGGAAACAGTGGAATGAGAAACAGAAAACAGTAAAAGGGCAGATTTGTCCTAACACTTCAGTAACCACGTTAAATGCAAATGATCTAAATACACCAGAGACTGACAGAATGGATCAACAATCATGACCCAATCAATATGCTATCTATACGAAACTTAATTCAGTTGTAATTGTATAGGTAAACTGAAAGTAAACAACAGGCACAGAGACGGGCACTGCCTGGGTGGGCGTGTAACAAGCTGACATCTGATGCTAAGTTAACAAATCAGCATGTCATCCAGTCCAGAATCAAAGTCAGAGGGACAGTTCTGAGCGCCCACTGTGAAGCAGGCGTTTGACCAATACTGTCCTCCGTGATCACCACGGCCCTACAGTGTCACGCTGTATCTTGTTTCATGGGTAAAGAAACTGCCCCAAGTCTTGATCTAGGACCTGACAACTAATAAATAGAGACTGGGAGCATTCATCACCCATAGGCAGGATTTTTTTTTTTTCTATTTTAGACTTAAAGAAGAGCTGAAGGGCAGCAAGAGTAGGACCAAGTAAAGCAGAGCTGGAAGGCAAGGAGAGTGAATCAAGCAAGGGAACTTGAAGTTTATAATAGTGAATTCTGGCAAGGTTGTCAGATTTCTAGGAAAGCCCCATCCTGGAACTCAGAGCTTGAGCCCTTACCCGTAGTTCTTACATCCCCCACTCCAGAGTGCACAGTGAAGAGATTTCCCATATATATGATGGCACTTAGTCTTTTTGCTAAAAATACAGATGTGGTCATGATATTGAGCTTATTATTATTTTTCAAAATGAGTCTTTAACATTTTGGATATGCATACTTTGTTATTTATAAACAAAATGGTATGATGTCTTGGATTTGCTTTGAAATAATCTAGTAGCTGGGTGAGGAGGAGAGTCAGTGTGTCAATGAAACAAGCTTATCTGTGACTTACTGAAGCTGCATATAGGTGCATTCACCTAGTCTCTCTACTTTTGAAGGTATTTGGAGATTTGCATAATAGATTGGTTTTTTTTTCAAAGGGCCCCTAAAGATAAGTTGGAAAAGAAAGAGAAGTTAGGTTCCTGAGGGAACAAGAGAGGCCTGTCCATGCTCCTAAAGGGTTGGGTTAGGGAGTTGGGGAAGAGATGCTGTTGATGGGCTAACTAGGTGTTAATGAGTTCTGACTGTTTCTGGGCATGAACCAGCAGAATTTCCCCACATTCTGTTGCTAAGCTTGTCCACTTCTTAGTCCAGGATGTCTAGAATCCCAGGCCTAACAAGAGTAGTATCTGCCAGGAGGGTCCTTCCAAGGGACCTTCGTTTTTGAGGAGCTGGAAGCTGAGATGGCTGCCCCCAAATCAAGGGGATGCCAGGGGACATAGGAGGAGCCTGTTCCACACTGTCTGCATCCTTTTTGGCTTTTGTCATCCGTCCTTTCATCTTGCCACCTGGCACTTAAATATTCAAGCACTTTATCTTTTCACATTTTGTTCCTGTACCACACTTTCCCCAAAGCCATGTCTGCACTGGAATGCCTGTTCCCTGTCAGCTCACTAAAGCACTCTGCATCCCAAGTTTTAAAACATATCTGGGATACTTATCACTAAGAAATTGCCCCAATATTTAGATAAGGGGTGTTGATTTACCACCACAGTTCCTTCCTCTCACATTCCTCTGCCAAACACGCTGGCCCATTTGCTTTTCATTAATGTAAAAACATAAACCCCTAGTTTATTAATTGATGTCTGTTTCTAATATTTCGATTTGGCACAGGGTTGTCTGTGGTGATGTGTCAGCTGCCAGGAGATGGAAACTGTACCAGTTCTCTTAACTCATTCTGGGTGAGCAAGCCTAGGAAAGGCACCATCAGGTACCCAACCGGTGCTCTGGGAAAAAGGACCATATTTGTGAAAGGAGTAATGAGCATGATAATGTGTGGATGTGCCCCTTGCTGCTTCCCATCTCTCAGGCCTTCAGTACATTTATGCAGCTCCCTCAAATGCAGGACCACCCCCAAGTCCTAGAGTCCAAATGCTTTCTTCCCTGAAAGCAGTCCCATCTCATCAGGGCTCTTCTCCTTGGTAGAGTAGTCAACCACTTGGGTGGTGATGAGTCAGTGGATTACTCCATCCTGGTTAACATTTTCATTTTAATAACTTGGTTCAAAGAGTAAATACTGTAGGCATTTTGGGTACCCTTGGAGGCCAATGGATGAGATATTTAGGAGAGTAGGTGGTTTCCAAAATCCTTTATATCAGTCCATGTGGGCTGGTAGAAAGTTGGCACAGGGTTCAAGTTATAAATCACCCAGTAAGTTGTGATAAAGCCAAACCCTGGCAAGTCATCTCCCTCTAGGTAGTGAAGACATTATGAAGGTGAGATTTGTATCCAATCGTAAAGAAGACGGGAGCCTCTTTGAAAAACTGAAGTCCCAAATTGAGCACCATCTCTAATCACAACTGGATCTGCCTCTGAGATGCTGGTGTTGAAGGGGCCTTTCATCTGAGGGCTCCACAGTTTGGGAGGGATTTCACACTGGGCTCTGTTGGGAAGGAGATATACTGTTGGAAAGAGAACAACACAGAAGCCTTCCAGTTCCGCAGTCCTGGTCTCCATTTCAAGTACACACTGAAATTTTCGACTAAACTCCCACAGGCTGAATCTTCATGAACTAATTTGAAAAGGTAAACTTCTTATCCTGAACCTTAGTGAAAGAAAGTGAAAGTCGCTCAGTCGTGTCCGACTCTGTGACCCAATGGATTATACAGTCCATGGAATTCTCCAGGCCAGAATACTGGATGGGTAGCCTTTCCCTTCTCCAGGGGATCTTCTCAACCTGGGGATTGAACCCTGGTCTCCCGCATTGCAGGCGGATTCTTTACCAGCTGAGCCACAAGGAAAGCCCAAGAATACTGGAGTGGGTAGCCTTTGTCTTCTCCAGGGAATCTTCCTGGCCCAGGAATCGAACAGGGGTCTCCTGCATGGCAGGCGGATTCTTTACCAGCTGAGCTACTCGTGAAGCCAAATCCCGAACCTTAAGAGTCAAATATCTCTTTCAAAGCAGCCATGGATCCTGGGAGGACCCCTCCCTCTCTTCCTCTCCAGTTTTGATCTCCTGATGTCAGTGAAGCGTTTCCTGGCCTAGAGGCCTTGGCCTTGGGCCTAGAAAGCATCAGTGTGGACAGCTCAGACTTGAGGCTGATGGCCCAGATAATTGGACAATCTGCGCCCAAATGTCAATTTCCAAAACCAAAGACATTTCTGTGCTGTTTGGCCTATCATTTCAGCCAGACAGAAAAACTTTGACATTTCTCCCCCACCCCCTCTTTTAAACAATGTAGAACACTATTCCACATCTAATTATACCCAAGAAACGGGACAGCTATAATTTTAGGAATCCAATTCCCACAACAATTCTGTAAAACGTACAGACTCTATTCATCGATAAATGACGTATAATTAAGCATTCTAAAGCGATTTTTTTCTTTGTTCCTAACTTTAAAAATTTCTAGCTCATTGGTAACTACTTCATATTACATAATGACTTTCAGATATATATACATACACATATAAACCTGATATATAAAACTTTAAACATATATATGTATATCTAATCCTTTATATATAATAAAATTAACTTTGTGAACAATTCTGGGTTTTTATATATGCAGGGATTCTTATAACCACAGTCACATACAGAACACAGAGCAATTTCCACACCCCTAAGAAACCTCTTATGCTGCGTCTTTGCAGTCAAATCCTTATTCTGCTTTTAGTTCGTGGCAACCCTGATCTGTTCTCCATCACTGCAGTTTTGCTTTTTCCAAAATGTCATATAAACAGAATCACGGGGTAGGTACTTTTTGAGAATGACTTCTTTCACTAACCATGATGCCTGAGAGATTCATCCAAGTTAATATGTGCATCTATAGTTTATTGTAACAAACTGCCTATTTTACAGAATACCATCTGCATTCCCACTAACAATATATGTTAAATGTTGCTTTCTACTCTTGTCAATACCTGGTATTATTGTTCATGCTTTTGGTCTTTCATTTATTTATCTTTTTGCCATTCTAATAGATGTGTTGTGGCATTTCCCTAAGAGTTAATGATATTGAGCATCTGTTCATGTGTTTATTTGTGGTCTATCTCCTTTGGTAAAGTGTTTTGCCCATTTTATTATTATTTTTTTTTCTTATTGTTGAGACTTCTTTTTAGATTCTAGATACAAGGTCTTTGATATGTGATTTGCAAATATTTTCTCCCAGTCTGTGGCTTGTTCTTTTATCCTTTTAACAATATCCTGTACAAGGCAAGGGTTTTTATTTTATTATTATTTTTTTAAATTTATTCATTTTAGTTGGAGGCTAATTACTTTACAATATTGTAGTGGTTTTTGCCATACATTGATATGACTCAGCCATGGGTGTACATGTGTTCCCCATCATGAACCCCCCTTCCACCTCCCTCCCTATCCCATCCCTCAGGGTCATCCCAGTGCACCAGCCCTAAGCACCCTGTCTCATGCATCGAACCTGTCAATTTATCAGTTTTTTAATGGAAAAACATTTCTTTTTGGTGTCATGTCTAAGAACTCTTTGACTTATCTAGGTCATGAAGATTTTTCTCCTAAGAGTTTCACAGTTTTATGTTTTACATTTAGGTCTATGTATTTAAGTCTATTTAAGTTAATTTTTAATATGGTGTGAGGTGTATATAGATTGAGGTTCTTTTTTTTTTTTTTTTCGCACATGGTGTTCCATTGTTCAGAACTATTTATTGAAAAACCTGTTCTTGCTTGACTGAGCTGCCTTTGAAACTTTGTCAAAAGTCAGTGGGCCATATTTGTCTGGCCTATTTCTGGATTTTCTTTGTGTTTCATTGAGGGGTATCTCTATACTTTTACCTTTTTTTGAACTGTGGTATTGAAGAAGACTCTTGAGAGTCCCTTGGACTGCAAGGAGATCCAATCAGCCAATCCTAAAGGAAATTAGTCCTGAATATTCATTGGAAAGACTGATGCTGAAGCTCCAATACTTTGGCCACTTGATGCAAAGAACTGACTCATTTGAAAAGACCCTGATGCCGAGAAAGATTGAAGGCAAAAGGAGAAGGCGATGACAGAGGATAAGACAGTTGGATGACGGACATGAGTTTGAGCAAGCTCCAGGAGTTGCTGATGGACAGGGAATCCTGGCGTGCTGCAGTCCGTGGGGTCACAAAGAGTCGGACAGGACTGAGCAACTGAACTGATACTTTTACCACACTATTACATTGTATTTATTACCAGAGTTTTATCACTTATTTTAAAATCAAGTAACATGAGTCCTCTAACTTTGCTCTTTTTTTTTTTTCAAAACTGTTTTGGATATTCTAGTTCTTTAATTTTTAGCATACATACTTTAGATTCAATTTGTCTATATATAGAAAAAGTCTTGTTAAGACTGAATCTATAAATCAATTTAAGGAGATTGACATTTTAAGTAAGCCTTCCAATCTGTGAACACTGTATGTCATTCTATTTGTTTAGGTCTTTGATCTTTTTCACTGGCATTTTATATTTTTCAGCAAACATATCCTCACACAGTTTGTTATATTTATACGTAAGAATTTCATCAATGTTATTGTAAATGTTACTATTAAAAAAATCAGTTTTCAATTATCTATTATGATTATACAGAAACACAGCTGATTTTGTATATTGCTCTTGTGTGCTATAAGCTTGATAAACTCAATTATTAATTCCAAGATGTTTTTAAAAATGAGATTGGAATTTTCTATGTAAAATAATAATGTCTGAATAAAGATAGTTTTGTCTCCTTTCAAATGTGAATGTCCTTTATTTTTTTTTCTTGCCTTTTTACATTTGCAAGAGTTCCTGCATGTATTGAATAACAGCAGTAAAAGTAGACATCCTTGTCTATATCTCATCTTCTTATGGGAAGTTCCCATCTTCCCATAATTCTTACTACTAAGAATTATGTTAGTTAGTATGTTATATACTCTTTATCAGATTCCCTTGTGGCTCAGCTGGTAAAGAAACTGCGTGCAATGCAGGAGACCTAGGTTGGATCTCTGGGTTGGGTAGATCCCCTGGAGAAGGGAAAGGCTACCCACTCCCGTATTCTGGCCTAGAGAATTCCATGGACTGTATAGTCCATGGGGTCACAAAGAGTCAGACATGACTGAAAGACTTTCACTTTCACTTTATCAGATTGAAGAAGTCCATTCCTGTTCTCAGTTTGTCTGTTATGCTTCGATCCTTTTTTCTATGTGTATTGATATAATCATGTGATTTTTCTTGTTAATTCTTATAATGACTAGTTTTACACCATCAACTTGAGGGTTTGGGGGATGAGATTAACATTTAAATCAGTGAACTTTGGGTAAAGCAGATTGCCCTTTATAATGGGGGTGGCCCTCTCCGATAAGTTAAAGGAATGAATAGAACAAAAAGACCAGCCACCCTAAGTAAGAGAAAATTCTCCATTAGCCTGCCTTTGGGTTTTATCTGTACCACTGGCTCTTCTGGGCCACAAGCTTGCAGACCCACATTTCAGATTTTGGACATCCCAGACCCCATAACTGTGTGAGCCAATTTCTTAGAATAAATCTCTTTGTATACATATTTATATTTTATATTTATATATAGAAGTTTCCTTCTACTATATAAAATTTCTATAGTTATATTTATAATCGTATATATATATGGGGCTTTCCCGGTGGCTCAGATGATAAAGAACCTGCCTGCAATACCGGAGACCTGGGTCAGGAGGATCCCCTGGAGAAAGCAATGGCTACCCACTCCAGTATTCTTGCATAGAAAATTCTATGGACAGAGAAGCCTGGTGGGCTACAGTCCATGGGGTTGCAAAGAGTTGGACCCAATTGAGCAACTAACACTTTGACTTTATTCACACACACACACACACACACACACACACACACATATATATACACAAAATATATTGGCCAAGGAGACCAGTCTTTCCAAATAAATCATTTTTACATATCTACATATAAATATATATAATAAGACATATAAAGAGAATTATTCTAATAAGTTGGCCATTTATTCTAAGAACTATAACGTATAAATTCTATTAATAATTATATAATTATAATTTTTATATAATATACATTTGACCCTTGAACAATGTGAGGTTAGGGAGGCATGTAATTTTACAGTTAGCCCTTCATATTTGCTGTTCCACATCCATGAATTCAATCACTGTGAATTGTAATATACAACACTATAGTATGTAATTACTTATTAAAATTTGCATATACATGGACCCATGCAGTTCAAACTTGTGTTGTTCTACAGTCAAGTGTAATGTATATATTATATCTCCTATGGGTTCTGTCTTTCCAGAGAACTCTGACTAAAAGAGATTTTGGGAATGAGAGTGATTCTAGAGGGAAAAAAACCTTAGGAATAAATTTTCTGAATTGGTTCTGTGGTTTCTGGATTTGGATCTCTAATCTGGACACTAAAGACTATATTTGTAAACAGAGCAGTGATGCCTATGGCATAATCTGCCAAACGCTGCTGCTAACAGCTGCTAAGTCGCGTCAGTCGTGTCCGACTCTGTGCAACCCCATAGACAGCAGCCCACCAGGCTCCCCCATCCCTGGGATTCTCCAGGCAAGAACACTGGAGTGGGTTGCCATTTCCTTCTCCAAATCTGGCCAATAGAGATACATAAAATATCACCAGTGTATATTCTTAACCAAACACTTATAAAGAAGCAAGAATCTGAGTATCATGTATATGATACTTCCAAACATTTTTGTCAGACTAATAAGTACATGAGATTGGCTGGTTGCTCCTATCAACGCTGGGGCTCAAGAATCAAATTCCCAACTCAAGTACTGAATAAATACCTGAAAGCTTCTCTATCTGCCCTGAAAGAGACCCTTTATCTACAGTAGCCCCAGGGCTGAGATGGCTGAAAATCAAAGATAGAATTTCATCCAGTGAGTGACTGTCTAATAATGCAAATTGAATTTCTACTGTTTACTCCATTGGGAAGGAATGGTTTCCTGAAGGCTGGAATGGGGATGTGGTTGAGGGGGGAACCTAATGAACCTGGGAACTTTGACCCCCTAAATTCTGATGCGTCTTCTTTGCCTATAAGAAACACCCTCTCTGCCCCAGTGAAGCTGCCTTGTTACCCCTATCTGAGAGGATTAATCCTCCTACACTGGCAGAGGAAACTGTAAGAACCCTCACCTGAGGCAGTTGCCATGCAAGATTTCTGACTCTCCCCAGGACCTCCTACCTACCCATCCACCCTCAACTCTCCAACATACACACACACACACACACACCCTCTTTGTTCTAGACCTACAACGAGACTCAAGTTTGGAGAAAAGTCTTTCTACTCTCTGCAGATGACTGCTCTGAAACAGCTCTTGGTCTGTTACTGGGTCTTACTGGGGACTGAATGCTTAACCATGAACCATAAAATTGCCATATTACCTGAGCTGCCCCCCATAAATTGGGCATTCTGTGACACACCAAGCCATAATGTTGAATGTGACTGTGCGCAGCAACACTCCATCATCAGATGGAAGTAATATATGTGATTGGGCCAAAGTAGGCTCTGAGGCACAAGTTAATGACATGAAGAAGTAACCCAAATGCCCATTTCCCCTACTCTTGCTATATTAACTTCTCTCTTCCAGTTTGTATCTATGGCTTCCTGAGGACTTCCCTACATGGACCAAGGTCAACTGCTCAATTTGCTAGCAGCAGAGACCAACACTGAATTCCTTGGCACTTGCTATGGATGCTTGCCATCTACCTCTACAAGGATTAAATCATGGGCTGCTGCAGCCGATTTCTTCAGCACCTCCTGAAAAGAGTTCAGGGTGGAGAACTCTGAGGACCTCTGCTTGGTGCAGGGGCTGGTGGGGGTGGGGTTGGGGGTGGGGGGTGGGGTGGGCAGGAGGGGGAACCAGCAGAATACCTTTTCAAATAGTTCAGTTCAGTTCAGTTCAGTTCAGTCACTCAGTCGTGTCCTACTCTTTGCGACCCCATGGACTGCAGCATGCCAGGCTTCCCTGTCCATCACCAACTCCCAGAGCTTGCTCAAACTCATGTCCATCAAGTTGGTGATGCCATCCAACCATCTCATCCTCTGTTTACCCCTTCTCCTCTGACCTTCAACCTTTCCCAGCATCAGGGTCTTTTTCAATGAGTCAGTTCTTTGCATCAGTATTGCAGTTTCAACTTCAACATCATTCCTTCCAATGAATATTAAGGTCTGATTTCCTTTAGGATTGACTGCTTGGATTTCCTTGCAGTCCAAGGGACTCTCTCAAGAGTCTTCAATACCATAGTTCAAAAGCATCAATTCTTTGGCACTCAGCTTTCTTTATAGTCCAACTCTCACATCCATACATGACAACTGGAAAAACTATAGCTTTGACCAGACAGACTTTTGTTGGCAAAGTAATGCCTCTGCTGTTTAATATGCTGTCTAAGTTTGTCATACTTTTTCTTCCAAGGAACAAGCATCTTTTAATTTCATGACTACAGTCACCATTTGCAGTGATTTTGGAGCCCCAAAATATCAAGTCTCTCACTGTTTCCATTATTTCCCCATCTATTTGCCATGAAGTGATGGGACTGGATGCCATGATCTTCGTTTTCTGAATATTGAGCATTAAGCCAACGTTTTCACTTTCCTCTTTCACTTTCATCAAGAGGCTCTTCAGTTCTACGTTTCCTGCAATAAGGGTGGTATCATCTGCATATCTGAGGTTATTGATGTTTCTCCCAGCAATCTTGATTCTAGCTTGTGCTTCATTCAGCCCAGCATTTTGCATGATGCACTCTGCCTATAAGTTAAATAAGCAGGGTGACAATATACAGCCTTGATGTACTCCTTTTCCAATTTGGAACCAGTCTGTTATTCCATGTTTGGTTCTAACTGTTCCTTCCTGACCTGCATACAGATTTCTCAGGAGGCAGGTAAGGTGGTCTGGAATTCCCATCTCTTTAAGAATTTTCCACAGTTTGTGGTGATCCACACAGTCAAAGTCTTTGGGGTAGTCAATAAAGCAGAAGTAGATGTTTTTCTGGAACTCTCGTGGTTTTTTTGACGATCCAATGGATGTTGGCAATTTGATCTCTGGTTCCTATGTGTTTTCTAAATCCAGCTTGAACATCTGGAAATTCATGGTTCACGTACTATTGAAGCTGGGCTTGGAGAATTTTGAGCATTACTTTGCTAGTGTGTGAGATGAGTGCAATTGTGCAGTAGTTAGAGCATTCTTTGGCATTGCCTTTCTTTGGGATTGGAATGAAACCTGGCCTTTTCCAGTCCTGTGGCCACTGCTGAGTTTTCCAACTTTGCTGGCATATTGAGTGCAGCACTTTCATAGCATCATCTTTTAAGACTTGAAATAGCTCAACTGGAATTCCATCACCTCCACTAGCTGTGTTTGTAGTGATACTTCCTAAGGCCCACTTGACTTCACATTCCAGGATATCTGGCTCTAGGTGAGTGACCACACCATAGTGATCATCTGGGTCATGAAGATCTTTTTTGTACAGTTCTTCTGTGTATTCTTGCCACCTCTTCTTAACATCTTCTGCTTCTGTTAGGTCCATACCATTTCTGTCCTTAATTGTGTCCATCTTTGCATGCAATGTTCCCTTGGTATTTTATTTATTTAATTTTCTTGAAGATATCTCTAGTCTTTCCTATTCTATTGTTTTCCTCTATTTCTTTGCATTGATCACTGAGGAAGACTTTTTTTAATCTCTCCTTGCTACTCTTTGGAACTTTGCATTCAGATGAGTATATCTTTCCTTTTCTCCTGTGCCTTTAGCTTTTCTCCTTTTCTCAGCTATTTGTAGGGCCTCCTCAGACAACTATTTTGCCTCTTTGCATTTCTTTTTCTTGGGGATGGTCTTGATCACTGCCTCCTATACAATGTCACAAACCTCCATCCATAGTTCTTCAGGCACTCTGTCTATCAAATCTAATCCCTTGAATCTATAGTTAGGAACTGATTTTATAAACCCAATTCTTATATCTCCTCATATCTAGAAAAGCACTGAAATCTTTCATGGTGATGAGTGTTACTTGTGAATCTCAAAAGTATCACAAGACTAGTGGAAATCTTCCTGAAGAATATGTACTTGATTGCATGTATTCTCCCTTCACCAAAATCACATATATACTGACCTTTCTCCCTTGCCTCTTTGGATCAGTTTCTCAGAGTTATCTGAGATGCTGTCTCCTGGGTTGCAGTCTTCATTTTGCCCCCAGATATCTTACCTTGCAACTCTCATATTGTGCATTAAAAAAAATTTTTTTTACAGTTTTGTGGCAACCAAGAAGACGGGACTCAGAGTGGACTTTTCTCTTTCACTTGAACTCTATGAGGAATTGGAGTCTTGGTACCAGTAGAGGCCCTGTGTCCATCCATCTCCTCAGAGAGTCTGTGAATTTGGTAAGTCTCTCCTGGTTCTCAGGTTTCCCATACTGGTTGATGATCTTGAGTTTTATCTGATGGTAGAGCATGTATCTGTCCCCTCCCTGCTGAAACATACTCTAGTGGGAGAGTAGGGGGTGGGGAGCTGAAAGTTACCTAAAGCATCTGCCTGCAATGCAGGAGACCCAGGTTCAATTCTGAGTCTCCTGGAGACACCCTGGAGAAGGAAATGGCAACCCACTCTGGTATTTCTTGCCTGAGAAATCCCATGGATAGAGAAGCCTGACAGGCTACAGTCCATGGGGTTGCAAAGAGTCAGACACAACTGAGCAACTAACACACACACTCACCCAGTGGAAAGATACTGGGGTGGCAGGGGTGGGGGCTGGTTGAAAGATACTGGGTGACACTCACCCAGTGGCAAGGTACTGGGTGGGGCTTTGTTGAAAGATACTGAGGTTTCTTAGTTGTAAGAAACTGAATGGTTTGTGCTGAGTGTTTAGGAAAGAGGCTGATCTGATGCTTTCGTAAGGGGCATTAGAAAACCCATCTCTAAATAACACCCCAACCAGGGTTATAAATAAATAAAACTTATGCTTGCAAGTACCTACTTAATTGGGAAAATTATACTAAAGGAGACCTCAGCTTAAAATGACCAAATTATGTTTTTTTGATATTCTAAAATTGATACATTTTGAGCACACTGTTAAACAAGCTAGCTGTAAGATCAAACAGACTGAATGGAATGCTTGCTTTGATTGGTATCTAAAAGCTTCTCTTGAGACTATGCTTCCCTCCTAGCTCAGTTGGTGAAGAATCTGCCTGCAATACAGGAGACCCCGGTCTGATTCCTTGGACAGGAAGGTCTGCCGGAGAAGGAATAGGCTACCCAGTCCAGTATTCTTGAGTTTCTCTGGTGGTTTAGCTGGTAAAAATCTGCCTGCAATGCAGGAGACCTGGGTTTGATTCCTGGGTTGGGAAGATCCTCTAGAGAAGGGAAAAGCTACCCACTCCAGGATTCTGGCCTGGAGAATTCCAAGGACTGTAAAGTCCATGGGGCTGCAAAGAGTCAGGCACGGCTGAGCAACTTTCACTTTCACTTGAAACTTCTCGAGACTGTATCAAACAACAGGAAAAAGGCTGCTAGCACTCTGTCTTTCCCTCTAAGTTATCCTCTTCTATTTGAATTATTTGGCCAGATGCTACCTCTTTTTCTTTTCTAATTCTTCCTCCTCCTACTGCTCCCCTTTCTCCAGCAAAGGAGAATTTTTAAAAAATAATAATCAGAAGTTGCTATAGTTCCCTTCAGGAGTTGCACATCCAGGACCTGAGCAGAACTGAGTCCTGGCTAAGGAATTTCCCAATCTGAGTCAGGACCTATTGGGATTTGCTGAGGAATTTGAGTTAACCATCTTGTCCTATTAACCTGGGTTTTCAGATCTGTGTCAATTAATACAGCTGTTAGTTTCTGAAAAGGAAGAAAAGAAATGAATAAAGAAAGCAGGGTGGAAACATCCCTTAATGGATCTTGGATCTCAGGCTTACACTGAATGCAAGGATTTAATTCAAAAATTGCTCAAACTTAACTTAGAGTTTTCCCCAAAAACCTTAGACTGAACAATAATTCAACATTCAAAGGATTGAATGAGTCCATTCTGGACTATTATGAAAGGTTTGGAAAAAAAATTCTGAGAGAATAAGTTCTAATTCAGGTGATTCAGTGATAAAGAATCTCCCCACCAAGCTGGAGATTTGAGTTCAATCCCTGGGGCGGGAAGATCCCCTAGAGAAGGAAATGACAACTCACTCCAGTATTCTTGCCTTGAGCTTGCAAAGAGTCGGATGCAACTTAGGGACTGAAGGACAACAATAGGAGAACCTGAGTTTCACTCCTTATACCTTAAGACCAGAACTCACATGATCACTTATCTAGACCATCTCTAATTCCTGAAACTGATGGAAAACAAACAAACAAACAAATAGGAATTGAAGCTAGATATCTTGTTGTGTCTCTCTGAATAAAGCTAGTGGAGATGATGGAGTGAGAGTTGAACTATTTCAAATCCTAAAAGATGATGCTGTGAAAGTGCTGCACTCAATATGCCAGCAAAGTTGGAAAATTCAGCAGTAGCCACAGGACTGGAAAAGGCCAAATTTCATTCCAGCCCCAAAGAAAGGCAATGCCAAAGAATGCTCAAACTACTGTACAATTGCACTCATTTCACACGCTAGCAAAGCAATGCTCAAAATTCTCCAAGCCAGGCTTCAAAAATATGTGAACCATAAACTTCCAGATGTTCAAGCCCGATTTAGAAAAAGCAGAAGAACCAGAGATCAAATTGCCAACATCTGCTGGATCATTGAAAAAGCAAGAAATTTTAAGAAAAACATCTATTTCTGCTTTATTGACTATATCAAAGCCTTTGACTGCGTGGATCACAATAAACTGTGGAAAATTCTGAAAGAGATGGGAACACCAGACCATCTGACCTGTGTCTCTTGAGAAATGCAGGTCAGGAAGCAACAGTTAGAACTGGACATGGAACAACAGACTAGTTCTAAATAGGAAAAAGAGTACTTCAAGGCTGTATATTGTCACCCTGCTTATTTAACTTATATGCAGAGTACATCATGAGAAGCGGTGGGCTGAAAGAAACAGAAGCTGGAATCAAGATTTCCGGGAGAAATATCAATAACCTCAGATATGCAGATGATACCACCCTTATGGCAGAAAGTGAAGAGGAACTAAAAAGCCTCTTGATGAAAGTGAAAGAGGAGAGTGAAAAAGTTGGCTTAAAGCTCAATATTCAGAAAATGAAGATCATGGCATCTGGTCCCATCACTTCATGGGAAATAGATGGAGAAACAGTGGAAACAGTGTCAGACTTTATTTTGGGGGGCTGAAAAACCACTGCAGATGGGGACTGCAGCCATGAAATAAAAAGACGCTTACTCCTTGGAAGAAAAGTTATGACCAACCTAGACAGCATATTAAACAGCAGAGACATTACTTTGCCAACAAAGGCCCATCTAGTCAAAGCTATGGGTTTTCCAGTAGTCGTGTATGGATGTGAGAGTTGGATTATAAAGAAAGCTGAGCACCAAAGAATTGATGCTTTTGAACTGTGGTGTTGGAGAAGATTATTTATAGTCCCTTGGACTTCAAGGAAATTCAACCAGTCAATCCTAAAGGAAATCAGTCCTGAATGATCATTGGAAGGACTGATGTTGAAGCTGAAACTCCAATACTTTGGCCACCTGATGCGAAGAACTGACTTATTTGAAAAGACCCTGATGCTGGGAAAGATTGAAGGCAGGATGAGGTGGTTGGATGGCATCACCAACTCAATGAACATGAGTTTGAGTAAACTCCGGGAGTTGGTGATGGACAGGGAGGCCTGGGGTGCTGCGATCCATGGGATCACAGAGCAGACATGACTGAGCGACTGAACTGAACTGAATGTATGTCTCAATATGTGTCTTTCTTTGTCTTTGATAGAACTGCTGAGATTAATTTGCCTATGAGCTCTAATCTAATTGGCCTAAAGGAAAAAAAGCATTTACAAATCAAGCAATTCTAAATACAAGAAGAATTAAGCTAAATGAATTTCAGGTTCAAGTGAACTGGGAAATAGTCAATATTAAATTAGTACCTAGTATTACTGTTTAAGTTTGTTAGTCTAATTAATATAGACATGTTTTAGAGTTATCCATATAATAATCAGTATAATACTTTCACTGTGCCTAGGTTTAATATAAGCTAAGTAAGATCTTATTATATCTGTTGCAAATTTGTCAGCAAGGAAATTAACTCAATGTGAAAAATATTTTAAGGAAAGAAAATATAAAGGAGATAAGAGCCTTAGATAAACTCTATTATGAATAATTATATTTTAGGAATGTCTATTTATTTTAGTCTCTCCAGATATTTGACAATTATATATTTGATAATTGAGTTGTGCTAAATTAAGTGATGGAAGTTTATCAAATAACTAGGTCATTCCCAAATAAAATAAAGTACTGAAAGAATTATTAAACACTGGCTTCATCTTACTGAGAAACTAAAAATATTTTGGACTATTAATGAATATTAAACAAACAAGATGGCAGAGTAGAAGGACATCCACTCATCTTCTCTTGCGAGAACTCCAAAATTGCAACTCGATACTGAACAACATCCACAGGAGACTGTTGGATCCCACAAAAAAAAAAAAAAAAAATCCCATATCCAAGGGCAAAGGATAAGCCACAGCAAGATGGTAGGAGTGTTGAAATCATGCTTGGAATTGTCAGCTACAAAGCCATCTGCCCCTATGGAGATTGAAACCCATGCTGCTATAGCTGTTGATCTTCAACACCCCCTGAGGGAGTTCAGAGTGCAGTGAGGCCCTCTGTGCTCCAGGGAATCTGGTGGGACAGGTCTTTAGATAGTTGGGTGTTTCTAGAAACAGATTTTATGATCTCAATCTCTTCATGTCTAGAGAAATACTAAATCCCTAAATAGTGACACCAGATCCTCATGACTAACAGAAACCTTTTGTAGAATTAGTGCTTCACAGAATTGAATTCCCCCTTCACCAAAACCTTGTATATTGACTTTCCCCCACTGCCACTTTTGAGCACTCTCAGAGCTATCTGAGATGCTGCCTCCCTGGCTGCAGCCCTCATTTTGGCCCAAGTAAAACTGAACTCTATTTCTATTTCTGCTTGATTGACTATGCCAAAGCCTTTGACTGTGTGGATCACAATAAACTGGAAAATTCTGAAAGAGATGGGAATACCAGACCACCTAACCTGCCTCTTGAGAAATCTGTATGCAGGTCAGGAAGCAACAGTTAGAACTGGACATGGAACAATAGACTGGCTCCAAATAGGAAAAGGAGTACTTCAAGGCTGTATATTGTCACCCTGCTTATTTAATTTATATGCAGAGTACAACATGAGAAACATTGGACTGGAAGAAACACAAGCTGGAATCAAGATTGCTGGGAGAAATATAAATAACCTCAGATATGCAGATGACACCACCCTTATGGCAGAAAGTGAAGAGGAACTAAAAAGCCTATTGATGAAAGTGAAAGAGGAGAGTGAAAAAGTTTGCTTAAAGCTCAACATTCAGAAAACGAAGATCATGGCATCTGGTCCCATCACTTTATGGGAAATAGATGGGGAAACAGTAGAAACAGTGTCAGAGTTTATTTTGGGGGGCGGGCTCCAAAATCACTGCTAATGGTGATTGCAGCCATAAAATTAAAAGACGCTTACTCCTTGGAAGAAAAGTTATGACCAACCTAGATAACATATTCAAAAGTAGAGACATTACTTTGCCGACTAAGGTCTGCCTAGTCAAGGCTATGGTTTTTCCTGTGGTCATGTATGGATGTGAGAGTTGGACTGTGAAGAAGACTGAGCACCGAAGAACTGATCTTTTGAACTGTGGTGTTGGAGAAGACTCTTGAGAGTCCCTTGGACTGCAAGGAGATCCAACCAGTCCACTCTGAAGGAGATCAGCCCTGGGATTTCTTTGGAAGGAATGATGCTAAAGCTGAAGCTCCAGTACTTTGGCCTCCTCATGTGAAGAGTTGACTCATTGGAAAAGACTCTCATGCTGGGAGGGATTGGGGGCAGGAGGAGAAGGGGACGACCGAGGATGAGATGGCTGGATGGCATCATGGACTCGATGGATGTGAATCTAAGTGAACTCCGGGAGATGGTGATGGACAGGGAGGCCTGGCGTGCTGCAATTCATGGGGTCGCAAAGAGTCAGGCACAACTGAGCGACTGAACTGAACTGAAAACTGAACTCACAACTCTCAAGTCATACATCGTTTTTTAGTCGACAGAATCGAACCCCATAGCCAGCAGAGACGCTTGGATGGTCTGTGCACACCAGGACCCAGAGGCCCCACAGAAACTGAGCCAGACTTGCCTTTGAGTGTCTGAGTGCCTCCTGGGGAGGCGCAGGTCAGCAGTGACCTGCCGTTGGGACGGGCGCTCTGGCTGCAGCAGACTCAGGTCACACAGCCTGTGGCAGAAGCCCTGTTGGAGGAGGTCACCATTAGCCCCACCATGGAGCTGCCGAGCAGACAACCCACAGACTGAAGAATAATTATGCCAAATAAATGCTCTGTTAAGAAAGTTTTAGGACCTGCAACAGATTTCCCGACCCGGGGATCCAGCAAGGGACTGAGAACCCCCAGGTAATTTGACTTTGGAGGCCAGTGGGAAACTGACTCAACTTGTCTGTGAGTGTCTGGGAGTCTTTGGTGGCCTTGGGCCAAACAACAAGGAAGGAACACAGACTAACCCATTGACAGATTTGGATTAAAGATTTACTGAGTATGGCTCCTCCCATTAGAACAAGACCCAGTTTCCCGGACAATCAGTCTCTCCTATTAGGAAGCTTCCTTAAGCCTTTTATCCTTATTCATCAGAGGGCAGATAGAATGAAAAGCACAATCACAGAAAAGTAACCAAAATGATGACATGGACCACAGTCTTGTCTAACTCAATGAAACTATGATCCATGCCAAATAGGGCCACCCAAGACAGATGGGGCACGGTGAAGAGTTCTGACAAAACGTGGTCCACTGGAGAAGGGAATGGCAAACCACTTCAGTATTCTTGCCTTGAGAACCCCATAAACAGTATGAAAAGGCAAAAAAGATATGACACTGAAAGATGAATTCCCCAGGTTGGTATGTGCCCAATATGCTACTTGAGAAGAGTGGAGATACAACTCCAGAAAGAATGAAGAGATGGGGCCAAAGTGAAAACAACATCCAGTTGTGGGTGTGACTGGTGATGGAAGTAAAGTCTGATGCTGTAAAGAGCACTATTGCATAGGGACCTGGAATGTCAGGTCCATGAATCAAGGTAAATTGGAAGCAGTCAAACAGGAGAGGGCAAGAGTGAACATGGACATTTTAGGAATCAATGAACTAAAATTAACTGGAACGGGCAAATTTAACTCAGATGACCATTATATCTACTACTGTGGGCAAGAATCCCTTAGAAGAAATGGAGTAGCCATCATAGTCAACAAAAGAGTCCGAAATGCAGTACTTGGGTACAATGTCAAAAATGACAGAATCATTTCTGCTTGTTTCCAAGGCAAATCATTCAGTATCACAGTAATCCAAGTCTATGCCCCAAGCACTAATGCTGAAGAACCTGAAGTTGAACAGTTCTATGAAGACCTACAAGACGCTGTAGAACTAACACCCCAAAAAGATGTCCTTTTTCCACAGTTTGGTGAAGACCTACAAGACTTTTTTTTTTTTAACTTTATAATATTGTATTGGTTTTGCCATACATCAACATGAATCCACCACGGGTGTACACGTGTTTTTAGAACTAACACCAAAAAAAAAAAGAAGATGTCCTTTTCATTGTAGAGGACTGGAATGCAAAAGTAGGAAGTCAAGAGATAACTGGAGTAACAGGCAAGATTGGCCTTGGAATACAAAATGAAGCAGGTCAAAGGCTAACACAGTTTTGCCAAGAATGCACTGGTCATAGCAAACACCCTCTTCCAACAACACGAGAGAAAACTCTACACATGGACATCAACAGATGGGCAATACTGAAATCAGATTGATTATATTCTTTGCAGCTGAAGATGAAGTCAGCAAAAACAAGACCAGGAGCCAACTGTGACTCAGATCATGAACTCCTTGTTGCCAAATTCAGACTAAAATTGAAGAAAGTAGGGAAAACCACTAGACCATTCAGGTATGACCTAAATCAAATCCCTTACAATTATACAGTGGAAATGAGAAATAGATTTAAGGGACTAGATCTGATAGACAGAGTGCCTGATGAACTATGGATGAGGTTCATACATTGTACAGGAGACAGGGATCAAGAACATCCCCAGGAAAAAGAAATGCAAAAAGGCAAAATGGTTGTGTGAGGAGCCCTTACAAATAGCTGAGAAAAGAAGAGAAGTGAAAGGCAAAAGAGAAAAGGAAAGACACACCCATTTGAATGCAGAGTTCCAAAGAATAGCAAGGAGAGATAAGAAAGCCTTCCTCAGTGATCAGTGCAAAGAAATAGAGGAAAACAATAGAATGGAAAAGACTAGAGATCTCTTCAAGAAAATTAGCGATACCAAGGGAACATTTCATGCAAAGACAAGCACAAAAAAGGACAAGACTGTGTGGACCTAACAGAAGCAGAAGATATTAAGAAGAGGTGGCAAGAATACACAGAAGAACTATACAAAAAAGATCTTCATGACTCAGATAACTACGATGCTGTGATCACTCACCTAGAGCCAGATGCCCTAGAATGCAATGTCAAGTGGGCCTTAGGAAGGATCCCTACAAACAAAGCTTGTGGAGATAATGGAATTCCAGCTGAGCTCTTCCAAATCATGAAAGATGATGCTGTGAAAGTGCTGCACTCAATATGCCATCCAATATGGAAAACTCAGCAGTGGCCACAGGACTGAAAAAGGTCAGTTTTAATTGCAATCCCAAAGAAAGACAATTCCAAAGAATGGTCAAACTACTGAACAGCTGCACTCATCTCACAAATTAGAAAAGTAATGCTCAAAATTCTCAAAGCCAGGCTTCAACAGTACATGAACTGAGAACTTCCAGATGTTCAAGCTGGATTTAGAAAAGACAGAGGAGCAGAGATCAAATGGCCAACATCTGTTGGATCATAGAAAAAGCAAGAAAGTTTCAGAAAAACATCTACTTTGGCTTTACTGACTACACCAGAGCCTTTGACTGTGTGTATCACCACAAACTGTGGAAAATTCTTAAAGACATGGGGATTCCAGACCACCTTATCTGCCTTCTGAGAAATCTGTATGCAGGTGAAGAAGCAACAGTTAGAACTGAATATGTAACAACATACTGGTTCCAAATTGGGAAATGAGTACATCAAGGCTGTATATTGTCACCCTGTTTATTTAACTTATATGCAGAGTACTCATGTAAAATGCCAAGCTGAATGAAGCACAAGCTGGAATCAAGATTGCCAGGAGAAATGTCAATAACCTTAGACATGTAGATGACACCACCCTTATGGCAGAAAGTGAAGAAGAACTGAAAAGCTGCTTGATGAAAGTGAAAGAGAAGAATGAAAAAGTTGGCTTAAAAGTTCAACTTTCAGAACACTAAGATCATGGCATCTGGTCAATCACTTCATGGCAAATAATTGGGGAAACAATGGAAACAGTGAGAGACTTTATTTTGGGGGGGCTCCAAAATCACTGCTCCTTGGAAGAAAAGCTATGGTCCACCTAGACAGCATATTAAAAAGCAGAGACATTACTTTGCTGACAAAGGTCCATCTAGTCCAAGCTATGGTTTTTCCAGTAGTCATGTATGGATGTGAGAGTTGGACTATAATGAGGGCTGAATGTTAAGAATTGACACTTTTCAACTGTGGTGTTGGAGAAGACTCTTGAGAGTCCCTTGGGCTGCAAGGAGATCCAACCAGTCCATCCTAAAGAAAATCAGTCCTGAATGATCATTGGAAGGACAGGTGCTTAATCTGAAACTCCAATACTTTGGCCACCTGATGCGAGGAACTGACTCATTGGAAAAGCCCCTGATGCTGGGAAAGATTGAAGGCAGGAGGACAAAGGGACAACAGAGGATGAGATGGTTGGATGGCATCACCAAGTTGATGGACATGAGTTTGAGCAAGCTCCAGGAGTTGGTGATGGACAGGGATGTCTGGCGTGCTGCAGTTCATGGGGTCTCAAAGAGTCGGGCAGAACAGTGTGACTGAACTAAACGGGACTGAACAATGGCCTTCTAAAATGAATTAGAAGTGAAGGGCTCCACTTTTTTATTTTATGGAAGTTTATGAGGAATTACCCTTATTTCTCCTTTACAGGCCTGGAGTTTGCCTTTTGGGAAGGTCTTTAAACTAGAAATTAAATTTCTTTGGTATGTACATAGGACTATTTAGATAATCTATCTCCTCTTGATTTAACTTTGGTAGTTTGTGGCTTTTCAGAAATTGGTCCATTTCACCTAACTTACTACATTTGCGTTCATGAGTTGTTCATAGTATCCCTTTATCACCCTTCTGATGTCTTTAAACCCCACCACCACCCCGCTGCACATTGGTAGTTTGTTTCTTGCATCTTCTCTCTTGGTATCTGTCTAAAGGTTAATCAATTATAATGACTTTTTCAAAGAACCATATTGACTTTCACTGATTTTTATCTATTTTTTCTGTTTTGCAGTGCATTGAGTCCTGCTCTTATACCATTACTTCCGTCCTTTTCCAGGTCCACAGGAAGACTACTGCTGCATGCTTAGTTGCTCAGTCATGTCTGACTCTTTGCGACCTCATGGACTGTAGCCCACCGGGCTCCTCTGTCCATGGGGTTTTCCAGGCAAGAATACTGGCATGGATTGCCATTTTCTCCTCCAGGGAGATTTCCCCCACCCAGGGATTGAACCTGGATTGCATGCAGATTTTTTAACTGCTGAGCCATCAGGGAAGCCCATGGACAGACTAAACACTAGCAAATCTCAAACTAAACTATAAAAGCTCTGCTTTTACCTGCAGTCTTATGCACGTTAACAAATTTTGAGACAAGTCTTGGGATGTGCATTTTCCAGTCTCCCAAAGTGAGCAAGTGTAAGTATAATGTGTGTTGGCCAAGGTGGGGAAAGGTGGGGCTCGGGGGAGAGAAAGGAGCTTTTTAAGGAGCTTTTTGCCTATGTGTCAGGCTCTGAGAAGTGAAGTTTAGAGAACAGACTGAGAATATCATTTCAGAAGAGTGTTTCTAAGCATTGTTGGAATCTGACTTGGAAACAACACTTCTAATAACATGTAAAATTTCTTTATGTTATGCCAAAAGTTTGTAAACTAATTAGGGTGCCACTTCATGTAGAAGATTCAAGGCCCAGTGCGTTGACCTATTGAGCCTTGTCCATTATTTCAGTCTTAAGGGCCAGAGGTCACAGAGCTGTCATCCATATCTCCCTCACATTAGATATCTGCATCGAGAATCATTCCAATTAAAAGGGCAGGATTCTCCCCAGTGGCTGTTTACCAGGTTCCCCACAGCCTGGGAAGTGGACATCTGATACCTGGCCTGAGAAGCCATAAACTCACTTTCACCCACAGTTCCATGTTTTACCAATCCCTATGTGTTTATTCGCAATGTTCCTTGTTGGGTGGACCTGAGTTTAAATTGTCGACAGGAAATAATGCCTTCTGGCCTGATATCCCAAGTTCATCCAGAGCCTGGAAACTCCAGTCATTATTTTCCAGGTTGGTTTACTCTCCCTATAAATGAGTATAATGTCTTTATTCATAAAGCATCCACTGCCTCAAAATAGCTGGAGCTTGAATTGACATGCTTAATAAACACCCAATCCGGCGGAAATGGGCTTCTCACCCCTGGAGGCTCTTAGTGACCTCTGGGTGCCTTCAGCCACTAGTTACCCAGGGTGGACAAACAAATACCCTGGACTCACCATTAGGGCCACAGGAAGCTTCAAGCTCAAAGATCTTTGTGCAGATGTAATTAGCTGGTGAAAGTTGTAGCACATATTCTTAAGTTCTGCTCAAGAAACAGCTTGGGAGAATTGGCCTTAAAGAGCTTCATTAAACTCAAGGGTGGAAACTGCCTAATGAAATCAATAGGTCTTTTGTGTGGTAGGAAAAGACAGCAGTCAGGCCCTGAGATGCTCACTGCTGTCCTGCTTGCTGGATGTAGCAGAGAGCTTCCAGCCTGTAGTGAACAGAGGGACACACTCGACAGGAGCCCCTAGAAACCAAGCCCAGGACTTGCTGGGGTTGCACTGGGCCTGGCACTGGTGTCTGAGCCGCACCTACGTCTGTGGCAACTGCAGCTTGAGCACGGCCTGGCTCTGCTGGGAATGGTGCCCTCTAACCACATTGAAGGTCAGGAAGGGCGGCAGTAAGGAGATACCCCTCATCCAAGGTAAGGAGCAGCGGCTGTGCTTGCTGGAGCAGCCATGAAGAGATACCCCACGCCCAAGGTAAGAGAAACCCAAGTAAAACGGTAGGTGTTGCAAGAGGGCATCAGAGGACAGACACACTGAAACCATACTCACAGAAAACTAGTCAATCTAATCACACTAGGACTACAGCCTTGTCTAACTCAATGAAACCAAGCCATGCCCACAGGACAACCCAAGACGGGCTGGTCATGGTGGAGAGGTCTGACAGAATGTGGTCCACTGGAGAAGGGAATGGCAAACCACTTCAGTATTCTTGCCTTGAGAACCCCATGAACAGTATGAAAAGGCAAAATAATAGGATACTGAAAGAGGAACTCCCCAGGTCAGTAGGTGCCCAATATGCTACTGGAGATCAGTGGAGAAATAACTCCAGAAAGGATGAAGGGATGAAGCCAAAGCAAAAACAATACCCAGCTGTGGATGTGACTGGTGATAGTAGCAAGGTCCAACGCTGTAAAGAGCAATATTGCATAGGAACCTGGAATGTCAGGTCCATGAATCAAGGAAATTGGAAGTGTCAAACAGGAGATGGCAAGAATGAACGTCGACATTCTAGGAATCAGCAAACTAAAATGGACTGGAATGGATGAATTTAACTCAGATGACCATTATGTCTACTACTGTGGGCAGGAATCCCTCAGAAGAAATGGAGTAGCCATCGTGATCAACAAAAGAGTCCGAAATGCAGTACTTGGATGCAATCTCAAAAATGACAGAATGATCTCTGTTCATCTCCAAGGCAAAACATTCAATATCACAGTTATCCAAGTCTATGCCCCAACCAGTAATGCTGAAGCTGAAGTTGAACGATTCTATGAAGACCTACAAGACCTTTTAGAACTAACACCCAAAAAAGATGTCCTTTTCATTATAGGGGACTGGAATGCAAAAGTGGGAAGTCAAGAAACACCTGGAGTAACAGGCAAATTTGGCTTTCGAATGCGGAATGAAGCAGGGCAAAGACTAATAGAGTTTTGCCAAGAAAACGCACTGGTCATAGCAAACACCCTCTTCCAACCACACAAGAGAAGACTCTACACATGGACATCACCAGAAGGTCAACACCAAAATCAGATTGATTCTATTCTTTGCAGCCAAAGATGGAGAAGCTCTATACAGTCAACAAAAACAAGACCGGGAGCTGACTGTGGCTCAGATCATGAACTCCTTATTACCAAATTCAGACTCAAATTGAAGAAAGTAGGGAAAACAGCTAGACCATTCAGGTATGACCTAAATCAAATCCCTTATGATTATACAGTGGAAGTGAGAAATAGATTTAAGGACTTAGATCTGATAGACAGAGTGCCTGATGAACTATGGAATGAGGTTCATGACATTGTACAGGAGACAGGGATCAAGACCATCCCCATCGAAAAGAAATGCAAACAAGCGAAATGGCTGTCTGGGGAGGCCTTACAAATAGCTTTGAAAAGAAGAGAGGCTAAAAGCAAAGGAGAAAAGGAAAGATATAAGCATCTGAATGCAGAGTTCCAGAGAATAGCAAGAAGAGATAAGAAAGCCTTCTTCAGCAATCAATGCAAAGAAATCGAGGAAAACAACAGAATGGGAAATACTAGAGATTTCTTCAAGAAAATTAGAGATACCAAGGGAACATTTCATGCAAAGATGGGCTCGATAAAGGACAGAAGCAGAAGATATTAAGAAGAGGTGGCAAGAATACACAGAAGAACTGTACAAAAAAGATCTTCACGACCCAGATAATCATGATGCTGTGTTCACTAATCTAGAGCCAGACATCCTGGAATGTGAAGTCAAGTGGGCCTTGGAAAGCATCGCTACGAACAAAGCTAGTGGAGGTGATGGAATTCCAGTTGAGCTGTTTCAAATCCTGAAAGATGGTGCTGTGAAAGTGCTGCACTCAATATGCCAGCAAATTTGGAAAACTCAGCAGTGGCCACAGGACTGGAAAAGGTCAGTTTTCATTCCAATTCCAAAGAAAGGCAATGCCAAAGAATGCTCCAACTACTGCACAATTGCACTCATCTCACATGCTAGTAAAGTAATGCTCAAAATTCTCCAAGCCAGGCTTCAGCAATACATGAACTGTGAACTCCCTGATGTTCAAGCTGATTTTAGAAAAGGCAGAGGAACCAGAGATCAGATTGCCAACATCTGTTGGATCATGGAAAAAGCAAGAGATTTTAAGAAAAACATCTATTTCTGCTTTATTGACTATGCCAAGGCCTTTGACTGTGTGGATCACCATAAACTGTGGAAAATTGTGAAAGAGATGGGAATACTAGACCACCTGACCTGCCTCTTGAGAAATCTGTATGCAGGTCAGGAAGCAGCAGTTAGAACTGGACATGGACCAACAGATTGGTTCCAAATAGGAAAAGGAGTACTTCAAGGCTGTATATTGTCACCCTGCTTATTTAACTTCTATGCAGGGTACCTCATGAGAAACGCTGGGCTGGAAGAAACACAAGCTGGAATCAAGATTGCCGGGAGAAATATCAATAACCTCAGATATGCAGATGACACCACCCTTATGGCAGAAAGTGAAGAGGAACTAAAAAGCCTCTTGATGAAAGTAAAGAGGAGAGTGAAAAAGTTGGCTTAAAGCTCAACATTCAGAAAACAAAGATCATGGCATCTGGTCCCATCACTTCATGGGAAATAGATGGGGAAACAGTGGAAACAGTGTCAGACTTTATTTTGGGGGGCTCCAAAATCACTGCAGATGGTGGTTACAGCCATTAAATTAAAAGATGCTTACTCCTTGGAAGAAAAGTTATGACCAACCTAGATAGCATATTCAAAAGCAGAAACATTACTTTGCCAACTAAGGTCTGTCTAGTCAAGGCTATGGTTTTTCCTGTGGTCATGTATGGATGTGAGAGTTGGACTGTGAAGAAGGCTGAGCGCTGAAGAATTGATGCTTTTGAACTGTGGTGTTGGAGACGACTCTTGAGAGTCCCTTGGACTGCAAGGAGATCCAACCAGTCCATTCTGAAGGAGATCAGTCCTGGGATTTCTTTGGAAGGAATGATGCTGAAGCTGAAACTCCAGTACTTTGGCCACCTCATGTGAAGAGTTGACTCATTGGAAAAGACTCTGATGCTGGGAGGGATTGGGGGCAGGAGGAGAAGGGGACGACAGAGGATGAGATGGCTGGATGGCATCACTGACTAGATGGATGTGAGTCTGAGTGAACTCCGGGAGTCGGTGATGGACAGGGAGAGTTAACGTGCTGTGATTCATGGGGTCGCAAAAAGTTGGACATGACTGAGTGACTGAACTGAACTGAACCTCAGAGCCAAACCTCCATTCCCTCGTCCTGTCCTCTGTGCCAGTTACCTGTTTTCAGAGACAAGTAAGGATCAGAGAAACTCTTGGGCCCCTGAAATGCATCTGATCTACCGCAGCCAACCTCAGATGAAATGGCCGCTCACTCTAGCTGTGATTAGATGATCATTCTGCAAAGGGGCAGGCAGGCATGGCTCTCTGCACCGGCCCCGCTGTGCCAGCTGTAAGGACAACTCTCCCTTCTGTTCAAAGCTAGCTGACCAGGGAGTGTCTATGTGTTCACTGGTACTATCTAGATACTGGTTACTGGCTTCAAAAATGAGAGCTTTTTCATTTGTTTGGTTTCCTACTTGATGTTGTTCAGTCACACAGTCGTGTCCAGCTCTTTGCGACCCCGTGGACTTTGTAGCATGTCAGGCCTCCCTGTCCCTCACCATCACCCAAGTTTGCCCAAGTTCATGTCCATTACATTGGTGATGCCATCCAGCCATCTCATCCTCTGACTTCCTCTTCTCCTTCTGCCCTCAACCTTTCCCAGCATCGAGAACTTTTCCAATGAGTTGGCTGTTTGAATGAGATAACCAAAATAGCTTCCCTGGTAGCTCAGCTGGTAAAGAATCCCCCTGCAATGCAAGAGACCTGGGTTCGATCCCTGGTTTGGGAAGATCCCCTGGAGAAGGGAAAGGCTACCTACTCCAGTATCCTGGCCTGGAGAATTCCAAGGACTGTATAGCCCATGGGGTCACAAAAAGTCAGAAATGATTGAACGATTTTCACTTTCAGCTTCAGCATTAGTCCTTCCAATAAGTATTCAGGGTTGATTTCCCTTAAGATTGACTGATTTGATCTTGATGTCCAAGGGACTCTCAGAAGTCTTCTCCAACACCAGAGTTCAAAGGCATCAATTCTCTGGTGCTCTGCCTTCTTTATGGTCAAGTTCTCATGACCGTATGTGACCACTGGGAAGACCACAGCCTTGACTATACGAACCTTTGTCAGCAGAGTAATGTCTCTGCTTTCAACACACTGGGTTTGTCACAACTTTCCTGCTGAGAAGCAATAATCTTCTGATCTGATGGCTGCAGTCACCATCCACAGTGATTTTAGAACCCAAAAGAGGAAATCTGTCTACTTTTACCTTTTCCCCTTCTATTTGCCATGAAGTAGTGGGGCCAGATGCCATGGTATTCGTTTTTTTTTATATATATATTATTTTTAAGCCGGCTCTTTCACTCTCCTCCTTCACCTTCATCAAGAGGCTCTTTAGTTCCTCTTTGCTTTCTGCCATTAGAGTGGTATCATCCGCATATCTGAGGTTGTGAATCTTTCTCCCACCTATCTTGATTCCAGCTTGTAACTCATTCAACCCGGCATTGCTCATGATGTGCTCAGCGTATAGGTTAAATAAACAGGGTAACAGCAGACAGCACTGTCGTACTCCTTTCTCAATCCTGAACCAATCATTTGTTCCATACAGGGTTCTAACTGTTGCTTCTTGACCCACACACAGGTTTCTCAGGAGACAGGTAAGATGGTCTGGTATTCCCATCTCTTCAAGAGCTTTCCACAGTTTCTTATGATCCACACAGTCAAAGGCTTTAGCGTAGTCAATGAAACAGGGGTAGATGTCTTTCTGGAATTTCCTTGCTTTTCCTATGATCCAGCAAATGTTGGCAATTTGATCTCTGATTCACGTGCCCTTGCTAAGCCCAGCTTGGACATCTTCTACTTGGTTGTTGTTAAATCCAGGCTATGGGCTGCCCTGCCTTTTTCAGCATCACAGGAATTGCTGAGGCCTGCTTGTAGGGATAAGCACAAAAACAAACACAGGTAGAGGGGACATCTGAGGACACCTGAGATTAACCTGTGCCAATGACTAAGGGGAGGTGGGTTCTAACCCGGTCATCTCTGGTGCCTGGTGGGAAAGAGGCCTGGGCAGTGAGGCCAGTCATGCAGTGTGGCCCCTGGAGTCCTAGGCCACCTCCCTAACTGGGCTCAGGAGACAGCAGTGCTGGAAGGGCTTATGGGATTCCTGCTCCGCGTCTGGCGTTGACCTGGGCAGGCAGCCAAGCAGCCCACCAGGTGGGGACGGTAGTCCATTGTTGAGCGGAAAGTGAGCCTGCCAGATTGGGCATCCTGCAGGAGACCAGAGGCTGATCTCTCCCCACAGTGCTCCCAAGCCTCAGCTGAGTGTCCTGACACTGCTTACATCCCCTGGGCTTGCAGGGGAGGTGCCTGAAAGGCCCAGGCACCTGAGAGCAGAGAAGGCTCATGCTGATCATTAGACCCCAGGCTTCAGGGCTCTGCTTGTTCCAGGCAGGCGGCGTTCAGATATGCAAGAGACACCCAGTGCAAGGGGTTGGTGGGACACACACTAGCTCTAGGCCCAGTTTGCTTGGAGGAAAAATTTCACATCTGCCAATTGTGATAATTAAAGAGATAATCAGAAAAACAATCCACGGTGGCTGGATTTTTTGTCAAAGAAAACGAAACTCATTCCAGGGCACCAACACCTCTCCTATAGGTCTGAAACAATCTGGCTCCAAAGTCCAGGAATCTTTTGTACGGTGGGAGTGTTTTGAAACTTTTCCGTAGTCATTAGAGCCCAGATACAATGGCCAAAGTGCATGAACAGCACAGAGAACACTCAGCCTCCTGGACAGCAATTATCTCTTCCACAGGCAGGCCTAAGAGTCTTGGTTTGGGGATGTCATCTGAGTATTCCAGCAACATTCAAACCCTGACTCACACTCAAACACACACCCCGCCTCCCGCCTCCATGGGGCCACAGTTGACACTGCCAAATTAACTCTGAGTCCTAACAGATGCTTAGGTTTTATAATAGTTCCTGGACTCCAAACAGCCACTGGTTTGTCATCTTGCTCCAGATACCGCAGATTTTTGCCCACAGAGTAAGTTGTGTCTTCAGTTCTTTCACTCGGCACTGCATGCCTCTCTTAGCCTCTGCCTCTTCACCAGGTTCACCCAAGCCTGTCTGGGGGCCAGATGGAAACAAGAAAGCCCTGGGCCCATGCCCTCTGCCCACCCTGAAGCCCAGAACCTCCTCCCCGCCTCCTCCATGTTCCCGTCCTGCTTATCCATCTCCAGTCTCTCTGCCCACTGTTCAGATAGAATAATTGATATGGTCAGCCTGACTTTTGACCCTGGGGCTTATTCTAGGACTTGGTTTTGCTTCCACTCACTCCCTACCTCTATTCTTCATGTCTGCCTGTTAGGGAAATTAAAATGGAGGTAGTCTTGTTCAGGTTTCTGAAGTAGGGGAGCAGGCCTCTGACTGACTTCTGACCTTGCCTGAACTACACGCCTCCCTGCACGTGCACCAGTTGTCTCCAGCAAGTCAGGCAGCACTTTAGATAAGAAAAGGAGTGGGTCTTGAGAGTTCCTGTTAAGCCCCTAGGGGCCTAGCCAGCCACCCCTCCCAACCCTCAGGTGAAACAAACATCATTGTAAAAGTTAAAGAAAAACCAGAGTTTTTGTACACAAACTGACAAGAATACCAATTTGCGGCCCGGGATTGTAAGCAGGAACTCCTAGAGCTGCAAACTGAAATCTCATCCATGGAGTGGAGACACTGCATGGGGCCCTTTCCCAGCTGGAGACTCCAGATTGCTGTTATTTGGGAGCTCCCACTCACTCCAGTGTTCTTGCCTGGAGAATCTCAGGGACGGGGGAGCCTGGTGGGCTGCCATCTCTGGGGTCACACAGAGTCAGACACGACTGAAGCAACTTAGCAGCAGCAGCAGTACTGTTCAAGTCTGGGTGTAGGTTTTAGCCCAATTTAGTGATGTTATTTCTCTCAGTATGAAACCGTTTACCACAGATTGGGATTCGAACTCATGTCCTGGGACTCGAACCCAGCCAAAACCCAGCTTGGGACTTGAATCCATGTGGCTGGGACTTGAAACCAGACAAAACCCACAGTACCTTGTTTCAGGACCTAATGAAGCTCAGGTTCTTGATGTCTCATTGCTCAAAGAATTCAGTGAGAGACAAAGTGATAGGTAAGAAGTGGATTTAGTAAGACACAGAGAGAACACTCCACAGACAGGGTGCGGGCCATCGCAGAGGGCAAATGCAGCCCTGAAATGTGGCGCGGTTAGTTTTTATAGGCTGGGTAATTCAACTGTTAACAGTGTGAGGATTATTTCAACTATTTTGGGAAAGGGGTGGAGATTTCCACAATTTGGGCTACTGCCCACTCCTCGGTTGTGTAACAGTGCCTTGGAACTGTCACGACACCTCTGGGTGTGTCATTTCACTTGCTGATTGAGGATTGAGATCTTGTCTGCCATCTTGGTCCCATTTGCTTCCAATTGGTTTATGTTGTGTCCCTGGACTATGTCATTCTTTCAAAAGTTGCGCCCTGCCCCTTTCCCTCCTCTCACAATGGTTTCTATTTCTTTTCTTTCAATGACTGTATACTGAAATTAAGTCACATAATCCTCTATTAAATACTAAAATTATTTCTCGTGTGTACAGTAAGTGGTTTCTTTTGTTAATGAATCCTTCAAAACTACCACAAAATTAAAACTTTTGCCAAAACACTGCCCTGGATCACACTTATCTCCCTTTGTCTCCCCAAAACCCCCATCTGTTCCCCACCTCTCTGGTCCAGCTTGATTCTCCCTTTAGGCAGGAAGACCAGATGTCTTCCCAGTCTCTTTCACTCTATATATTTGTTTCATTTTAGTTTACAAAATGAATGATCATTGGAGAGACGGGTGGGGCTAGTTTGAGACCTTACCCCTCCAGCAGAATCATACTTTAAAGGGTCCTTGCCCCAGGCTAAATCCAGTCCAGTAATGTACCTTGCCCCTCGCTGAATGCATTTTCACTTTACTACATGAGAGTGGAGTTACTTTATAAATGGAGACAGGTTATTAACTGGGTAGGCTTTTAATGCATCATGTGACCATCTCCATTTTTGCAGCCTTCCTCCCTTATTTTGGAGCTGATGACTCCTCTGTGGCCCTTGTCCTTGAGTGGCAGCAGTTGGTAAGTTCCCTGAGTTTGACCTTCACAGACATGAAGTCTCCCATGGAAATTACCTGTCTTTGTGCTAAAGTGTAGACAGGTGCTGTACAAAATGTCCATGCAACAGTGGTGAATAAAGAGACAGAAAGTGCCTCCTCTGCCTGGACCAGGTGAGAACTTGCCCTCCTCCCACCCTCTCCCAAGTGCTCCAGAAAGTTAGCCCAGGAACCATCCTTTCCCTCTAGTAAGCTCACATCCTGCCATCCACCTGGGACCTGGCTTTTTTGCCCTTCAAAGGTCTTTAAAACACACACACACCCTGTAACAAAACTATCTTGTTCCCACATCTGCTTCCAGCCATTGCCCTTCTTTCCTTTCCTTCATAGCGTTCGTCTGAAGTTTGTCTTTCTGTGAATGAGTAGCCATTCCCCAGGTGTCAGGAGGCTGCTCCTATCAAACACTGCCTTCTGATAAATGCCCACGCTCTTTCTGACTTCTCCAGTATATTCCGCTGCTCTACTCTTCAGTGTCTCTACAAGCACCACACTGACTCTGTACAACGGCTTAATGTCCAGTAGGGTGCTTTGATGACAGTGTTCAGAGTTGATCTGGTCATTCAAATTCCTTTATTGTTTTATGTGAATTTTAGAATTTTAGATGAGGGACAACATGGCAGAGTAGAAGGGCCTTGAACTCACCTCCTATGAGAACACTCAAATCACAGCTACCTGCTGGACAACAACCAATGAAAAAAAGACTGGAGCCTATCAAAGAAGATATTCTGCAGCCAAAGACATAAAGAAGAAACTCAATGAGATGGTAGGAGGGGTACACTTGTAATATAATCAGTCATTCCCATACCCCATGAGTTGGCAACCCACATACTAGAGAATTATTATATTGCAGAAGTTCTCCCACAGGAGTGAGAATTCTGAGCTCTATGTCTGGCTTCCTATCCTGGAGGACTGGCATTGGGAAGAGGAATCCCCAGAGCCTTTGGCTTTGAGGACCAGCAGGACTTGATCACAGGAACTCTATAGGACTGCAGAAAACAAAGACTTCACTCTTGAAGGGCACACACAAGGTCTTGTGTGCCCTGGGGTCCAGGGCAAGAGCCATGACTTCATAGGAGCTCGGGCCAGGCCTACCTGCTGGTTTTGGAGAGGACCTGGGGAGGCAGGGGGTGGCTGTGGTTCAGTGTGGAGACAAAGACACTGGTGGTGGGTATACTGGGAAATATTCATTGAGGTGAGCTCTCCCAGAGGCCACAATTTTGGCACCTAGACCTGGTCCCACCCAGTAGCCAGTAGGCTCCAGTGCTGGAATACAAAACAACCAACAGCGGGGGGAATGCAGCTCCACCCATCAGGAGACAGGCAGCCCACAGACTTTCTAAGCCCACAGCCCCCTCTAGGCACACGCCTAGATACAGCCCTGTCCACTGGACCCAGCTTTACCCACCAATGTGCAGGCACGAGCCCCTCTCACCAGGAAGTCTGCACAAATTGACCAGATCTCTGTAACACTGAGCCTTTCTATGTACGAACAGTGACCTTTCTATGTATGAACTCTGTTTTTCTCTTTCATGTCTTTCAGAGCTTTGTAACTATCTCCATAAGAGACTGGCACATTTTTGTTTATTTCTGGATGTTATATATCTGCTTTGCAGTTGTGAAATTTTATTTGTTTATTATTCTAAAATCTTTATTTATTTATTTGGCTGTGTTGGGTCTTAGTTGCGGCACCCAGGATCTTCACCACACCATGCGGGATCGTTCTCTGTGGCGCACAGACTCTCTAACTGTGGTGCACGGGCTCTAGAGCACACAGGCTCAGAAGTTGTGGCCTTCAGGCTTAGTTGTTCTGTGGCCTGTGGGATCTTAGTTCCCTGACCAGGGATCAGCTTGCAGCACATGCACTGCAAGGCAGATTCTCCACCACTGGACCATCAGGGAAGCCCCTGCAATTGTGAAATTTTAAATTTTACATTTCTAGTTATTTATTGCACATTTAAAGTAACACTATTGATTTTTATACTTTTCCTTTGTATTCTTATACTGGGCTTCTCAGGTGGCACTAATGGTAAATATCCTGCCTGCCAATGCAGGAGACATGAGATGTGGCTTTAATTCCTGGGTTGGGAAGATCCTCTGGAGGAGGGCATGGCAACCCACTCCAGTATTCTTGCCTGGGGAATCCCACGGTTAGAGAGGCCTGGCAGGCTACGGTTCCTAGAGTCACAAAGAGTAGACAGGACTGAAGCGATTTAGCACGTATTGTTATATCTCTCTTCACTGTTTTACTAATCCCATTATTTTATCTGTTGATATTTTCTTTCTTTATGGAGATGATTATATCATTTATAATTTTGTATGATTTTCTAGTTCTTATTCTTAGCTTATTGCATAATTTAGGAACACCAGTACTATACAAAATAGTAGTGGCATTAATAGGCTTTTTTTTTTAACTATTAAATGTCCTGTTTCACTATTAGATATGTTGTGTGCAGTAAGTTTTGATAACTATCAATTTCTCATTTTCAAGACATTTCTTCCGATATTTAGTACTATCGGCTTTCTCATGAGTGGATTTTAAATTTTATTGAATGTTTTTCTGTATGTTTTGAGAGATCTTATGGTTTTTCTTCTTTAACATACTAATAAGATACATTATATTATTATCTACATTTATTCTCATGGCAGAGCTGTCTTTGCATTCCTAGTATAAAAGCCTGACATGGTCATGAAAAACTATTTTAGTGCACTTCTGGATTATAATTTCTAATATTTTCTTTGGAACTCTTGCAATTATATTCCTCAGTGAGATTAGCCTGCAGTTTTCTTTTCTTTTGGAAGTTATCTAGTTCTCATTTATTTTACTCTACATTATATTTGCCTCAAAAATAAATGAACAGATTTACTCATTTCCTATCATGTGAAATAACTTGTACAAATAGAGATTATCTATTGTTTGACAACTTGATTAAAATATACCCTAAAAATTAGTAAGAAGTTGTGGATTACCACTTGATTTTCTTAATTATTATTGATTCACTTAAACTTTCCATCATTTGGGTCAATTTTGGCAATTTAAGGTCTATATTTTCTTTATTTTTTCAAAAGCTTTAACACATAGTTGTTCCTAATATCTTTCTTGATTAAAATATTTTCTGTATCTGTACTTATTTCTGTTTCTAATTGCCAGATTTTTTTACTTTCTTTTTCAATCAGTCCACTTAAATGACTTTAAAAAAATCTTATTAGTCTTTTCAAAGGACCTTTGGTTTTATTTATTATCTATGCTTCTCTCACCCTTATTTTATTTACTTTGTTAATTTATGCCCCCTTTTTATTCTAATTTCAATTTTTTTGGTCTTATTTTCTACTAAGTATATTCAAACTGTAAAATTTCCTCTATTAACTTGGCTGTATCTCATATTTTTTGATAGCTAATAGTTTTATTTTTATTTTGTTGAAAAATTATAATTCTATTATGATTCCTTTCTAATCCATGGATTACTTAAAATTATGAGTCTTATTTTTCAAGCATGAGATGTTTTTAGCTAACTTTTTTGTTGCTGATTTCTAATTTTATTGTATCATGAAGAGGGAATATAGTCTGTATGATGTTGGATATTTGGAATGTGTTGAGACTATTTTTGACTGGATGTGCAATCAATTTTTTATAACTATTCTATGTGATTTTCTTTGTTGGATGCAAAGTTATGTCACATTTGTAATTGTTTTATTCATTCTATATCCTTCTGTAGCTTTTGGTCTAGTTGGTATTTCAGCTTTTGAAGGTGTGCCAACATCTACCATAATTATGGATTTGTTTATTTTTCCCTGTAGGTGTATTGTTCATTGGTTAGTATTAAATGTAGCTGTTTGTATTAATACTTTTTGTTTTTTAAATTTTATTTTGAATGGTGTTATTTCTAATCTAGTTTTCCTTTTGTTCATATTTGTCCATTTTTTATTAATTTATTTTTTTATTAAAGGATAATTGCTTTACAGAATTTTGTTGTTTTCTGTCAAACCTCAACATGAATCAGCCATAGGTATACATATATCCCCTCCCTTTCAAACCTCCCTTCCATCTCCTGCCCCATCTCACCCCTCTAGATTGATACAGAGCCTCTGTTTGAGTTTCCTGAGCCATACAGCAAATTCCCTTTGGCTATATATTTTACACATGGTAATGTAAGTTTCCATGTTACTCTTTCCATACATCTCACCCTCTCCTCCCCTCTCCCCATGTCCGTAAGTCTGTTCTCTATGTCTGTTTCTCCATTGCGGCTCTGTAACTAAATTCTTCAATGTCATTTTTCTAGATTCCATATATATGTGTTAGAATACAATAGTCACACTTCTCTTTCTGACTCACTTCACTTAGTATAATAGGCTCTAGGTTCATCCACCTCATCAGAACTGACTCAAAGATGTTCCTTTTTATGGATGAGTAATAGTCCACTGTGTGTATGTACCACGACTTCTTTATCCATTCATCTGTCGATGGACATCTAGGTTGCTTCCATGTTCTAGCTAATGTAAATAGTGCTGCAGTGAACAATGGGATACATGTGTCCCCATTTTAAGTTAACTTGTCTTTCCATTCTCAAGTTGTAGGAGTACCTTAAGTATTCTAGTTCTTGTCAGATATATATATTGTAAATACTTTCTCCAATTCTGTGTCTCCTGCTTACTTTCCTTACCATATCTTTTCAGAAGAAGATTTTAATTTTAAAAAGTCTTAATTTATCTGTTTCTTCTTTTGTTGTTTTGCCTTCTGCTTTGTCTAAGAAACTTTTACCTTCTCTTAAGGTGTGAGGATATTCTGTCATATCTTACCTGTAATAATTTATGGTCTATTTAAAATTAATTTCTCTGTATGGTAGAAGACACGAATCAAGGTTCATTTTTTTCTCCCTAGATAGATCTCCAATTATTCCAGCACCATTTTTGAAAAGATTTTCTTTTCCTGTTGCATTACTTTGGTACCTTTGTCAAAAATCAATTGACTAGATGAATGTGTGTCTACTTTGAACTCTATTCTGTTTCATTAATCTATCTGTGGGTCCTTGGGCAAGTAACACATAGTCTTGATTACTATAGCTTCAAAAGAAATGTAATCAGGTAAGATAAGTCCTACATTTTTTTCTCCTTTCCTCAAGATCTCTTTGGCTATTTTAATGATATGACATTTCCATATACATTTTAGAAGAGGCTTGTCAATTTCTTTATAGTAAGCTTTCTGGAATTTTAATAGGGATTACATTGAATCTGTAGATGAATTTATGTGGGTTAGGTGTGGGTTTGGAAGTGTTTCCTCCTATTTTCTCAAAAGTTTGCATAAGGTTGGTGTTATTTCTTCCTTAAATGTTTGACAGAATTTATCAGTGAAACCATCTGAGCCTAGAGTTCAATTTCTTTAGAATTCAATTTCTTTAACATAGGGCTATTTGGAATTTTTGTTTTATCTTGTGTTAGTTTTCATTAGTCATATTTTTTCAAAGAATTTCTCTATTTCATCCAAGTGATTGAATTTTGGGGCATGATGCTATTCATAACATTTCCTTATTATTCTTTGCATATCTGCAGGATTTCTAGTGATGTCTCCTCTTTCACTCCTGATATTCATATGTTGGTAATTTGTGTTCTCTCTTTCTCCCATAAATTTTGCTAGCATTTATCATTTTGCTGATATTCTCAGTGAGGCACTTTTTGACTTTAAACTTTTTTCTCTACCATTTTCTACTTCATTCAGTTTTTCTCTTTAATATTTCCTTCTACTTACTTTCCTTACTTTTTCTGATATTATTTTTCTGCTTTTTAAGGTGAAATCTCAGATCATTAAGATCTTTTTTTTTTCCTTTAAAGCTCCAGTTTTTCTCTAAACTGTGTTTTAGCTGAATCTCAAAATTTGCTCAGTAGCTTTCTTAAAAAAAAAATTCAGTTTGAAGTATTTTGAAACTTTCATTGTGATTTACTCTTTGACCCATGGATTTTTAGGAAGTGTGTTATTTGTTACCAAATATTTAGGGTTTTCCTAGGTATCTTATTCATATTGATTTTTAATTTAGTTCCATAGTCATCAGAGGGCATATTTCATGTGATTTAAATCCTTGTAAATTTATTTAGCTTTGTTTTATGACCAAGCCTGTGATCCCAAGTGGCACTAGTGATGAAGAATCTGCCTGCCAATACAGGAGACATACGTGATGCAGGTTCAATCCCTGGGTCAGGAGGATCCCCTGGAAGAGGGCATGGCAACCCATTCCAGTATTCTTGCCTGAAGAATCCCATGGGCAGAGGATCCTGGTGGGCTACACTCCATAGCGTTGCAGAGTTGGACATGATTGAAGTGACTTAGCACACACTCACATGGTCTATCTTCAGGAGTAAACTATGGGAACTTAATAAAAAGTTAAGGTATATTGAAGTTTTAAGTATATTGTTGTAAAAATATCAATTGTATCAAAAAGGCTGATAGGTTATTCATATCATTTATATCTTTACTGCTTTTTTTTAGTCTAGATTTTCTAACTACTCCTAGGAGATAAAATTTTCTATTTTGTTTGTGGAAGCGTCTAATTTTCTCTTTAATTCTAATAATTTTTGCTCCCTATATTTTGAGTCTTTGTTATTAGGCATAATCAAATCTATTATTAATTTTTCTCATGAATCCACCCTTTCATTGTTGTGATGTGCCCTTCTTTATCTCTGATAATACTCTTTGTCTTGTGTTCTGTTGTAACCAATATTAATATAACAATGCCAATCTTACTGTGCTTGCTGGCTGCATGGTATCAGTACATCTGTTTTCATCCATATACTCTCAACCTATCTGTGTCTTTCCATGTAAATTGTATCTCTTAAAATGGTATATAGTTGGATTTTGCTCTTTTATTCAGCATGTGTTTCTTTTGTTCACATTTATTGTTGAGGTGGGATTTAAGATCTACCACTTAATTGTTTAGGGCTTTTTCTCTTTGATTTTTTCATCTGTTCATCCTCTCTTTTTTAAAAAAATTGTGAGTTAAGTATTACATTTTTTTTTTCAGTTCATCTATTGGCTTTCTGCTACATCTCTGTGTTTTCATATACTTGTCTTCAGTTCAGTTCAGTTGCTCAGTCGTGTCTGACTCTTTGCGACCCCATGAATCGCAGCACGCCAAGCCTCCCTGTCCATCACCAACTCCCGAAGTTCACGCAGACTCACGTCCATCGAGTCCGTGATGCCATCCAGCCATCTCATCCTCGGTCGTCCCCTTCTCCTCCTGCCCTCAATCCCTCCCAGCATCAGAGTCTTTTCCAATGAGTCAACTCTTCCCATGAGGTGGCCAAAGTACTGGAGTTTCAGCTTTAGCATCATTCCTTCCAAAGAAATCCCGGGGCTGATCTCCTTCAGAATGGACTGGTTGGATCTCCTTACAGTCCAAGGGACTCTCAAGAGTCTTCTCTAACACCACAGTTCAAAAGCATCAATTCTTCGGCACTCAGCCTTCTTCACAGTCCAACTCTCACATCCATACATGACCACAGGAAAAACCATAGCCTTGACTAGGCGGACCTTAGTCGGCAAAGTAATGTCTCTGCTTTTGAATATGCTATCTAGGTTGGCCATAACTTTTCTTCCAAGGAGTAAGCGTCTTTTAATTTCATGGCTGCAATCACCATCTGCAGTGATTTTGGAGCCCCCCAAAATAAAGTCTGACACTGTTTCCCCATCTATTTCCCATGAAGTGATGGGTCTGGATGCCATGATCTTCGTTTTCTGAATGGTGAGCTTTAGGCCAACTTTTTAACTCTCCTCTTTCACTTTCATCAAGAGGCTTTTTAGTTCCTCTTCACTTTCTGCCATAAGGGTGGTGTCATCTGCATATCTGAGATTATTGATATTTCTCCCAGCAATCCTGATTCCAGCTTGTGTTTCTTCCAGTCCAGCATTTCTCATGACGTACTCTGCATAGAAGTTAAACAAGCAAGGTGACAATATACAGCCTTGACGTACTCCTTTTCCTATTTGGAACCAGTCTGTTGTTCCATGTCCAGTTCTAACTTTTGCTTCCTGACCTGCATACTTGTCTTAGGGATTACTTTATACATTCTTAATTCTTCATAGTTTGCTTCCTATTAATATTGTGCTATTTATATAAAATGTAGAAACCTTGCAGCTGTGCAGGCTCGCTTACCACTTCTCTCTCTTTCATGCTGTGGCTGCTCTGTGTTTCACCTCTTCATCTATTACCCACAAATGGTATAATAACTTTTGCTTTAGACAGTTTTATTGTAAAGAAATTAAGAGGAAAACAATATTTGTATTTATCATTTTTTTTAAACATTTATTTCTTCCTAAAGATTCCCTTTTTTTAATCTAGTATTGTTTCCTTTCCGCCTGTAGAAGTTTTCCGGCACGGGGGCAGGGCCGGGGAGAGCTAGGCTGGTCTTCCTTGCTGTGCGTGGGCTTTTCCTCCTAACTGCGGCCAGCAGGGGCTTCTCTTCATTGGCGGTGTGTGGGCTTCTCCCTGCAGGAGCTTCTCTCGTGGAGCACAGGCTCCAGGCGCACAAGCTTCAGTACTCGCAGCATCCAGGCTCAACAGTTGAGGCTCGCGGGCTCCAGGGCGTGGGCTTAGTAGCTACTCAGCCCGCCGATTTTGTACATCTGTAGCATGTGGGATCTTCCTGGACCAGGGATTGGATTTGTGTCCCCTGCACTGGCAGGCAGATCTTTAACCACTAGATCCCCAGGGAAGTCCCTGAAGAACTTTTTGTTCTGAAAATAATTTAAAGCACTTCTTACATTGCACTTTTGCAGGCAATACAGTCTTTTAATTTGCTTTTATCTTAAGACATTTTTATGTTGTCTTTATTCTTGAAAGATATTTTAACTGGACATAAACTTCCGAGTTAACCATTTTTCTTTTAAAAACTTTTAAATACCTTCTGGTCTCCATAGTTTCTGGTGGGAAGTCTGTGATTATTCAGACATTGGTTTCCCTGTATGTAAAACGTGTTTGTTTGTTTCTTTGTTTTCTGGCTTTTTAGATTCTCTATGTAACAAACTGGTTTTCGAGAATTTGATTCTGTTGTATCCTGACTTGACTTTCTTTGTATTTCTTTTTCTAGGAGTTGGTAGAGCTTCTTAAATCTCCAAACTTATGTGTTACCAAATTTAGGATTGGGCGGGGGGGAGCAAGTCTTTCTTTTTATTATAGAAATCGTTAAAATTTTTTGATTGCAGCTAAATATATGTAACAAAGTTTTTTTATTGTGCTTAAATATATTTAACATCAAATTTATTATGTAACCGTCTTAACCATTTTTAAGTGTATAGTTCAGTAGCTTTAAGTACATTTGCCTCACTGTGTGGCCACCACCACCATCCATCCACAGATTTCTTCTCATCTTGTAAAACCAAAACTCTTTTGTACCCACTAAATAAATTCCCATTCCTTTGGCCCTCAGCCCCTGGAAATTTCCATTCTACATTCTGTTTTTATAAGTGGAATCATACAGGACTTATCTTTTTGTGACTGGCTAAGTTTACTCAGCATAGCCCCCTCGAGATTCATCCATGTTATAACATTGTAAGAACTTCCTTCCTTTAGAAGGTTGCATCGCATTCATTGTATGAGTAGACCACATTTTGTTTATCATTCACTGGTTCATTTTACAAGGTGGTGATCCATGAAAGTCTTAGTAGATTCTAAGAGAGGAAACATATTTGACTATGAGGCAAAGGAAGTCACTAGGGTCTTAGGGCATATTCAGACGGAGAACCAATTTAAGGAGAAAACCTTATAAAGGGAATATTTCAGGGAGTCCTTGCTATGAAAATGCCTGCCTGAGGATGGATGCTGCAACCCATAAGCCTCATAACTGCTGCTTCTAAAGTCTTCATGTGTGCTGGTTGGGATCTTCTCTGCAGTTCTCAAAGAGCTTGAGTGCAGTTACGGCCACCTGCACTTTGCAGATGAGGAAATAGAAGCGCACAGATATTAGGTTGCCAGTCAACCTGGCTCCAGAGGCTGCCCTCACAGGATGCATGGAATGATGGTCAGGACATCACCGGGAGCCTCTGTTGGAAGGCATGCTGGATGCTCAGAATTTGGGCTCCGTTCATGTCCACGGTGGCGAGACCCAGGGAGGGAGGTGGAGAAAGAAACAGGGGCCATGGAATCCAAAAGTCCCCACGTCATGTGACCCCTTAGAGATCTGGGGCAAGGCTGCCCCTTCTCTTCCTTTGCTTCCCAGTTTCCTCACCTGTGAACCGTGGATGAGCTCTCATTCCTCAGAGAGGTGTGGCGGGACCACCAAACCCACACTGTGGGAAAGCATCGCCCAGGGCAGGCAGAGGTAAACGTGCTATGAGGTCAAGGTCACACAGCAGACCCCACGATACTCCTGTGTCTCCAGCCAAACCCTGAGGCATGGCAATGAGCACTCACACCTCTTCCAGAACCCCCGGCCCTGCGGAGAGTGGGGATGTACTGAGCTCTGAGGAGCCATTCATCCTGGCTGCAGCCAAGCTCTGAAGCTCAAGAAGCCAAGCACGGGGGGAACTGAGAACCTCAGCTGAGGGCAGGCTTTCTGGGTCAAATGAAACCCCACTGGGCTGGACGGAGCCACAGGTGAGCAGCACCATGCCATGAGCACAGGTGACGGTGGGGAAGGCCGGAGTTCTAGACTCAGTGGGTGTGATTCCGCTCTGTTGAGCTGGTCAGCCACCCCCTGGGCAAGGCCAAGCCTGCAGTACAGGCCACTGCAAAGACTTCCTCTGTGACCCTCTTGCTACAGTGCTGAGCACACATCAGTCATTCACACGGTGAGGACTGTATTTCTGCTAGAAAGCCCCCCTTAGCCTAAATTCCTTCTGCCTTTGCCAGTAGGGAGGAGGATGACTCCCTCTCCAACTTCCTCTAACCTCATAGTTAGCTTTTCTAGGCACATACAGTAGGTGCTCAACAGTTGCTGGCAGGATCCATGAATGAGTGGTAGAGGTCAACAAGAAGGAAGAGCTCCCATTTCAAAGGGAAGCTGGGGTCAGAACCCCATGGCATCCCATGCAGGGGACAGGTACAGGCATCTCCTCCTAGGATGCCCTGTGGCAGCTGGGGGCCCGCACTGCCTCTGCAGGACAGAGTCTGCCCCCGTGATCACCCAGGTCCTGTGCATCTGCGGAGAAATCCTGGCTCAAGGACGTCCCCAGGGTCAGAGCAGAGCCAGGTACAGGGAGCACAGATCCATTCTCTGTGGGGCGCAGACCAGAGGGGACTCCAAGGCCACTGCCAGCCTCAAGGAGGTCCTCCTTCTGGATGGAAAATCAGGCCTTGGGATGAACTGGAGTTTCCCTTGCCAGGAATGGCTTTCTCATGTGACAGTTAAGCGTCAGTTACTTCAGGGCCCTTTTGCTCAACTGTGTAATCATGTTGTGTCACAGGTGCCCTGCTGGGAGGCAAATTTGATTTGAAATTCAACCCACAGCCCCCCTGCCAAGCCATGCCCATAGGCTGCTACTGCCCAGACAGACACTGTCTAATCCCCGCAAAGACACTGCCCAGCTCACGGGCCCTGAGGAGCTTGCTCTCCCAGTCTGTCCAGACCGCCTGACTCCTGGGAGCAAAGAGGCAAAGTGTGCAATGTGCGGCGCCAGCCTGTCCTCAGAGCTGCTGCAGGGGTGTTCCGGGAGGCCAAGAGAAGGCGGCCCACTCCAGCCCTGGCCGCCTGCCCCAGCCTTTCCTCTTTCCTGCCCTTCCCGGGCCTGGACACTGGCAGACACTGGCTGGCAGCTCTCAGAAGGAAAAGCAGGAGAGGGAGCTCCCAGAAGTAGGCGGCGATCGGCCAGGGAGAGTCCCATGAGTACACTCTTCTAAGCTGTGTGGGGATCTCTGGTATGATGGTGGGCATCGCTGGAGGCCAAAAGCATGCAAGGCAGGGAGGGAAAATCAGGAGCAACCAAGGAGGGCGTGGGGAGGGCTCCCTGCGGCTAGCCCAGGCACATGCACGTCTCACTCATCCCTGAAGCTAGGCACTGCGGGGCACTGCGGTCCTGCTGTCGACAGGAGCGTACCGAGGCTCACCTTCCTGAGAGGACTTGGCACGGAGCACACCTCTAGGAAGCGGCAGAGTCAAGCTTTGGACCCAGTCAGCCTGTCTCCCCTGCACCACCCCTGCCTCTAGGGGGCCCCACCCAGCCCGGCTTCCTGCCGCCTTGTGTGCCTGGAGGGGGGGCGCGAGGGCCGGGAGGCCTCTTCTTTCGGTCTTGGTTCTTGCATTCCCAGAGCTAGTGGCTGACTTCATGTCACCTAGGCTTGTGGGGGAGGAAGCAGGTGTGACCCGGGGAGAGATCTCAGCCCATGATCCTCTGCCTGGAGAAGCTGGTTATGATAACGGAAAAGACACACGATTCCTACAGGAAGAGCCACACCACAGAGATGTTCCTGTGGAAGAGTGTTAACAGTGCTGATTGCCAAGCAAGGATTTAGCAACAAGATGGAGGGGGCCTTTGGGGCCAGTATCAAGAGCGCATTCAAGTCGCATGAGGAGTGGCACCAAGTGGGCAGAGCGGCAGCCCCTGAGCATGTAGAGTCCCTTCAGAGGAGCTCTGCACACTTGCTGCCCATTAAGACTCTGGGGAAACGGTAACAGTAAACACAAGTCAGGTTCAGAGTTTCTGTCTCGCTTTAATTGGTCTGGGTGGATTCAGCCGGGGTGTATGTTTGAATTCCGTGATTCTGGTAGGCAGCTGGGATGGTGGGTCAGGCCCTTTGGGATCACGCCAAGCACCTTCTGCTGCAGCCTGTTTCCCTGAGGGACCACCCACCTTGGTGGTGGCAGACTAGCCATGACCTGCGTACCTCAGACAAGACACCAGCTTCTCTCCAGGTCCAGAAAGCAGGCAGCAGCCCGGCCCAGGAGAGTGGCGAGGCTCCGCCTGCTGGTAGAACCCTGCAGGATGACGGCGTCACCAAGAGTGGAGAGGCGAGGAGGAGATGGGAGCCGCCCGCTGCCCAGATCTGGACTGAAGGCCGTTGTCTTGGTCTACTCGGGAGGACACAAATAAAGCGCCATAGACTGGGGCGCATAAGCAGAAATCTATTCCTCAGGGTTCTGGTGGTTGGAAGTCCAAAGTTGAGGTGCTGACAGGGCTGGTTTCTCCCGGGGCCCCTCGCCTTGGCTCGAGGTGACTGTCTTCCTACGTGTCCTCTGACTCTCTCCCTCTGTGAGTGTCTGTGTCTGAATCTCCTCCTCTTATAAGGACACCAGTCAGATTGGACCAGGGCCCACCCTCATGGGCTACCCAGGTGGAAAGTGAAATTGAAGTCGCTCAGTTGTGTCCGACTGTTTGCAACCCTATGGACTGTACCCACCAGGTTCCTCCATCCACGGGATTCTCCAGGCAAGAATACTGGAGTGGGTTACCATTTCCTTCTCCAGGAGACCTTCCCAACCCAGAGACTGAACCTGGGTCTCCCGCATTGTAGGCAAATGCTTTACCATTTGAACCCAGGTGGTGCTAGTGGTAAACAAAACAAAACAAAATAAAACAAAACAAAAAAACCCGCCTGCCAATGCAGGAGATGAAAGAGATGTGGGTTCGATCCCTGGGTGGGGAAGATCCCCTGGAGGAGGGCATGGCCACCCACTCCAGAATTCTGGCCTGGAGAATCCCACAGAGGAGCCTGTGGGCCTCAGTCCACAGAGCCACCAGGAGCAGGACACAGCTGAAGCGACTTAGCACTCACATGCCCTCATGAGCTCATTTTAACTGTGTTCCATCCTTTGAGCAGAGCCATTTTCTCTTCTTTTCTGTCATTGGTGGACTTGGGCTTCGTCCGGTCTAGGTCTCAGGGATGTTGTCTCCATGAACATTCTGTGTCTGTTCGGGGCATGCCTGTCACGGGGGGCCTGTCCTCGCTGTGGCGGAAGCCACAGGCAGGTTTCCTGGGTGGCCTCGCTGCTGCTCTCCTTTCAGGCAGCGGCAGAGCTCCCTTTGCTGCACTCCTCTCCAACACCCGAAACGCTCAGCCCTGAGACCCACGTTCCCCCCATCCCGGCCCCACACCTCCCAAGGGAAAATGATCTCCTAGGGGTCAAAGGGTGCCTTGGTCTGTTGAGCTGCTACAACATACATCCCACAGGCTAGCGGCTTAAATCTGTTTTTTCTCACAGTTCTGCTGGCTGGGAAGTCTCACTGTGTCCTCCATGGTGGACGGGCTGAAGGAGTTCTTGGGGCTCTTGCCAGGGCACCAATGCCATTCCTGAGTGCTGCACCTTCATGACCTACTCACCTCCCAAGGGCTCACCTCCTAATGCGTCACGCTGGGGGTCTGGACCGTATGATTTTGGGGGACACAAACATTCCATCAATCGCAGAGGACTGGGTCACCACACCTTCTGTGTAGCGGCCAGTCTGCCATCCACCCTGCCTAGATTCAGACTCACGTCATTTCCTGCCTCCCTTCTGGCTCCTTGCAAGCCCACCTCACCCTTTGCAGTGCCCAGCCGGGCCTCCTCCTCTTCCTGGCCTCTTGGTCCCTGAGTGGGCGCCTTCACAGAGCTGCCAGCTGTGGCTTTCCCCACGCTGCAGTGAAGCAGGCTCCATGCGCTGCCCAGGGCAGGCCTGACCGAGCTCTTACTCTGTCCCCACAGGGCTCCATGCCACTCCACGTGCTCGTCCCTGCACTGAAACCCTCCTGCCTCCCTGCCTCTTTCTGGTTCTGTCATCCTTGCCCCCAGGCCTCCTTTCTGGCCTTGCTGTTGTCTCTCCTTCTCACTTGTCTTCAGAGTAACCTCAACCCTCAGGACCACCCTCTGGCCAAGGGAGTCTCAGCTGGCAACGCCGGCCCTTTGCAAACCTCCCACCCATCCACACCTTTCTGGGGCCTGGGGGCACCAACAAGGGTCATCAGATGTGACCACCTTAGTGAGCACTGCCAGTAGCAGCAGTTGTGTGGAACCAGGACCCCCACTGCCACTGTGGGTTCTTTGACCTGGGCCAAGCACTGGCTGGAGCATTCATGTTCTTGATCACACAATGAAATAATATTTATTAGGGTCTTTGGAGTGACGTGTTGCATGGCTGGGCAGTCCTGTTCCCGTCACCACTCCTTTTCTAATGCAACATGTTGTCTTTCAGCTTCCAGCTGATGTTTGTCAAGTACCTACTACATGCTACATAGGACATTATCTCATCCTATTTCACAGAAGGCTTCAGATGGCCTATGTGGGGCTCCCTCTGCTTAGAGAACAGGGAACAGGGTCAGGAAACTGGCCAGCCTTGCTAGAGATTTTACCACTGGACAGGGGAGAGCTGGGAATCTCACCTATATTGTCTGACTCCATCATGCATCCCCGGTTGCAGCAAAGGCAGTGTGGTGGGAAATTCAAAGGCACTGTGGCAGAAAGGTGAAGAGATCAGAATATGCCACTCCCAAATATGCCCCTATGGCAAAAGGATTATTTTGAGTTGAAGGCAATTGAGAAACAGCAGACATGGGAAAAGCTCTCTCCCCCATTTCTGTATGTCTAAAGACAGAGCATAAATTTCCCTCTGAGAAGGTGTTCCCCTCCCTTCTCCCATACCAGGAAGAAACCATTCCTTATTACTGGAGGCTGCTCTGGACTTGAATCTGCATAAATAAACATTACTGAAATATCCATAGTTTTATATTACTTTCCCCCACATGTTTGTCTTCCCACAGCTGACCATTGTTAGAAGCCCCAGACTCCTTTCCTTTGCCTTTTTCTTTATTGGCTCTTTGTTAAATTGGTATTTGTTGTTTTTCAGTTGATAAGCCATGTTTGACTCTTTGTGACCGCATGGATGGCAGCATGCCAGGCTCCTCTTTCCTCTACCATCTCCTGGAGTTTGCTCAAATTCACGTGCATTGAGTTAGTGATACTATGTTACCATCTAACCCTCAGCCTCCCCTTCACCTCCTGCCTTCAATATTTCCCAGCATCAGGATCTTTTCCAGTGAGTCAGCTTGATGCATCAGGTGGCCAAAGTACTGGAGCTTCAGCATCAGTCCCTGTAACGAATATTCAAAGTTGGTTTACTTTAGGATTGACTGGTTGGATGTCCTGGCAGTCTGATTGATCCTCAAGAGTCTTCTCCAGCACTACATTTCCAAGGTATCATTTCCTCAGTACTCAGCCTTCTTTATGTACCAGCTCTTGTGTCAGTACATGACTACTGGGAAAACCATAGCTTTGACTATATGGACCTTTGTTGGCAGAGTGATGTCTGTGCTTTTTAATATGCTGTCCAGGTTTACCATAGCTTTCCTTCCAGAGAGCAAGTGTCTTTTAATTTCATGGCTGCAGTCACCATCTGCAGTGATTTTGGAGCCCAAGAAAATAAAATCTGTCACTGCTTCTACTTTTTCCCCTTCTACTTGCCATGACATGACGGGACCAGACACCGTGATCTTCGTTTTTCGAATGTGAAGTTTCAAGCGGCTTTTTCACTCTCCTCTTTCACCTTCATCAAGAGGCTCTTTAGTTCTTTTTCACTTTCTGCATTAGAGTGGTAGCATCTGAATATCTGAGATTATTGATATTTCTCCTGGGAATCTTGATTCCAGCCTGTGATTCATCCAGCTGGGCATTTCACATGATGTACTCTGCATAGAAGTTAAATAAGCAGGGTGACAATATACAGCCTTGACATACTCCTTTCCCAATTTGAAACTGGTCAGTGGTTCCATATTTGGTTCTAACTATTGTTTCTTGACCTGTATACAGGTTTCTCAGGAGACAGGCAAAGTGGTCTGGTATTCCCATCTCTTTAAGAATTTTCCACAATTTATTGTGATCCACACTGTCAAAGGCTTTAGCGTAGTCAATGAAACAGAAGTAGACATTTTTTCTGGAATTCCCTTGCTTTCTCTGTGATCCAACGAACGTTGACAGTTTGATCTCTGGGTTCCTCCGCCTCTTAGAACCCCAGCTTGTACATCTGGTTCACATACTGTTGAAGCCTAACTTGAAAGATTTTTGAACATAACCTTACTGGCATGTGAAATGAGTGCAACTGTACAATAGTTTGAGCATTCTTTGGCATTGCCCTTCTTTGAGACTGGAATGAAAAGTGACCTTTTCCAGTACTGTGGCCACTGCTGAGTTTTCCAAATTTGCTGACATATTGAGCTCAGCACTTTAACAGCATCATCTTTTAGCATTTTAAATAGTTCAGCTGGAATTCCATCACCTCCACTGCGTGTATGTGTGGGCTCAGTCGTGTCTGACTCTTTGTGACCCCATGGACTATAGTCCTCCAGGCTCCTCCATTCATGGAATTTTCCAGGCAAGAATACTGGAGGGGTTTCTAGTTCCTCTTCCAAGGGATCTTCCTGACCCAGGGATTGAACCCAGGTCCCCTGTGTCTCCTGCATTGGCAGGCAGACTCTTTACATCACTTCCGCTAGCTTTTTTCATAGTGATGCTTCTTACAGCCCACTTGATTTCATACTCCAGGAAGTCCAGCTCTAGGTAAGTGCCCACACCATCATGGTTATCTGAGTCATTAAAACCTTTTCCGTATAGTTCTGTATATCCTTGCCACTTCTCCTTCTGTTAGGTCCTTACAACTTCTGTCCTTTATCATGCCCAGCCTTGCATGAAATGTTCCCTTGATACCTACAGTTTTCTTGTAGAGATCTCTAGTCTTTCCCATTCTATTGTTTTCTTCTATTTCTCTGTATTGTTGATTTAAAAAGGCTTTCTTATCTCTCCTTGCTATTCTCTGGAAGTCTGCATTCAGTTGGGTATATCTTTCCCTTTCTCCCTTGACTTTCACTTGTCTTCTTTCCTCAGCTATTTATAGTCTCCTCAACCACTTCTTTTTCTTTGGGATAGTTTGGTCACTGCCTCCTGTACAGTGTTAGGAACCTACATCCATAATTCTGCAGGCACTCTATCTACCAGATCTAATCCTTGAATCTATTCATCACCTCCACAGTGTAATCATAAGGGATTTGATTTAGGTCATTCCTGAATGGCCTACTGGTTTTTTCTACTTTCTTCAATTTAAGCCTGAGTTTTGCAATAAGGAGCTCATTATCTGAGCCACAGTCAGCTCCAGGTATTGATTTTACTGATTGTATAGTGCTTCTCCATATTTGACCCTAAAGAATATAAATCTGACTTCAATATTGATTGTCTGGTGATGTCCATGTGTAGAATCATTTCTTCTATTGTTGGTAAAGAGTGTGTTCTCTTGGCAAAACTTTGTTAGCTTCTGCCCTGCTTCATTTTGTACTCCAAAGCCAAACTTGCCTGTTATTCTGGGTATCCCTTGACTTCATACTTTTGCATTCCAATCCCCTGTGATGAAAAGGGCATCTTTTTTTCGTGTTAGTTCTAGAAGGTGTTTAGGTCTTCATAGAACCAGTCAACTTCAGCTTCTTTGGCATCAATGGTTGGGGCATAGACTTGTATTTCTGTGATGTTGGATGGTTTGCCTTGGAAACAAACCAAGATCATTCTGTCATTTTTGAGATTGCACCCAAGTACTCTATTTCAGACTATTTGTTTACTATGAGGGCTACTCCACTTCTTTTAAGGGATTTTTGCCCACAGTAGTAGATACAATGGTCATCTGAATTAAACTCATCCATTCCCATCCATTTTAGTTCACTGATTCCTCAGATGTCAATGTTCAGTATTGCCATTTCTTGCTTCACCACATACAATGTACCTTAATTCGTGGACCTAACATTCCAGGTTCAGAGAAGGTGATGACACCCTGCAGGGTCCAGCCTCTGCAGAGTCCAGGGATACCCTCAGGATGAACGGTGTTGGTGAGAGAGAAAAAAGAGAGAGAGTGAAAAGGAAAGAATGACACGGGGAGACCAAACTTAGGTGAAGCAAGGCCCATAACTTTATTTTCAGAAGGAGCTTTTATACCCTGACTTGTACATAGAGGGAAATGAAAGATGCACGGTCATGCAGAGTCAGTCTAAACACTCCAGCAGTTTTGCCCTTATCAAAACCAGGATTTTTTTCTGTATGCCTTTCCATAAATAAGGGTCTTATGTTATGTACATTATCTTCTTGCCTGGAGGCCTGTTGACATTTTATGGCCCTTTTTTGATAAAGGTTGATCAACCAGAAAACTTGTTTTCCCTGGAAGTGGTTTTTTTTTTTTCCTTTATATTTCTAATCTGTGTCAGCCTCAGAAAGTACTAAACAGAGTTACATTCTCATGGAGCAGAGGTGCAGTGGGTCACAACAAAGAAAGAACTTATTAGCTCAAAGGTCTGATGTGGTTAATAGCAAGGCAACTACTTGTTTTTCTTACATTCCAACTACATTAACTAATGCACCCCCAGGTGCACAGTGGATAAGAGATATGGGAACTTGGCAGCAAGCATTGGCCCAATAATGAAGCCTTTTACCAGTACTATTCTAATAATTTTTCACCCCTTAAAGGGCTCTATGCCCATTAGGACTTTTAGAATGTTTAGGCTTCCCATGCCTTTCATGGTTGAGAAGATTGTGAACAATCATGTGTGTTAGTTGCAAGAGTATGGATAAATCTGCCAAGCAAGCCAGAATGCTAACAGGGGGGTTTGAACTGAAATACTCCTTTCATGCCCAGGAGACTTATCAACTAGAACCCTAAGTTGATTTTCTCCAGAGAAAGGTGGAAAGGCCCTGTTAATAGGTGGATAGCCCTGTTAATGTCAGAAGAGTTGGTGAAAGGCATAATATAGTAAACAGTAGACAGACAGATTTTGGTTTGGGGTCGATGCTCAAGCAGGTCCAGGGAGTCCCTCGAGTCCTGATCTGCCTTGCCTGTCAGGTCTCCTCCGCATGACCTTGTCATGGGTGGGATTTCCCGTGCTGGCTCCCGGCAGCACCCCACTCCAGTACTCTTGCCTGGAAAATCCTATGGATGGAGGAGCCTGATAGGCTGAAGTCCATGGGGTCGTGAAGAGTCAGACACGACTGAGCGACTTCACTTTCACTTTTCACTTTCATGCATTGGAGAAGGAAATGGTAACCCACTCCAATGTTCTTGCCTGGAGAATCCCAGGGATGGGACAGGGGAGCCTGGTGGGCTGCCATCTATGGGGTCACACAGAGTCGGACATGACTGAAGTGACTTAGCAGCAGCAACATTCCAGGTTAATATGCAATATTGTTCTTTATGGTATCAGACTTTACTTTCAACATCAGACATATCCACAACTGTGCTACTTTTTCATTGCTACTTTGGCCCAGGCACTTGATTCTCTCTGGAGCTATTGTTATTGCCCTCTGCTGTTCCCCAGTAGCATACTGGACCCATCCAACCTGGGAGGACTCATCTTCCCATGTCATATCTTGCTTTTGTTCATGGGGTTCTAAAGGCAAGAATACTGGAGTGGTTTGCCATTTCCTTCTCCAGTAAACCAGGTTTTGTCAGAACTCTTCACTATGACTGTCCATCTAGAGTGTTCCTGCATGGCATGGCTACTAGCTTCATTGAGTTATGCAAGCGCCTTTGTCACAACACGGCTGTGACCCATGAAGGGGTAAATTGGCATACAAACTCCAAATTCTGAGAGCCTCTTTGAGTCACATTTCTTTGTGAAGTCCTGTGCATACATATGTGTGTAACTCCATCTGTTCTTTATTCTTGTTAAGTTTGATTTGCAGGTCTCCTGGTGGCTCAGATGGTAAAGAATCTGTCTGCAATGTGGGAGACCCAGGATCGATTCCTGGGTCAGGAATATCTCCCCAGAGAAGGGAATGGCTACCCACTCCAGTATTCCTGCTTCAAGAATCCCATGGACAAAGGAGCCTGGCAGGCTACAGTCCATTGGGTTGTAAAGAGTCAGACATGACTGAGGAACTAACACTTTCACTTTCAGGTGAAGAACTCAAGAGGATAAAGGAAAAAGATTTCCCCCGTCTTGATGAAAGTGAAAGAGGAGAGAGAAGAAGTTGGCTTAAAGCTCAACATTCAGAAAACTAAGATCATGGCATCTGGTCCTATCACCTCATGGGAAATAGATGGGGAAACAGTGGAAACAATGTCAGACTTTATTTTGGGGGGCTCCAAAATCACTGCAGATGGTGACTGCAGCTATGAAATTAAAAGATGCTTACTCCTTGGAAGGAAAGTTATGACCAACCTAGATAGTATATTCAAAAGCAGAGACATTATTTTGCCGACTAAGGTCCATCTAGTCAAGGCTATGGTTTTTCCTGTGGTCATGTATGGATGTGAGAGATGAACTGTGAAGAAGGCTGAGAGCTGAAGAATTGATGCTTTTGAACTGTGGTGTTGGAGAAGACTCTTGAGAGTCCCGTGGACTGCAAGGAGATCCAACCAGTCCATTCTAAAGGAAATTAGTCCTGTGTGTTCTTTGGAAGGAATGATGCTAAAGCTGAAGCTCCAGTACTTTGGCCACCTCACACGAAGAGTTGATTCACTGGAAAAGACTCTGATGCCGGGAGGGATTGGGGGCAGGAGGAGAAGAGGACGACAGAGGATGAGATGGCTGGATGGCATCACCGACTCAATGGACGTGAGTTTGAGTGAACTCCGGGAGTTGGTGATGGACAGGGAGGCCTGGCGTGCTGCGATTCATGGGGTCGCAAAGAGTCAGACACGACTGCAAGATAAGGCAAGAACCCAGAGAGCTCATGCCCCTTTTTACAGCTCACCATCCCTCAGAGGGCATACCCCCTGGGTTTAGCAGGACTGCCCTCCCCCCCAACATGTGAATGCTGTCCTGTGTACTGAGGGTGTGACCCCCCTCCCCTGACCAAGAAGGCCAGTTACACCCATTAAAGAGTCCCCAGTGTCTGAGCCCCATGACCAGGCATCTTTGAGCCGAAAGCTTATTATAAGAGATCATCAATAGGACAACCACCTTGGGGCAGAAGATTCTGGAAGTTTTCCTCCAGGCAATGAGCGGGGGATAAAATCAGAAATTAACTTCAGTTTCCATGCCTTTTGTCCCCCAGGCCCAGCTCAGCAGGAATCATCCAGGAGGTTTTGAAACCTGTCCATACATTCTTTGACACTCCTCTTCTCAGGAGGCAGTCTGATTCTCCTTTCCTTGAATCTGGGCCAGGCTGAGTTACCCCTTCTGACAAGTAGAAGAGGCAGAAATGATGCAGCATTACTTGAGAAGCATGGTCATAACAGACAAGATAGATTCCACTAGGCTCCCCTTGGGGACCCTTTGTCCTTGGAAGCTGGCTGCCATACTTTGGGGAAGCCCATGTGTATTGAGGGGCTACATGGAGATGTCCCAGTTGAGGTCCCAGCTGACAGCCAGCATCAGATGCCCAAAGAATGGGTGAAGAGACCATTTGAGACAACTCCAGGCCCTGCTATCATCTCACTGAAACGCCACAACACATCCTGAGTGAGAATAGCCAAGCCAGACCTGACAGACCAACCTCCTGAAGCATAAGAGATGGTGGTGGTAAGTGACAGATGGTTTAAGCCACTAAGTTTTGGGGGTGGGGTTGGTTCCTCACAAAGCAATAAATAACCAAATGGTCACTGAGGCTAGTTCTCACAGGCTCCGTCCAACACCCTGCTCAACCACCACTGCCAACCCTGGACTTAATCCAGATCAGGGTAGGGGTCCCCACACCCCCCAGCCCTGCTGGCTGGGAGGTGCATGGGGTGGGCGGGATTGAGAGCCGCAGTGAGCTGCGGGCTCAGGGCTGCAGTGTCGGTCCAGTCCACGTCACCAGGCTCTTATCCAGTCTCACCTGTGGGTCTGAGTGGACTATGGGCGTCACCGGCATGATCCTTTCTCCAGGACCGGGTCAGAGCTGAGCTGGACTAGCGGGTGGTCAATACCATCCCCTGGGACTGACTGCCTCCTGGGCTCTGAGGGCGGTGAATGTTCAAAGCTGAGAGGTGATTCTCAGAGTCAAAGCTAGGGGGAGAAAATGAACCCAAATGTGGGGAAACGGGAGAGGGGTTGGGAAGAGGGGCAGGGCAAGCTGGGGGTGATATGCCCGCTTGATGATGAGCCGCTGGGGTGAAGGGTTGGGACAGATGGCCCAAGAGCAAGGGCAGGACCAAGGTACCCCTGTCTGGATGCACACCTCCTGTGCTGAATGTTGCCCCCTTGGCTAGGTGCTGCCAGGATCTGTTCATCTCTTTCTCCCCAAGACTGCCCAGGTCTGCCCCTTCCTACAAGCCCACCCTGAGGTTAGGACGCTGACACCTGGACCCAGGAGCTGTCCCAGCCCGACTCTGATCCTTCTCGATCCTCACCTCTCCCTTCAGGAGCTCCAAACCCTTGAGCACCATCGAGATGGCCAGAACAAGCACAAGGGTCTAGCCCTTTTGGACACAGGATGGACGCCCCCTCCCCTTAAAGCAGGTCCTATGGTAGGACCAGCTCCCTCTGGCCTGCGGCTGCCCACAGTGGACATCCCTGCATGCCTTGCAGTCCAGCCCCGCACGGGTTCCCCCAGCAGCTCCCCTGCAGAAGGGGCAGCCAGCTTTCCCCCAAGGCTCTGTGCCCCGCCTCCTCCACTCGCCCACTCCACCCCTGGCAGCGTTTTGGAAAAACAGATGCTTTCCAGGAACGTCAGAGTTCATTAGAGAGACGTAGAGCAGCGATCCCAGGCTACCCACAGAAACCGGACTGGAGGGGGTGCGGGGCAAGCCGACCACCCATGCTGGTCCACGGCGCACCCTGCGGGCCTTTGGAGGGGCTGGTGGGCAGGGGGCAGAGGAAGAACGTTCAGGGAGTTGACCTCCTGTCCCTGGCACGGGCCGCTCAGTTTTACTTATTTAGTTGTTTCACAGACACTTGTTATTGATTTGTAAACTGTGGGTTTCAGCAAAGACAAAGACAGAGCCCAGAGTCCCTGGGAGAGGCGGCAGTGGTGAGCAGGCGGCAGAGCGGGAGGGGGCGGCCCCAGGTCTTTTGCTTCCAGAGAGAGGCTCTGGGAGGCAGGGTCTGCTGGGGGACTCCCCCTCCCACCAGGCTTTGGAAGAAGCCCCCTTCTGAGGGGACCTGGAGAAGGAAGCCCCAGGAGGGGGAACAGGCACCACAGGTGAGAAAAAGGCAGATTTCTTGAGGGTGCAGTGCCCTCCCTGGCCCCTGGGCCTCTGAACCCTGCCCTGGGCCCCTCCCTACCGACCTCCTCTCCCAAATGCCCGACACTCTGTCCAAACAGGGGTCACAAGTGAGGTTTTCACTCTCATGTCAAGCCTTCATCTTTTAACTAAATTCAACAGGTACCTCTTTTTTTAAAAAAAAAAAAAAAAACCTTCATCGAGGTATAACTGACATATACCAAGCCGTGTACATTGCAAGTGCACAATGTGATAACTTAGACCCAGGTGGGCCTCCATGAAACCGTCACCACCATCAAAACAGTGGGTATGTCGTCATCCCCACGATGGCTCCTGGGTCCCCTCTGGAGCCCTCCCCTCCTCCCTCCACCCTCCTCTACACCCACATTCACCCACCCCCACTCCGGGCTTCTTGCTTGTATTGATATTTCTAACTAAAATTGAACTTCATTGAATGGACTTGTTCCCTCACTCAGTCTTATCTGACTCTTGGCGACCGCGTGGACCGCAGCACACCAGGTGTCCCTGTCCATCACTTGTAATGAACAGAAATTGACCAGCAGTGAAAACTGAGGGAGGAGCGTGTCTGGTCCTTGGGGGAGCTGGGCGTGCCTTCCACACACGCCTGTGAGGACAGCAGCAGGCCGCCCACTCCGGTTTTCTGGAGAGCAAGGGTAACCTGGAGCAACTCTCTGCCGGGTGCCCACGGGCCTGGTCTGCGGGAGAACACGTGCTTCCGGCATCCGGTCTGCACAGATGCTCTGAACCACCCTCAAGCTCTCTTTTCCTTCCGAGAAGCTAAAAGGCAGCTTTAGAGTGTGATTTAAAATCCCGGGCGGGCCCCAAGCCGAATGTGGGGAAGGTCCTTTTCTGTGTGCCCGTTGCCGAGGCAACACCTCCCAGCTCCCAGCCTGTAGAGAGGCGTGCAGGGCCAGGTCGGGGGCCGCCGGGAAAAGGCCAGCTGAGCCCCGCCAAGGGGCCGCCCGGCCCAGCCCGGGCTGCTCCTGCTGGGACCGTCTGGTATTTTACACTTGACACCAGATATTTGGATTTTTAAGTACAATCTTCTGATTTTCAAAGTTAACACTTCAATTTTTTTTAAAAAAAGTAAAACAAAAACCTCAGAGGATGCAGATCTAAGTGTTCCCAAACTGCAAGCGCCCAGCTTGCAGCCTCAGTGCCAGCAGAGGACCCCTCCCCTCCTCTTAGGCGCAGCTTTTGCCTGACTCTGGGAGCATCTCTTCGTCCTTGGGCAGCTCCTCGCTTCATTCCACATGGACAGAACTTCACTGAGCTATCACGGTGCTGTCCGGTTCCGGCCTGCAGCCTGGGGAGGAAGCTGTGGAGATGGATGGTCTTGTCCTGCCCTGCAGACACGCCAGGTGATGAACGTGGCCATGGAGGTGCGCCTCTGCTCCCAGGGAGAGGCCACAGGGAGGGGGACATGGAGCCTGAGCCAAGAGGGGTGAAAGAGACTCGGAGGAGCTGAAGAAGGGAGGGAGGGCAGCAGAGATCACGGGGTGCTCCGGGAAAGGCAAGTGGTCTGTTCAGCAGGTCAGAGGGGACCCTGAGGATGCTGGTGGCTGGGAGAAGGAAAGGGACAGCGGTGTCCCCTGTGGGGTCTCTTCCAGCCCTCCTGTCTCTGTGCCTCACGCCCCCTCCAAGGCCTTCTAAGGAAGTACCTCTTTCTGGGTTCCAGGACTGGGGGAAGGGGCCTGCTGAACTCACCTGAGGGTCCTTGAAGCCAAAAATGGAGAGTGACCCAAAAAGTCATCTATCGAGCCCCCATCCCGGGCAGGGCCCTCCCTTCCATAGCACTATTTCATCTGCAGCCCCCTTTCCAACGCTCCATCAGATAGGCCAGGCCCCTGCTCTCCCTGCTTCCTACAGGTGTTGGGGGACTCTTGGGTTTTTCCCAGCACAAGAATGGAAGAAAGAGCTGCCAAAAGGTTGCTGGAATCAGAACTCAAAGCACACTCAAGCCGGCAGAGAAGGAGCGAATACAAACAAGCTTCCTTTGGACAGCTGTGCCTACATTCTATAAAAAAAAAAAAAAAGTGTCAGATTCAATCACCCAAGTTTGGGGGCTGTCGACGCCAAACATCTGGATCTTTGGACAGGCCCTGAGCACCCCAGGATGTTGCACTCCCCACCTGGACGTCTGCCGGCATCTAAGTGCTGCGCTGACTCTGGAGAGGGGTGCACCTGGCCAGGCCTCCGCTTCCTTGGAGGGGCCTCAAACCCTCTCCCTGCAGACTGCACACACCTGGGCTGGGGACGGAAGGCAAGCCCACTCTGAGCTTCTCTCGGCTCTGGACAGCCCCGCACCCAGGCCCAGGCCCTGACAGCCTGCGTGTCCTTGCTATGCTCATGGATCGTGAGCAGCAATGGGCAATGTAGGGATTCGCCTTGACCTGGGAAGGGGGCACAGCTACTTAGCCTTTGCTTTTGAAGGAAATAGGGTTAAGACAGAATTGATCCCATCACCTATTCCAAAAGAGACGACAGAATAATAGAATATTCCTAGACATTAAAGGCCTAGATATAGTCATGATTTTACAGAAGAAGGATTAAATGTTTATTACTGCTGAAACCAGTATTTGGATCCCTAAAAATGAAATGATAGACTGTTGATTTGATGTCTGGCCTTAGGCAAATGACTTACCCTCTCTGATTTTCCATTTCTTCATTTATAAAATAGGGATAATAATAGCACCTCTCTCCTAGAATCACTTTGAAGATTAAATGAGCAAAATATTCAAAGCACTAAGAAAACAGCGCCCACGATATTGCACAATGCATTGGCTGTTATTTGATTTCTGCTTCCAGGCCTTAGGATTTTGTTTCCATTGCCTGAAGTCCTCCCCTACGCTTACAAACTCCTCAGCCCCCACTCTTGTCAGTCCCCTGCTTATCTGTGACAGAGCCCCATGCCTGACTACCCTAGCTGGGTGGCCTCTCCTATCCCACTGCCCTGTTATATGTTTATTCCTGGCGTTTTCATTATCTGAGGTTGCTATGCCTAGACCTGTTTACTAGCTGGCATTCATATAGACATAAACACAGTCTTGTCTACACTGGACTCTGCCTGGGTCAGGGGCATCTGTTGAGGAATGAATGAATGATTCAGTGAGTGGATTGCTGCTGGGTGTGCAACAGGCCCTGGAGACGCCCCTGACCTGGGAGGCCCTTTTGGAGCAGCTGGGGATCCTTCATCAGATGGGTATATCCAGGGTGCTCTCGGGCCCAGAAGCACTGGAAACGGAGGGGCTGGAAACTAGAAGCCACAAAAGCATCTTTCTTTTGACCAGAGGTAGAAGCCAAGCTCATCTTGGAGGAAGACTCTCTCCTCTTTGGAAGACAAAACGATCAGTGGCTGTGTCCAGGGAAGGCAGCCTGTCCAGGAGCAGCTGACTGGCAGGGAGCTGACCTGCTCCTAGCTCTCACTCACTTTGCAGCAGGAAGAAGGGGGAACAGGCTGAGGGCTGCTCTGAATCAGCTGGTCACCTGTCTCTCCTCAGATCCGGACCGCTCGGCCGCTGAGCTGCGAGATAGTCAGGAACTGAATCCACTTTTGCTGGGCATGTGGATACCTCAGTTGAAATTAGAGTGGATTGAAAGAGCGTTCCCCACTGCGGTTGTGAACAGAGTAAAGAGTGCCGTGTCTGTTCATCGTGGAAGGAACATTCAGAGAACTGAATAGAAGAAAATTAAAATCCCCACAACTCCGAGAGGAGTACAGTTAACATGTTGAAGTCCTGCTTTTTTTCAAACACTTAAAAATATTTTTTAAATTTTTATTTTTTAATTTTGATTTTATATTAGAGTATGGTTGATTACCAGCGTCATATTTGTTTCAGGGGTACAGCAAAGTGATTCAGTTTTACACGCACATGTATCTATTCTTTTTCAAATTCTTTGCTCATTTAGGTTACTAGAGTATTGAGCAGAGTTCCCTGTGCTATACAGTAAGTTCTTGTTGGCTGTCTATTTTAAATATAGTAGTATGTACACATCAATTCCAAACAAAATAGAGACAAACCACTTGTGGTTACAGGGTGGGGGGAGGTCGGGGAAGGGATGGACAGAAAGGCTGGAACTGTGACATCCTTCTGACTCCTCCCTCCAACTGCTGATGGTCGTGCAGGCTGAGACATCCTTTGGAATCTATGGCTAGACTTTCCGCCTGAGTGTATATCAACCTTTTCTCTGTGGAAAGTGTTTTGAATGTCAAGAAGCCAGCTCAGGGGCTTACAGAGAGGAAAATCACCCCTCCAATCCTTCAGCTTCCCTATCAGATGTGTCCCAATCGTGACTTCCAAACTTGGGTGGGTGAATTCTATGTTTCTTAAATTACACTGATTTAAGAGCCACGTGGGAAACAAGTGATTCGCCAAATGACGTTTTTCTATACCTCAAGCGGCCAAGAGCGCCTGGGCCTGGGGGAGAGGAAATGGCCATCCGCTTCTTGGAGAGATCAGGAATCTCTAAGTTTCATGTTTTTTTAACTCAATTAGCTTGGGAGTGGGGGTGGGGTGGGTCACCAGCTGCATGGTCTGTGAGTCATTTGAATTTTGAGCTCTGAACTATTTTAAGTAATGGAAGTTTTAGTTTTGAGGGTTCTATTACTATTGTTGTTGCTATTATTACTATTATTATTAATTCATGTTCAAATCTGACTTTGGAACAGAGAGATTATTTCTCCTAAGATTTCAACATTAGATCTTGAAGTCTGTAAACAAGACAGCAATTTGAGGTATCTAGGGAGATTATAAGTGAAATTAGCATGCAAAGACAAAACCCACTGGGCTGTGGGAATTGAGAAAAGACAGAATGAAAAGTCCGTAAACTATCTCACAGTGGCCTCACTGACTGACTCTGAAACCTAGTTCAGTTCAGTCACTCAGTCGGGTCCGACTCTTTGTGACCCCATGGACTGCAGCACGCCAGGCTTCCCTGTCCATCACCAACTCCCGGAGCTTGCTCAGACTCATGTCCATTGAGTTGGTGATACCATCCAACCATCTCATCCTCTGTCGTCCCCTTCTCCTGCCTTCAATCTTTCCCAAAATCAGGGTCTTTTCCAATGAGTCAGTTCCTTATATCAGGTGGCCAAAGTATTGGAATTTCAGCTTCAGCATCAGTCCTTCCAATGAATATTCAAGACTGATTTCCTTTAGGATGGACTGGTTGGATCTCCTTGCTGTCCAAGGGACTCTCAAGAGTCTTTTACAACACCACAGTTCAAAAGCGTCAATTCTTTGGCGCTCAGCTTTCTTTGTAGTCCAACTCTCACATCCATACATGACTACTGGAAAAAGCATAGCTTTGACTACTTTGTCGGCAAAGTAATGGCTCTGCTTTTTAATATGCTGTCTAGGTTGGGCATAGCTTTTCTTCCAAGGAGCAAGCGTCTTTTAATTTCATGGCTGCAGTCACCATCTACAGTGATTTTGGAGCCCCCCAAAATAAAGTCTGTCATTGTTCCCATTGTTTCCCCATCTATTTGCCATGAAGTGATGGGACTGGATGCCATGATCTTAGTTTTCTGAATGTTGAGTTTCAAGCCAACTTTTTCACTCTCCTCTAGATAAGTCCCCTAATTTGATCTCAGGGAAGAGTATTTGAATTGAAACTATGCTGGAACATTTGGGGGCACAATCACCATAAATCCTGCCTGTTTTATTTGTTTATTAAATACCCATTGATAAATTTGAGCAGCCTATTGAACACCTTCCATAGGACAGGCAGTGTGATGAGTCCAGTGGGAACCTGTGTTCTTGGAACATGATGCGAGATTCACAGCCAGTGCTCCTAGGGGAAGTGGAGGTGCGCCCTGACTTGTAGTATTTGTCTGTAGTGGAAGACTTCCACCAGCTACACCTAACTGTACCCGGAAGTGGGAAGAGAAGTATAGAGCACACTAGGCACGGTATTTCCACTGTATAAGTTTCATGTAATTTGTAAATATATGTAACTAAACTCAACTGTAAAATAAATAGATTAATTAGGAAGCCATGAGTTTGATGAGATTTGAGTGTTATCTTTGTTTCTGACACAATTTATTTAATTTACAATTCAGTTTATGATTCAATTTTCAGTAAATCTGTGTTTAATAGCCAGCTCACAAAATTTCTGAAAATGTCACCGCATTCTCCATGAGCGATAATGAGTTGGCTCCAGGACACTGCTGTCTAGTGGCTCATCGATGGTGTTGGGTGATCAGGTCTAGCAATGCCTCACCACCATCCTCACCCCCGGGGTGCCCAGAGAATGCAGCCTCTCTGTTCCTGCTAGCACCTGGTCTGGCTATCCAAATGATTGGCTGACAGTGGCCCAGAGTGACTTCCTGGCTTCCAGGTCTGCTGGACTTGGAGCCCATCTCTGAGCCTCAGACCTGCCAAACTTCTCCCATCTCTGAAACTTGTCTTCAGATGGGGCCAGGCACGTTCACTGTAAAAGACTAGCTAATACGCAGCTTCATTCTGTTCTCCTCTGTGTGCTGTGCTTCTTCCTCCCTCTCTCCCTCCTTCCTCTCCCCACACTACCTCCTGACTCCCGCCCCTTCCTCTTCCTCCCCAGCCCCCTCCAACTACTCCCACCCTCACCCCTCCACCTCTCTAAATTCAGGACATCAAGCTGAAGTTAGCCCATGGTGTGTCTTTATTAAAAATCATTTGTTGGGTGAAGGAGCTTAAAAATTACAAAACCCCAGCTATACAAGAAATAATAATACATCATGGGGATGTAATCATTAATAATGGGAACTATGGTTAATAATATTGTATTGTATACTTGAAAGTTGCTAAGAGAGTAAATCTTAAAAGTTTTTATCAAAAGAAAAGCAAATTTTGTGACTATGTGTGGTGATGGATATTAACTAGACTTATAGCAATCATTTGCCAACATATACAAGTGTATTTTGTTGTTGTTGTTTAGTCTTGAAGTCATGTCCCAGTCTTTGCAATCCCATGGACTGCAGCTCACCAGGCTTCCCTGTCCTTCACTGTCTCCTGGAATTTGCTTAGATTCATGTTCATTGAGTCAGTGATGCCATCCAACCATCTCATATTCTGTCCCCCCTTCTCCTTTTGCCCTCAGTCTTTCACAGCACCAGGGTCTTTGCCAATAAGTTGGGTCTTTGCCAATGAGTTGGCCCTTTGAATCAGGTAGCCAAAGTATTAGAGCTTTGGCATCAGTCCTTCCAATAGATATTCAGAGTTGATTTCCTTTAGAAATTGACTGGTTGGATCTCCTTGAAGTCCAGAGGACTCTCAAGAGTCTTCTGTAGTACCACAATTCAAAAGCATCAATTCTTCAGTGCTCAGCCTTCTTTACGGTTCAACTCTCACATTTATACATGACCACTGGAAAAACCATAGCTTTGCTATATAGACCTTTTTCAGCAAAGTGATGTCTCTGCTTTTTAATACCCTAAGTTTGTCATAGCTTTTCTTCCAAGGAACAAGTGTCTTTTAATTTCATGACCGCAGTCACCATCTGCAGTGATTTTGGAGCCCACGAAAATAAAGTTTGTCACTGTTTCCACTTTTTCCCCTTCTATTTGCCATGAAGTTATGAGACCAGATGCCATGATCTTCATTTTTTTGAATGTGGAGTTTTAAGCCAGCTTTTTCACTCTCCTCTTTCACCTTCAAGAGGCTCTTTAGTTCCTCTTCACTTTAACCATTAGAGTGGTATCATCTACATATCTGAGGTTGTTGATATTTCTCATGGCAATCTTGATTCCAGCTTGTGATTCATCCAGCCCAGGATTTCACATGATGTATTCTGCATAGAAATTAAATAAGCAGGGTGACAATATGCAGCCTTGATGTACTCCTTTCCCAATTTTCAAACAATTCATTGTTCTGTGTCTGGTTCTAACTGTTGCTTGACCTGCATACAGGTTTCTCAGGAGACAGGACATGCAGTCTGGTATTCCCATCTCTTTAATAATTTCCCACAGTTTGTTGTGATCCACACAGTCAAAGGCTTTAGCATAGTGAATGAAGCAGATGTTTTTTTGGAATTCCCTTGCTTTCTCTGTGATCCAGTGGATGTTGACAATTTGATCTCTGGTTCCTCTGACTCTCTGGAATTCATCTTGTACATCTGGAAGTTCTCTGAAGCCTCACATGAAGGATTTTGAGCATTACCTTGCTAGCATGTGAAATGAGCACAATTGTAAGGTATTTTGAACATTCTTTGTCACTGCCCTTCTTTGACATTGGAATGAAAACTTACCTTTTCCAGTCCTGTGGTCACTGAGTTTTCCAAATTTGCTGACATATTGAGTGCAGCACTTTAACAGCATCATCTTTTAGGATTTTAAATAGCTCAGCTGGAATCCCACCACCTGCACTAGCTTTGATCATAGTAATACTTCCTAAGGCCCACTTGACTTCCACACTCCAGGATGTCTGGCTCTATGTGAGTGACCACACCATTATGGTTATTGGGTCATTAAGATCTTTTTTGTATAGCTCTTCTGTGTATCCTTGCCACCTCTTCTTAATCCCTTCTGCTTCTGTTATGTCCTTACTATTTCTGTCCTTTATTGTGCCCATGCTTGTAGGATATCTTCTCTTGATATCTCCCATTTTCTTGAAGACATCTTTAGTCTTTCCTATTCTATTATTTTCCTCTATTTCTTTTCATTCTTCACTTAAGAAGGCTTTTTTCTTTGTCCTTGCTATTCTCTGGAACTCTGCATTCAGTTGGGTATACCTTTTGCTTTCTCCCTTGCCTTTCACTTCTCTCTCTCTCTCTTTTTTTTGTTCTTTGTTTTCATATTCTGCTATGCTATATGTTAATAACATCAGAAAAACAGTATTTGTGGAAAGAGTCAGGTGGGAACATTGGAAAATATCACACCTTGAAAAAAAGAGTACAAAAATAGAAAGCAGGACCTCCAGCCTCTAGCTGGCATCTGCAGTCCTTGGTTCCCGGGACTTACACTCAGAAAGAAGGCGGCTGCAGAACCTCTCTGTTCTGGAGCAGCCAGCCAGAGACAAACGGGGCTCGTATGATCTAGAGGAGATACTGTCCCACATCTCTCCTTGCCTGGCAGCTGCTTCAGACATCTCACTCTGGCCTTGACCCACCCCATCCTCTGGGCCAGAGTGGACAGGGATGCCCATGCTCCCCAACCATGAGGGAAAGAACCACTCTCTACCAAGCTAGTTCCTTTCCTGGTGTTGTACGCCAGTGGGGTCAGTCATATGTATCAGGGAGGAGAAGGCCTGGCAAAGACTAGTCTTACAAGAAACACACTCTCAGTTTCAGAGACACAAGTGGTGATGATAATAAAGATACCATTGACTTAGTTTTATTGGACAAAATCTTGAGAAACTGAACAAATGGGGAGGAAAATAAAGGGGAGACATTGAAAATCCAGAGAATTTTTTTGGATAAACTGGACATGTAATGTGTAAATTTAAAGTGTATAGCATGCTACTTTGATGCATTTATATATTGTAATTTGGTTGTCACAACAATATTTATCACACTACATATTTATAGTGCAATATTATTATCTACAGGCTTCCCTGGTGGCTCAGACGGTAAAGCGTCTGCCTGCAATGCGGGAGACCCGGGTTTGATCCCTGAGTCAGGAAGATTCCCCTGGAGAAGGAAATGGCAACCCACTTCAGTACTCTTGCCTGGAAAATTCCATGGATTGAGGAGCCTGGTAGGCTACAGTCTATGGGGGTCTCAGAGTTGGACACGACTGAGTGACTTCACTTTTTCTTTTTCATTATTATCTATGGGCTTCTCAGAGAGCTCAGTGGTAAAGAATCTGTCTGCCAGTACAGGAGACATAAGAGACTCGGGTTCAGTTCCTGAGTCAGGAAGATCCGCAGGAGGAAGGCAAACCCAGTCCAGTATTCTTGCCTGGAGAATCCCATGGACTGAGGAATCTGGTGGGCTATGGTCCGTAGTGTTGCAAAGAGTAGGGCACGACTTAGCGTGCACACATGCAAGTCTGACTTATCTCGCTTAGCATAATCTGCCCAGGGTTCATCCATATTGTAAAAAAATGGCAGGATATTGTCCTTTCTTGTGGCTGAACAACATCCCATTGTATATATATATATATATATATATATATATACACCACATCTTTTTCATCCATTGATCCATTGATGGACGTATGAGTTGTTTCAAAATTTTGGCTATTAAGTAGTTGCAATTTGACTACTTTTGATTACTTTTGAAAACATAAAGTAACTTGAAGGTATCTATGAGTTGTCAAGTGCTTCACTTAAGGGATTGCTTAAAAATAAAAGTTAGGAATAATGTGTTATTTTCATATGAAGTGTCTGTAAGAAGTGCTATCTGCTTACATGATCAGAGGGCAGATGTGGGAGTGGGTGAGGAAGATATCTTTTAGCCACTACATTCAGGGCATCTTGGATCCACTGTCTCAATAGGCTTTTGACTCTATGAAGAAAAACCTATTAGCTAAAAATGTTTCAGTATGTTTTTTTAGAGAAGAATGTATTTTCTTTAGTTAATTCCATCACAGTAATTTCATTTCTTGATTGTTTTTCCTCAAAGAAGTTAAAAAAGGTCCCTGTTTCCTATTGCCATTTTTACTTTATTGAAACTCCTTTTATCAGGATCAATTTTGTGTTGGAATTTTGTGTCAGGCCTCTGATATTCCAAGACTCTTCCATCTCCTCCCGCTGGTTGATTTTTCTCAGACAGACCTCCCCCTCAGAGCCAGACATGTGGCCCCGGGACAGCTTTGCCCTACATGCTTCCCAGACTGAGGCTCTCACTGCCCCAGGGAAAGGATCCTGGGGAAGCCTCTGATGAGTCCATCTCACACTCCATGTTCATACCTCACCTGGTCACTTGTGGCTAATGAGGAACTACAAAGATTTCCCCATTAATCATGGAGGCTAGGGCAGACTCAGTAAGTATTAACAGGAGGAAACCCCATCCAAGCCTTCTAGAGTTTAGAATGGGACTCCTGTAGAGGGCATATGGAAAACAACTGCCATTAATCGTTAATGCCTTGGTTGCTGCCCACAAATTCCAAATTGTTTGTTTTATTTTTGGCTGTGCTGGGTCTTCATTGAAACGACATCTCCAAAGCAGAAGCCCAGCACAGACACATGAGTATGCACAGTGACGTCCGCAAGAAGTACGGAGGCACAGTAACATCCCTGCAAGCCAGGAAGGCCGGCCAGTCAGAGCTCATCCCAGATCCTGTGTTCTGCAAGGCTAGATGGGCACAGTCCCAGCTCTGAGTGCCTGGCATCTCCCCAAGGATAGAGGCTGTTCAGGAGGCGGTGGTGGTGTCAGGAAGGCCCTCCTGATGTTTGGTCCACTTGTTCTGACTTTCTTATCAGTCCTAGGGGAGCAGACCCACGTGCAGGATGCCAGGGGCCCTCATTAGCTCTGGTCCTAGCTCTTGGTGGACTGTGTCAGGGGCAATAATGATGGCTTCTCTCCCCTTGGCTCCCAGCATCCTGCAGGGGGCTTTCTGATCACTACCAAGGCTTGGGAAATCCTGCCAGGGCATTTTCTTACCTGCGCTGGGTCTTGGTTGCCTCTTCTGTATAATGGAGATATCGTGAAGCCATCTCACAGGACTCTTGGGAGAATTCACGTAAACCCTTAGAGCATGTTCTTGGCATTGAGTGAGAATGGCATGTAGCAGGTATGACTGTCACCAGCTGTTGGGAGCTGGGACTGGCACTCAAGCTCACCTGGCTCCCCACTCACAGGCCTGCCACCCCCTGCTCCATCTTGGGTCCGAGTAATCCACGAAAGGGCTGGGTCCTTGGGGACTCTAGGTTCCCTCAGGAGGCCTCCCACATACAGCAGGGGTGGTCTCTGCACCCTGGGCTGGACTCTGATGGACCAGGCAGGTCATTCAGGCTGCCCTAGGAGGGCAGGACTGGTGGAGGTGGCCTTTGGGCCAGGCAACTGCTGGCCATCCCTGGAGGGCAGACTTGGCCAGGTGGCCCAGGCTGAAGTGCTGACCTAATGTCTCCGCATGGACTCCTCTGGGCTGTAACAACCAACAGTGACAATAAAGCAGAAGAGATTAGAAAAGGGTTGGCTCCCCCTATGACACACATTCCAGGCTTCTCAGTAGTGGAAGACTGGCTACTCTGGTAGGTGAAGTGGGGGCTCCTGGGGAAAGCAGGGGGGCATTTGCAAAGACAGCAAGGTTCCAAAAGCCCCATGGCTCCTGTCCTGGGGACACAGCTGTCCCTGCATGTCCCAGAGGACCTTAGCCTCTAGGCTCCTGCAGCCTTTTCCCTGATACCTGTGAGCAAATCTAAGCTGCACCCCCTGAACCCCATCCCCACTGCTTGGGAAAGACATCATGCACACAGGCCACCCACCACTGTCACTTGTCTCCAAGGTGGCTCTAATCGTCCTCATCTTATAGAAAATTGATGCTCAAAGAAGCTTGATGAACTGGTCCATGGCACCCAGGGTTCAAATGCAGGTCTGGTGAAGCCTGTGGCCTCTTCAGAATTCTGGAGACCTCTCCACCAAGAGTTGATCCCCTCTGCACCTCAACTTCAGATGAGAGACAGGGAGATGGGCAGAGAGGTGGAGACTGGCCTCTGGCTGGATCAACTTGGGCCAGCCCTAGGTGTGCAGGAGGTGCCAGGAGCCCACCCCTGCCTCCAGGTCTGCAGGGCTCATGGGCCATGGTGTGCCCCTGAGCCTTCACTGCTCCAAAGGGCAACTCATTTCCTTGCAGGCTGCCCTGTGAGCTCCCTCTTCTCCAGCCAACTCAGGCAGCGGGCTCAGACCTGGGGGGACCAGAGACAGGCCAGAGTTCCTGCTTTCAGGCAGGATGCCCGGGGCGAGGCTAGAGCCGGAGGGGCCTGGCCTTCTTCCCTCCTTCCTCTGCTGCTGCTGCCTTTTCTCTCTTTAGTCAACAGATAAAGGTAGGAGGAGGCACAGAGGAGTGAAGAAGAGGAGAAGGAGGTGGGGGCAGAGGGAAGGGGGAGGGAGGGAGATGAGAGAGGCTGGCCTAGACACTCAGCCCGGAGCCTCACGCTCCTGTCTGTAAAATGGGCTGACAGGCCTCTCCATGAGGATGTCCTGGGAACCAGGAACAGGCGTCTCGCCCCTCTCCCACCCCGGTCCGTCAGTTCAGTTCAGTTCACTTGCTCAGTCTTGTCTGACTCTTTGCGACCTCATGGACTGCAGCACACCAGGCCTCCCTGTCCATCACCAACTCCTGGAGTGTGCTCAAACTCATGTCCATTGAGTCGGTGATGCCATCCAACCACCTCATCCTCTGTCCTCCCCTTCTCCTCCTGCCCTCAATCTTTCCCAGCATCAGAGTTTTTTCCAATGAGTCAGTTCTTTGCATCAGGTGACCAAAGTATTAGAGTTTCAGCTTCAGCATCAGTCCTTCCAATGAATGTTCAGGACTGATTTCTTTCAGGATGGACTGGTTGGATCTCCTTACTGTCCAAGGGACTCTCAAGAGTCTTCTCCAACACCACAGTTCAAAAGCATCAGTTCTTCGGCGCTCCCACCCCCGTGCTTAGGGCAGATAAAAGCAGGCTCTCCCGCAGGCAGGGCCGGGCTGGGCTCAGGCCTGGGGCCTCTAGCTTTGAAGCAGGCATTTCTCAGGACTCCAGGAAGGGGAAGCCCCAGGCCCAGGGCGGTCTGCCAGCAGCGCCCTCTCCCGGTTCCCCGCCTTGGGGGGCTCCTGCTCCTCAGCTGAGGGTGGGCTGTGAGGAGCTCGAGGAACCCGCCCTGCCTGCCTCCAGCCCTGCGCCCGCCTCATGGGGCGCTGCCCGCGCGCTCCTCCTCCTTCCTCGGAGGAGCGGGATTCAGGCCGCATCAGCGGTCGCCTCGTGCCGCCCGGGCTCAGGGGCTGCAGGCAGGCCGAGGGCTCTGGAGCAGGACCGCGCAGACCTCCCTGGACCCTCTTACCTTCCTTCATCCCCTCCACTGGCACATCTCACGTCCCCTCCCGTCCCCGGGTCCCCTCTGGAGCGCTCCATCCTGCTTCACCCCCGAGTCTCTGTCTCCCTTTCCCCCTCTGTCTCCTCGGCGCCTCTGGGTCCCCCTTCCCGACTCACACTGCTCCCCGCGCCCCCCAGGCCTGTCTCGCGGGGACAGCTGTGAAGAATTAGGAGCTGGACTGCGAAGACCAGTCCCCAGTGGCCCAGGATGATTTATGTCTCCGTGGGCGATCAGGCAGCTTTTCTTAATTATTTCACCCAATAGCACATGTCCTGGGGCCCCTGGGGGCCTTCTCTCCTTTCAAAGTCTTGACTCTCACCTGAGATGAACAGTTGTTTTTATTTTTAGAACAGCTCCAGGGCCCCCCGGAGCCTGTTACCTCCCTGGGCCTCCTCCAGGAGAGCATCTGCAGATGGGAGCCTGGGAACCAGCCCCCCAGCTCCCACCCCCAGCCCCAGCCCCCTTCTGGGGGTGCCTGTCCTCCCAGAGTCCCCTTGCCCCATGCTGCACCACGTCCCCAGACCAAGGGCCCATCAGGAGGCTCAGGGCTGACCCTCCCAAAATAAGCCAGGCTGGCCCATGACGTCCGTTCTCTGCCTAGCCTTCCCACGTGTTGGCATCTAAGCCACCAGCCCTGTGAGCTGCCTTCACGCCGACCTGGGCTGCCACTGGCACCCTGGGCAGTCCCCATTCCAGGGGGGTGAGGATGGCACCTGCCTCATGCCGGCTGCAGCTAGAGAAATTCAGGGAGATTTGAGCAGGGGCCAGGTGCCTGGCACCCCATCCTGTTCACAGCACCAACTGTCTTACTGTTCACACTGTTGGTGGAACCCAGGGTAGGCAAGGCAAGAGCTAAGAGGCTGGAAGAAGGTTCAAGGAGCCACAGGAACTGCAGACATGTTTATTCTACCCTGGCTGGTACAGCAGCCATAATACAGCCTGGCTGACTCAGTGGCCACAACAGTCTTCTCTCCTGGGTGATGCCGCAGCCGTAGCAGCAGACACACCATACACCCTCCTGTCGTGGCTGACCCCACAGACACAGCCCTCACACAGCAGTAATGCCATTTTCTAGGTGGAGCTCACGTGTGCCTACCGCACAAAGTCGCCTACCCACCAAGCGAGTACCCCGTGACGTGCATGCACAGTGCTATAAACGATCACAGCTGTTCCCTAGTCATCATTTACAAAACGCGGGTGAGAGAGCTGAACACGCTTTCTTGGCTCGTTTGCTGTCTCCCCACACCGTGTTAAACCCTCCATGTAGAAGACTTCATTTTTCCTGTCAATGACCAGGAGAGGAAGTATTTGTATGTCCAAATATGGGTAGAGAGACTGAGGCTTAAAGACATCAGATTCCTCTCCTAAAGCCTCAGAGTTGCTGAGGACAGCAGTGGAGTGGAGCCCACCCCCTGGCAGGGCTTGTTTCCTGATCCATACGTGGGAAGGCCCTGCTGTCTTCTGCCTCCATTGGGAGATGTTTTCTCCTGAGGTGGGTGTATGCTCTCAGGGGCCCCCAGCGTGCTGGAGCACCACCGGTTCTGCTGGAGATTAAAGGAGGAGGAGCTCACATTTCAGTTCTTTCTGGCTTGGCAAAGGCCATTGGAAAAAATAACCCTCCTCAGCCCCCACCCCACTCCAGTACTCTTGCCTGGAAACTCCCATGGATGGAGGAGCCTGGTGGCCTGCAGTCCATGGGGTCGCTAAGAGTTGGACATGACTGAGCGACTTCACTTCCACTTTTCACTTTCATGCATTGGAGAAGGAAATGGCAATCCCCTCCAGTGTTCTTGCCTGGAGAATCCCAGGGACGGGGGAGCCTGGTGGGCTGCCATCTACGGGGTCGCACAGAGTCAGACATGACTGAAGCGACTTAGCAGCAGCAGCAGCAGCCTGTGTTCTCAGCTTACCCATGCCAGCAGGCCCGAGAGCCACCGGAGAAGCCCTGGGGAGAACAGGGCAGAGGGTTTCAGAACCCATCCTCTCTCAGCTTCAGCTCTTTGAACTGCAAGATCTAGAGGACCTGGGGCTCCAAGGCTGGGTGAGTGCAGGGACACAGAGACTGGCAATGTGTCCTACACACAGTGAGGGGCTGATCCATGCTGGTAGAAGTGCAGAACAGCAGGGCCAGGAGCTGTATGAAAAAGAGTGAGTTTCTCTCAACCAACAACCTTGATTGGAGGTCTTAGGTGAGTGGAAGGGCTTCATGCTAGGGAACAGCCTCAGGAAAGCTACATTCTTTATACTGGCTAAAAAAAGGATGAGGAAAAGGAGGCCTGGCCAGGGTGCTAAATTAGCCAGAACTTATAAGATTCAGATACCAGAAACACAAGCCAAACTATCTCAAGCAAAAAATGAAACACATCAATGAATGTAATTAAAAAGTTCAAGGCACAGCTTCAGGCATAGATGGATCCAGGTGCTCTCTTAAGGCCTCAAGGAGCTGTCACTCACTCACTTAGCTTTCTTTGACTTGGTTTCACTCTCAGACATTTTTGCAAGGAATAGCCTTTCAGCAGCTCTAGGACTATACATCAGAAGCTGCAAACAAGTTTTTAGGCTACTTGGGTTTGGCCTGAATTTGTCCGTGTGTCCATCCCTGAGCCAATCATGATGTCCAGCCAGTGCACCGTGGTGACTGCTTTGGCCTTGGTCACATCCTTCCCCTAGAGTGGAAGCAGCTATGCCAGGCCACAGAACTATGTGATAGAATATAGTAGCTGTAGTGTTGGCATCTGGAGGGTAAGTGAGGAACTGTTATCAGATAAGGGAATAAGAACAGGGTTAAGTCCACTTTCACCAAGACCCTTCACCCCACTGTGCCTCTGTTTTCTTATCAGCTAGATGAAAGGGGCTCCAAGTCAAAGCCCCCATAACTCAGTGGTCTCAGCATTGGCCAAGCACCTGCCCTGGGCCTGGGTGAGTTGTGAGGAGTTGGGGCAATGGAAGGACTTCAGATAAGAGTTCCAGACCCTCTACCCTCACTTCAAGTTCGATGCATGAGACAGAAGACACTGAAATAAAGACTGAACCCCTCCCAGGGGCTGCAGGGTGCCTCGCCTGTGCCCTAGCTTCTCCCGGCACCTCCAGCAGTCCCTCCTTCTTGTCCCAGGGCCTTCAGCCAGCCTAGCTTCTCTTCCCTGAGCCCCTTCCACCCTTGGGCACCTGTGGAGTCCTGCTCATCCTCAGACCTCAACCGGAAGCACTCCTCGGGGAGTCTGCTGTCGGGCTCCAGGCAGCCGCGGGCCTGCCTCGGGCTCTGGGGCGCCTGTGCAGCTCCAGGCCTGGGGCGGCAGCCTTGTGACTGCAAGCTGAGTGAGACAGAACTAATGCCCACTCTGTGCTCTGTCACCTGCCGGAGCAAAGGCGGTTCTTCTCTCTCCAGGGAGGACCCCGCAGGGGTGCTCAGGTGGGAAAGCACAGGAGATGCGTGGCTGGCCATCGTCCTCCCTGGCCATCCTGTGTGCCTGCAGCGTGTCCTCCATTTGAGCCCGACCTTGAGCTGAGACCGACTTCCTGGGGAAGGAGGACCCACAAGTGTCCCCTGAGGCCCAGGAGGAGAAGACCCCACCTGGCGGTGCAAACTCTGCTCTCAGAAGCAAAGCGCCAGGCTCTGCCCCAGGGAGACTCAGAGTAGAGAGTTTATGCAGAGCAGATGGGAAGGGGGTGGGAGGGCATCCCAGGGGCTTCAAGAATATCCCTTGGCTGTAGGATGGCTCACCCACCTCCCCAGGGATCAGGGAGAGACAGCCCCATGGATTGAGGGGTGCCAGGCCAGGGGCTGTGTGCCCTACCTCCCACCTACCTCCGGGAAGTGGTCAGTGTGAGGAGCCCCTCTGGTGGCCAGAGAGAAGGACAGAGTGGTGGAGGAGGCTGGGGCGGAGGTGAGGTGGCGCCTGCTGCCCTCTCCAGAGCCAGAGCAGCCCTGAGTCATCCTGGGCTCCCAGGAAGTCTGTAGAGGTAACTGCAAGGTCAGCAGCATGGACACAGGCCTCGTTCTTCTGAGGGGTGGACGGAGGCCCAAGCCCAGAGAGGTGTCAGGGTGTCACGTGCAGAGAGGACGGGCAGGGGAGGCTGGCACGCCGCCCAGCTCACCCACCCCGAGCTGGGGTGATGCAGAAACTCCCACCAGAATTAGACCTCCCAGGGAGGAGGAGAGAGAGGAGAGACTCCAGAACCCACAGCATGGGTCAACACTCACAGGTCAGGGAACGCCTGGTGCCGGGGCCATCTTTCTATTCCGCGGCCAGCACCACACTGGCGTGATGACTGTCGCTCTATTGTAAGCCTTGGTAAGGCTCACGAGTGATGCCTCCCACTCCACTCTTCTTTGTCAAGATTGTTTTCTAGAGTGCTGCCCTTTCCATGTGAATTTTACAAATGGCTTTTCTGTGTCTGCAGAAAACGCTGAGTTTTTTACGGCAATTGCACTGAAACTGTTACCAGCTTGGCTAGAATTGACACTTTTACTCTGCTGAGTCTTCCAATCCATGAGCACAGATATTTCTTCATTTATGTAGGTCTTCTTTGATTTATTTGATGAGCATTTTGTAATTTTCATCATACAGATCCTTCTCTTATTACCTGTAAGTGCATAAAAAGACATACACAGAGCTTTTCAAGACGATTGCAGCTCTCCTTCTTGGTGCTTTTTCTTGCTCTCTTGCTAAAGTCAGCACCCCAGTCCAGCAAGGACATCTCATTGAGGCCCCAGTCAGCTCTAGTCTTGGCCAAGATGTCACCCTGAACAGACTTACATACCCCTTGGGTCAGGTCATTTCTGATCAGGTCCACCAGAAAGTTCTTACAGGTACAGGTTTCTGCACTCAGAGCTCTGGTTCTGGCTGCAGATAGAACCATGCATCACAGTTCTGACCCTGATCCTCTCAGCTTTGTGTAATTCTTCTGTCTCTTCCCTAAGCCTCAACTCCGAGGGCTCTTCTAGGCAGCTCCTGCCCTTTTCAGAGCCCTCATCTCTGCCTCACACCCTCGTACTCACCGTGCGTCTGCCTGCACTCCTCACCTGCAGCTCTCTCTCTTACACACACACACACACACACACACATGCCCCTTCCACTCTGCTTCCTGTGGTCCGTTCACTCGCTCCCAGCCTGTGCCTCATCCCTAGTGACTTGCTTGGGGTGACTGCTGAGGTCTTCCCTACACCTGGCCAGGGACAAAGCACCTTGTTCCTGCCCCCCATGTCACAAATGAACCCTGGGGTGGAGGGACACAGACTCCAAGGGCTGCTCCCTTTCAGGCTATGGGATGAAGGTCAGGGGACGCTGGGGACCGTCCCACACACAGCAGTCTGAACCTGGGCTTCAGTTCATCCTCGCAAGCTACATGAATGAGGCTGCACTGCGGAGTGACAGGGTCACCAAGGCTCCCCCAACTGAAGCCTTGTTACCTCTATGTGTATAAGGCGCATAAGATTTGGCGAAGCTCTGAACCCTGTGGATGGCACCACCACCTGTGTCCAGCAGCGGGGAGCCGGGAGAAGCTCTGCAGCCTGGCCACTCCAGTTCTGAGGCCCTGGACACCTGTGTTTCTCAATCTCCATTTCCTCCTCACAAAGCAGGGTGCTAATCCCTCCCTCCCACAGAGTGAGTGCCTGCCGTGGAGACAAGTGCCAGTGCCAAGCACCAGCCAGGGACGCAGTGGTGGCATCTGTGACTACGATCTGCGTTCACATTTTGCAGGGAGGCCACCCAGCCCTGCAGCTCCCTGCTTCTCTGGGTTTGCTCATCCATGTGGCTCCCTGAAGCATGGTCTGCGGGCCCTTCCACTGATGAGAATGGCACTGGGTCTGAATGCCTTGCAGATCCACAAATGCTCTCTCCCTGAGTCCCATCCCTCATGCCTTGGGCTGCAGGAAAAGTGACTGGGGGTGACAACGAGGGGAGCTGGGGGTCTTGCCTTCTTGTCCTGGCTTGGAACCCACAGGCCCATCCACAGTTCCAGTCCTTCGGAGACACACAGCCAGGCCTGACTGCACCTGGAAGGCAGGCCTCACCCTCTGCCCAGGCAGAGGATCACATGGTCACCAGCGAGATTCCGGAGCTACTCTCTCGCATATGGGACCCACTGGCCACAGGAGGCTACTGAGCCCTTAAAACGTGGCTGATAGTGATTAAGATGCACTGAAAGTATAAATCCACACTGGATTTCAAAGACTTAGTGGAAAAAAAGAGTATAAGATATCTCATTTTTCCTTTGTTCAGTCACACAGTCATGTCCAGCTTTTTACAACCCCATGGACTGCACCACACCAGGCTTCCCTGTCCACCAACTCCTGGAGCCTGCTCAAACTCATGTTCATGAAGTCGGTGATGCCATCCAACTGTCTCATCCTCTGTCGTCCCCTTCTCCTCCAGCCTCCAATCTTTCCCAGCATCAGGTCTTTTCCAGGGAGTCAGTTCTTCACATCAGGTGGCCAAAGGATTGGCTGATGCTTCAGCTTCAGCATCAGTTCTTCCAATGAATATTCAGGATTGATTTCCTTAGGATTGACTGGTTGGATATTCTTGCAGTCCAAGGGACTCTCAAGAGTCTTCTCCAACACCACAGTTCAGAAGCACCAATTCTTCAGTGCTCAGCCTTCTTCATACTCCAACTCTCACATCCATACATGACTACTTGGAAAAACCATAACTTTGACTAGACAGACCTTTATTGGCAAAGAAATATCTCTGCTTTTTAATATGCTGTCTAGGTTTGTATAGCTTTCCTTACAAGGAGCAAGCGTCTTTTAATTTCATGGATGCAGTCACCATCTCAGTGATTTTGGAGTCCAAGAAGATGAAGTCTGTCACTGTTTCCATTGTTTCCCCATCTATTTGCCATGAAGTGATAGGACTGGATGCCATGATCTTAGTGTTTTGAAAGCTGAGTTTTAAGCCAGCTTTTTCACTCTCCTCTTTCACCTTTTTCAAGAGGCTCTTTAGTTCTTCTTCACTTTCTGCCATAAGGGTGGTATCATCTGCATATCTGAGGTTATTGATATTTCTCCCGCCAATCTTGATTCCAGCTTGTGCTTCATCCAGCCCAGAATTCTGCGTAATGTACATGCAGAGAAGTTAAATAAACAGGCTAACAATATACAGCCTTGACATACTCTTTTCCCAATTTGGAACCAGTCTGTTGTTCCATGTTTGGTTCTTTTGCTTCTTGACCTGCATACAGGTTTCTCAGAAAGCAGGTAAGGTGTTCTGGTATTCCCATATCTTGAAGAACTTTCCATTTTGTTGTGATCCACATAGTCACAGGTTTTAGTGTAGTCAATGAAGCAGAAGTGGATGTTTTTTCTGGAATTTTCTTGCCTTTTCTATGATCCAACAAATACTGGCCATTTGTTCCGCTGCATTTTCTAAATCCAGCTTGAACATTTGGAAGTTCTCGGTTCATGTACTGTTGAAACCTAGATGGAGAATATTGAGCTTTACCTTGCTGGTGCATGCTGTTGCTGCTGCTAAATCACTTCAGTCCTGTCTGACTCTGTGTGACCCCATAGACGGCAGCCCACCAGGCTCCCTCATCCCTGGGATTCTCCAGGCAAGAACACTGGAGTGACGTACCATTGCCTTCTCCAGCTAGTGCATGAAATGAGTGCAATTGTGCAGTAGTTTGAACATTCTTTGGCATTGTCTTTCTTTGGGATTGGAATGAAAGCTGACCTTTTCCAGTCCTATAGACACTGCTGAGTTTTCCAAATTTGCTGATATATTGAGTGCACTTTAACTGCATCATCTTTGAAGTTTTGAAGTAGCTCAGCTGCAATTTCATCACCTCCACTAACTTTGTTCATAGTGATGCTTCCTAAGGCCTACTTGACTTTGCACTCCAGGAAGTCTGACTCTAGATGAATGATCACACCATCATGGTTATCTGGGTCATTAAAACCTTTTTTTGTGTAGTTCTGTGTATTCTTTCCACCTCTTCTTAATATCTTCTGATTCTGTTAGGTCCATATCCTTTCTGTCCTTTATTGTGCCCATCTTTGCATGAAATTCTCCCTTGATATCTCTAACTTTCTTGAAGAGATCTCTAGTCTTTCCCATCCTATTTTTTTCCTCTATTTCTTTGCATTGTTCACTTAAGAAGGCTTTCTTATCTCTCCTTGCTGTTCTTTGGTACTCTGCTTTCAGTTGGGTATGTCTCATTAATCATTTTTATATTGATGATATGTTGAATTAAAATATTTTGGACATACTTGTTTAAACAAATTCTACTGTTAAAATTAATTTTATCTGCTTGTTTTGCTTTTTCAAATGTGGCTACCAGAAACTTTGAAATGATTTGTGGCTTATACTATATTTGTATTGCATCACATTTCTGCAAACAGTATGGCCTATATGATGTGGCTTGTTTAGGGGCATGGTCCTGGGGGCCAGGGCCCTCCTCTTCCCTTGGAATTCACCATTTAGACCCCTCTGTTGTATCCCATGCTTTTTGGGATTCCCACCACAGAGAACCATCTACACTGTACCTCAAGCATAGGTAACACTTTTGTGCACCTGGGAAAAAGGCATCTCTTACTCTATACCTGCATCCTCCAGAAAACTGGAACAAGAAGTGTGCAAACTATGATATCTACTATGTCGTTGGTGTCCCTTGGATGAAGGAGCCTTGTGCAGGATGCAAACTTCTCAGCTCTATATGGTAACCCTGCCAGGCCCTGCCTGTTCAAAATGTATTGGAGGAAATAATGAGAAAGAGGGAACAGGTCCTCTGTCACTTCATCTTGGTGTTTTCAGGCCGAAGTTCCATCTTTTTTCCAATGATTGACACTGAAAACGATTGGTAATGTTTCAAGATTATGGCCTCATCCTCATTACTGTCGGTGTGAAAACCACGTCAGCCTAGAGCCTTGGTCCCAACATTCATCCAGGAGGTTCACAGAGCGATGTTCAGTTCAGTTCAGTTGCTCACACCATTTCTGACTCTTTGCAAACCCATGGACTGCAGCACGCCAGGCCTCCCTGTCCATCACCAACTCCTGGAGTCCACCCAAACCCATGTTCATTGAGTCGGTGATGCCATCAAACCATCTCATCCTCTGTCATCCCCTTCTCCTTCTGCCCTCAATCTTTCCCAGCATCAGGGTCTTTACAAATGAGTCAGTTCTTCACATCAGGTCGCCAAAGTATTGGAATTTCAGCTTCAGCATCAGTCCTTCCAATGAATATTCAGGATTGATTTGCTTTAGGATTGACTGGTTGGGTCTCCTTGCAATCCAAGGGACTCTGTAGAGTCTTCTCTAACACCACAGTTCAAAAGCATCAGTTCTTCAGCACTCAGCTTTCTTTATCATCCAACTCTCATATCCATACACGACTACTGGAAAAATCATAACCTTGACTGGACAGACCTTTGTTGGCAAAGTAATGTCCCTGCTTTTTAATATGCCATCTAGGTTGGTCATAACTTTTCTTCCAAAGAGTAAGTGTCTTTTGATTTCTTGGCTGCAGTCACCATCTGCAGTGATTTTGAAGCCCCCCAAAATAAAGTCTATCACTGTTTCCACTGATTCCCCATCTATTTGCCATGAAGTGATGGGACCAGATGCCATGATCTTCGTTTCCTGAATGTTGAGCTTTAAGCCAACTTTTTCACTCTCCTCTTTCACTTCATCAAGAGGCTCTTTAGTTCTTCTTCACTTTCTGCTATAAGGGTAGTGTCATCTGCACATCTGACATCATTGACATTTCTCCCAGCAATCTTGATTCCAGCTTTTGCTTCCTCCAGCCCAGCATTTCTCATGATGTATTCTGCATAGAAGTTAAATAAGCAGGGTGACAATATACAGCCTTGTATATTGATATACTCCTTTTCCTATTTGGGACCAGTCTGTTGTTCTATGTCCAGTTCTAACTGTTGCTTCCTGACCTGCATACAGATTTCTCAAGAGGCAGGTCAGGTGGTCTGGTATTCCCATCTCTTTCAGAATGTTCCAAAGTTTGTGGCGATCCACACAGTCAAAGGCTTTGGCATAGTCAATAAAGCAGAAATAGATGTTTTTCTGGAACTTTATTGCTTTTTCAATAAGTCAATGGATGTTGGCAATTTGATTTCTGGTTCCCTTGCCTTTTCTACAATGAGCTTGAACATCTGGAAGTTCTCGGTTCACATACTGTTGAAGCCTGGCTTGGAGAATTTTAATCATTACTTTACTAGCGTGTGAGATGAGTGCAATTGTGCAGTAGTTTGAGCATTCTTTGGCATTGCCCTTCTTTGGGATTGGAATGAAAACTGACCTTTTCCAATCCTGTGACCACTGCTGACTTTTCCAAATTTGCTGGCATATTGAGTCCAGCACTTTCACAGCATCATCTTTTAGGATTTGAAATAGCTCAACTGGAATTCCATCACCTCCATTAGCTTTGTTTGTAGTGATGCTTCCTAAGGCCCACTTTACTTTGCATCCCAGGATGTCTGGCTCTAGGTTAATGATCATACCATCATGATTATCTGGGTCATGAAGATCTTTTTTGTATAGTTCTTCTGTGTATTCTTGCCACCTCTTCTTAATATCTTCTGCTTCTGTTAGGTCCCTACCCTTTCTGTCCTTTACTGAGCCCATCTTTGCATGAAATGTTCCCTTGATATCTCTAATTTTCTTGAAGAGATCTCTAGTCTTTCCCATTCTGTTCTTTTCCTCTATTTCTTTGCATTGATTGCTGAGGAAGGCTTTCTTATCTCTTCTTGCTATTCTTTGGAACTCTGCATTCAGATGCTTATATCTTTCCTTTTCTCCTTTGCTTTTTGCTTCTCATCTTTTCACAGCTATTTGTAAGGCCTCCTCAGATAGCCATTTTGCTTTATGCATTTCTTTTTCTTGGGGACGGTCTTGATCCCTGTCTTCTATACAATGTCATGAACCTCTGTCCATAGTTCATCAGGCACTTTATCTATCAGATCTAGGCCCTTAAATCTATTTCTCACTTCCACTGTATAATCATAACGGATTTGATTTAGGTCATACCTGAATGGTCTAGTGGTTTTCCCTACTTTCTCAGTTTAAGTCTGAATTTGGCAATAAGGAGTTCATGATCTGAGCCACAGTCAGGTCCCAGTCTTGTTTTTGTTGACTGTATACATCTTCTCCATCTTTGGCTGCAAAGAATATAATCAACCTGATTTCAGTATTGACCATCTGGTGATATCCATGTGTAGAGTCTTCTCTTGTGTTACTGGAAGAGGGTGTTTTCTATGTCCAGTGCATTCTCTTGGCAAAACTCTGTTAGCCTTTGCCTTGCTTCATTCTGTACTCCAAGGCCAAATTTGCCTGTTACTCCAGGTGTTTCTTGACTTCCTACTTTTGCATTCTAGTCCCCTATAATGAAAAGAACATCTTTTTTTGCTTGTTAGTTCTAGAAGGTCTTGTAGGTCTTCATAGAACTGTTCAACTTCAGCCTCTTCAGCATTACTGTTCAGAACATAGGCTTGGATTACCATGATATTGAATTGTTTGCCTTGGAAACGAACAGAGATCATTCTGTCATTTTTGAGATTGCATCCAAGTACTGCATTTTGGACTCTTTTGTTGACTATGACGGATACTTCATTTCTTCTAAGGGATTCTTGCCGACAGTAGTAGATATAATGGTCATCTGAGTTAAATTTACCCATTCCAGTCCATTTTAGTTCTCTGATTCCTACACAGAGCCATGGGAAGAAGATAAACTCCTACCAATGCCTCAAGATCCATCCTAAAGATCTCCTCTGTGAAGAATATCTCCCCTCTGAGCTGTTGATATCTCAGAGGTCCCCAGAGAAGGAGTACCTCTCTGAGTGTGAGTGTAACCTGGAGTTATCATCACCTTAGATGAGAGACTTGGAGAAGGCAATGGCACCCCACTCCAGTACTCTTGCTTGGAAAATCTCATGGATGGAGGAGCCTGGAAGGCTGCAGTCCATGGGGTCGCTGAGGATCGGACACGACTGAGTGACTTCACTTTCACTTTTCACTTTCATGCATTGGAGAAGGAAATGGCAACCCACTCCAGTGTTCTTGCCTGGAGAATCCCAGGGATGGGGGAGCCTGGTGGTCTGCCATCTATGGGGTTGCACAGAGTCAGATACGACTGAAGTGACTTAGCAGCAGCAGCAGATGAGAGACTGTTGTATTATTGAGGGGGCAGGTGCTGTACCAGACTAGTATAGCATCCTGGCATGCTTTTATCAAGGAGTGTTCACACACATCTGCTTAAAATCATTGAGGTTTATCATCTTGACTGACTCATTGGGCAGCACACACAAAAGAGGGAGGATGAGGTAAGCAGGGAGGGTTGGAAGTTTGGCCTCATGACTTTTACAGTCATCTCTGTTTTCACCCCCAAATGCCCTATTTGCTTTCAACAAATTTTGTTGATTAGTTATTAAAATGTGTAGATATTTATTTACCTGTGTCAAGGCTAATTCTAGTCCTATATTGCATTAGTTTCTCACAATTGTTAATGTAGATTTTATTTATACTATGCTTTACTAATGTTTACATTTATGATTTTCCCTCTCTTTACATTTTTGTTACATAGAAATTTATCTGCATTACCCCCAAAAAATGTAAGAGTGTTTTATTTCTTACATGTTTTTTGTCTTTTATTTTAAAAATATTTTATTTTTTCCCCAAATTTGAATTAATTTGATCACTGCTGGTGGGGGGTGGGGAGGGATGGTAATAGGAAGTGAGTTAAGGGCCAAGCCAAATGGAACAAAAACTATTTGCAGCCCAGTTTTCAAGAACTCTTTGTGGTTCCTTTAACCAAATGGATGTTTTGTGACAGTTAAGTTATTTTGTACAGTAAAATATTCTTTGAGTCTTTTCTTTTTAGCCACTTAATGTGGCATCATGAAAGGAAGATCAACTTCTTAATGAAAAAAAGCTGAGATGGGAGAGGGAGTGGAGCCCATCAGGAGCACTTCCAGGCTTACATAAGTAACATTCCTGCTGCATAAACATCTTGGCAAATCCAAAGACAAAATCCCCACCCCACATTGCTGGCCTGAACAAAACTGTATAATATTTAAAAAAAAATTCTGTTGATGGTAACATTTTTCTGTCCAGAAACAAGTCATTAGTTGGACAAAGGAATCAAAATGCATCTGCTTAGATCCCCAAAGTTCTAGTGGAAAATATTACCTAGAGAAAAAAGTTAGCAAGGGGTAAGAGTGGAGGATTGTAATTTTTTAAGAGTGAAATTGAGAGAAATAGTATTTAAAGCCTCATGAAGTTCCTCTCACCACAGAATTGCAAACCCCAAATCAAATTAAGCCATCCTCATTTGGAAACTGCCAACCAAAGAGTTAAAAAATCATTTTAATTAGTTATTAATTATACTGGAGATTTTAACCAAAATTGAAAGATTTACACTTTAGTCTAACTCTTGAACTGACATGAAATTGAAATATGCAATTGGTGATTTGGGGATCCTAACTCTTCTGTGATAGGTACACACCCATATATTCATATAAATTTTTGTTTTCCCAAGCAAAGAAAGGTCTTAGAGAACACTATCTGTCTCACAATATATTATCAACAACATTCTAATTCCAAGAAGTTTTAATGCAAGTTGTGAGAAAGAACTATTTTTCCTTACTAAGTGTTCAAAGCATAAATCAAAATCATATGTCAATAAAACTAGTATCCATGGTTCCTGAGCTACAAAGAATATCTGTATTTCTTTCTTCAATTCCTATAGGTCATAACTCATCATAAATGGCCCCCTTTCTTCAAAACTCTGAATAAACCAATTATCACAGAAGTAATATAGAAAGAAACTACAACTCCCCCAATAGTACCCTAAAAGAGCTTCAAGCCCAAATGGTTTCTGAGGGGACTTTGAGCAAACCTTTAAAAACCAGATAATTTTAGTGCTATAGCAGAGAAAGAAAAATCTTCCAACTATTTATTTAGCCAAAAATATTGCCAATTTGAAAATCTAACAAAGGTTTTCTAAAAATTTAGAACAACAGATCAATTTCACTTATTAATATTGAAATGAAAGTATTAAAGAAATATCTAGGCAAATAGAGTCCAACAATATATTACAGATAATACATTTTGAGCAAAAGTTGTTGATTCCAGGAATGCAAGTGTGGTTCAATATAGGAAATCCAGAAATATGATTTATCATGTCAATAAAACTAAGGATAAAAGCCATGACAGTCTCCTTATGGTGCAGAAAAGACATTTGAGAAATGCAGCATTCATTCATACCAAAAATACTTTATTTTTTAATTAAGTAATTTATTTTAATTGGAGGATAATTACTTTACAATATTATGAATGTTTTTGCCATAGATCAACAGGAATCAGCCACAGGTATGTGTGTGTCCCCCGATCCTGAAACCCCTCCCACCTCCCTCCCCACCTCATCCCTCCACGTTGTTCCAGAGCACCAGCTTTGGGTGCCCTGCTTCATGCATCAAACTCGCCCCGGTCATCTATTTTACATATGGTGATGTATATGTTTCAATGCTATTCTTTCAAATCATCCCACCCTCACCTTCTCCCACCGAGTCCAAAAGTCTGTTCTTAAAGTCTGTGTCTCCTTTGCTGTTCTGCATATAGGATCATTGGTACCATCTTTCTAAATTCCATATGTGTGTGTGTGTGTGTGTGAATATACGGTATCTGTCTTTCTCTTTCTGACTTCATTCTGGATAATGGACTCCAGGTTCATCCACCTCATTAGAACTGACTCAAATGCATTCCTTTTTATAGCTGAGTAATATTCCACTGTGTCTATGCCCCACAACTTCCTTATCCATTCATCTGCCAGTGGACATCTAGGTTGCTTCCATGTCCTAGATATTGTTAATTGTGCTTCAATGAACATGGGGTACATGTCTCTTTCAATTCTGATTTCCTTGAGGTATATCTCCAGCAGTGGGATTGCTGGGTCATATAGCAGTTCTATTCCCAGTTTTTTAAGGAATCTCCACACTGCATTCCCACCAATAGTGTAAGAGGGTTCCCTTTCCCCATACCCTCTCCAGCATTTATTGTTTGTAGACTTTTTGATGGTGGCCATTCTGACCAGTATGAAATGACACCTTATTGTGGTTCTGATTTGCATTTCTCTACTAATGAGTGATGTTTAGCATCTTTTCTTGTGTTTACTAGTCATCTGTATGTTTTCTTTGGAGAAATGTCTGTTTAGGTCTTTTGCCCACTTTTTGACTGTTTTTTCGTGTGTGTTAAGCTGCATGAGCTGCTTGTATATTTTGGAGAATAATTCTTTGTCAGTTTAATTTGCTATTATTTTCTCCCATTTTTAGAAATGCCTTTTCACCTTGCTTATAGTTTCCCTCATTGTGCAAAAGCTTTTCAATTTAATTATGTCCCATTTGTTTATTTTGTTTTTATTTCCATTACTCTAGGAGGTTCCATGATTTATGTCAGAGAGTGTTCTGTCTATGTTTTCCTCTAAGAGTTTTATAGCTTCTGGTCTTACATTTAGGTCTTTAATACATTTTGAGTTTATTTTTGTGTATAGAGTTAGAAAGTGTTCTAGTTTCATTCTTTTACACATAGTTGACCAGTTTTCCAGGCACCATTTGTTAAAGAGATTCTTTTCTCCATTGTGTATTTTTGTCCCCTTTGTCAAAGATGAAGTGTCCATAGGTACATGGATTTATCTCTGGACTTTCTATATTTTGTTCCATTGATCTATATTGCTGTCTTTGTGCCAGTATCTTACTCAAATTGTTCCAGAAAATTGCAGAGGAAGGAAAACTCCCAAACTCATTTTCTGAGGCAACCACCACCCTGATATCAAAACCAGACAAAGATGCCACAAAAGAAGAAAACTATAGGCCAATATCACTAATGAACATAGATGCAAAAATCCTCAACAAAATTCTAGCAAACAGAATCCAACAACATATTAAAAAGATCATACATCATGATCAAGTGGGCTTTATTCCAGGGCTGCAAAGATTCTTCAATATTCACAAATCAATCAATGTGATATATCATATTAACAAATTGAAAGATAAAAACTATATGATTATTTCAATAGATGCAGAGAAAACTTTGACAAAATTCAATACTCATTTATGATAAAAACTCTCCAGAAAGTAGGCATAGAAGGAACATATCTCAACACAATAAAAACCATATATGACAAACCCACAGCAAACATTATCCTCAATGACAAAAAACTGAAAGCATTTCCTCTAAAATCAGGAACAAGGAAGGGGGGCCCACTCTCACCACTACTATTCAACATAGTTTTGGAAGTCCTAGCCACAGCAATCAGAGAAGAAAAAGAAATAAAAGGAATCCTGATTGGAAAAGGAGAAGTAAAACTCTCACTATTTGCAGATGATATGATCTTCTACATAGAAAACCTTAAAAATGCCACCAGAAAATAACTAGAGCTAATCAATGAATATAGTAAAGTCACAGGATATAAAATGAATACACAGAAATCCCTTGCCTTCCTATACACTAACAATGAAAAATTAGAAAGAAAAATTAAGGAAACAATGCCATCAATGAAAAGGATAAAATACTTAGGAATAAATTTACCTAAAGAAACAAAAGACCTATATATAGAAAACTATAAAACACTGATGAAAGAAATCAAAGATGACATGAATAGATAGACAAATGTACCATGTTCCTGGATTGGAAGAATCAATATAATGATTTGAGTATACTACCCAAAGCTATCTATAGATTCAATGCAATCCCTATCAAACTACCAACAGTATTTGTCACAGAGCTAGAACAAATAATTTCACTATTTATATAGAAACACAAAAGACCCCAGATAGCCAAAGCAATCTTGAGAAGAAGAATGTAACTGGAGGAATCAACTGTGCCAACTTCAGACTATACTACAAAGCTACAGTCATCAAGACAGTATGGTACAGACACAAAAATACTTTTGACTGAAATGAGAACCAAGACAAAGATGCCCGTAATTACTGGTACTGTGTAAAGTTGTATTAAAACTATTAGGCAAAGCAACAAAACAAGGAAATAATTAGAAACAGAAGAATTTGAAAAGAAACCCAAGAAAGATATATCTTTGTGGATGATGTGATACTATTTTGGTATACCCCAAAACAATCAATGGAAAAACTAACACAAGCAATAAAACAATTCAGTAAAGTAGCAGGTTGTTAAAGCAATAAGCAAGAATAGTGGTTTACAATATCTATGAATAAAAGTCATCTGGAAGAAGCAATAAAGGAGAAGATCTCATTGATGATAGAGAGAAAAAGAAGACAGTGGGTACAAACCTATTCTAGGAAAATTTAAAACTTATGCAAAAAGCAAAAGTATACTTTAAGAAATGAAGAGATATCCCAAGTTCATAGATAAGATTGAACATCAAAAAATGCCAATTTACCCTAAAATAATTTATGAATCTAACATGAGCCCATTTTTTTTCTGGTGCTAGACATGTTGATTCTGAAGTTCAACTGAAGAACAAACAAGTATCCAAGATAACCTATAAAAATCAATGTGGAGAAACTAGCTTTATCACATATATAAAGACATATTACTAAGTCTTCACTTAAAAAAGCAGTACAGAGTTAGTATTGGATAGGCAGACAAATAGAATAGAACCTGAAATCCAAAAATTGAATCAGTTTCTTGTACATATTTAGTATAAGGAGGGAATTTTTAAAAACAGACTTTTAAAATAAATGGTGTTAGAGCAAATGCATACCCATAGGGAAAAAGAGAAAACTGAATCTGTCTCTAACCCTCTGTACTAAGACACATTGCAAATATCTCAGAGATTAGATGGAATATTTAATAATATGCAATAAATCATATAAAATAGAAGGAAAAAAGGATGAATTCCTGAAAATTTAGAGAGCAGAAAAAGTTTCCTAAACTATGACTCAAAATCCAAAAGCAATAAGGAACACTCTAACAAACCTGATAGCATATATATACAAGAAAAAAATTGCATAGCAAAAACACCATTAATAAGGAAGAAGGGCAAATGACAACTATGGAAAATAAATTCTAAAAAGAGAGAGAAGGAAAATGCTAATAACCTCATGGAAAATGGACAAGAGTTATGAACAGGTAGATCAGAAAAGAAATACAAATAGCCTTCACACACATATGTGATGCTCAATTTTCTTCATAATAAGAGAAATGTAAATGAAAATTATACTGGATATAATTTCTTACTTATTAGGGGGCAAAATTCCAAAAGTTTGGTGACAAACTCATTGCCAGAGGAGTAAAAAAAAAAAACTGCCACAACCTTATGGAAAGACAGTTAGAAATATTAGCAAAATTATATAAGTATTTGATCAGAAACTTTTACTCTGTAAATCTATTCTAAAGATATATTGTTAAAATATGGAAAATATATGCACAAAGCTAGTCATAGTGCAAAACAAGAAACAACTCAATATCCATCAATGGGGTTGTATGAAATGAGTGTATAAACTATGGTGCTTCCATTCAGTAGGGTACTATGCAGGTAAGAGCAATGAGAAATGTATCTGCTAGAGATGATCTCCAGAATTCATTATTATATAAAGAAAAATTATTAAAGAATACATTTGAAAAACTAGATTATGTATGTATATATGGTTACCTATTGGAGAAGGAAGAAATGTGATTAGAAGGAACAAAGATGGAAACTGTATTTCTCTGAATGTAACTTGTCTCTGAAATATGACTTTACAGCATTGTAAATGTTTTACATGAACAGAAAATGAAATAAATGGAACATTTATAAAGTAATTTATAAAAATAGAAAAATAAATTGGAAGAAATAATTTTATGTATCGAGCTGGTGACTTATTCATACAAGGAGGCATAACTGCAAATGTTTATAAAACACAATGATTTTAGTGAAAATTTCTTTGTGATATACCCCCAAGGACAAAGTAACTACAAGGAAATATTAACTATTAATAATCACACACACAAAGACACACAATCACACACACACACTATATATATATAATTTACTAATGTTGTTAGGAATCAAGATTTAATCTAAAATCTTTGTGATCTCAAATTGAAATTTGAAAATATCTGTATAAACTCATAATGTGTTTTCTTAAAAAAAATGGGGGTGGGAAGGGGAATTTTCTAGCGCTGGTTCAGTAGCAGAGGCCTAAAAACAATAACTAACCAAGGAGCAATGAACACCACTAATGATCAGATTTTGGTCTCTAAATTCCATTTCCCACCAAAGGAACCAGATCCTCAAAAAAAAAAAAAGATTGAATCCTGGTTGGATGGTTCTAAGTGACTGAATCCTGGTTCTAAGAGGAACCTAGAACCTGTCAAGTGTGAGAACAGGATGAAATCATGGAATACGAAGGCTGGGTCAAAAGAACTCAGGAGACAACTTGAGAAGGCTCTAATCAAAGATAATACAAATTAAGCATCAAGAAGAACACTGATTATAACTGACTGAAGCATACCTAACGTTTAACCCATGAGTCATAATGATAAGCAAACAGTTACAAGCCCCAAATTTATTTTACCTTTGTGGGCTAATAGAATGCCAATTTGCTCTTCTGAAACTGGTAAACAAAGGGAAAGAATCAAACATTTATCCTGCATGTCCTATATAAAATGTATCTTGGATTAACCAAATCACTAATGAAAGGAAGTTTCTCTCCATAGATGTATTCAAGCCAATGAAAGAAGAAGGAATGATAGGAGATTGCCATTTTGCAACCTCTGCTAATCGTTGAGTGCACACTCAGTGGCTTCAGTTGTGTCCAACTTTTTGTGACCCGATGGGCTGTAGCCCACCAGGCTCCTCTGTCCATGGAATTCTCCAGGCGGAATACTGGAGTGTCTGGCCATGCCCATCTTTACCACCCAGGGACTGACCCCACGTCTCCTGCACCACAGGTGGATTCTTTACTGCGGAGTCACCAGGGAAGCCCCTGCACCACCACATCGTCATTTGTCTGATGAAAACAACAGGTAACCGATAGAGAACTCAATAATGGATGAATCAGGCTAACAAGATCTGAAACCACCTATTAATTTCAATAGCACAGAAAGAGAGAACCAGACATTGTGTGTTTCCTGATGAAAGTACATACCACCACCTGTGACGTATTCTTGCCAAAAAAACCAATCTGTTTATAATCAAGTCATTAGATCTACCCATTTATAAGAAAGACTACCGATGGAAGAGCATGTTAAATGACACCACAGGGATGCAATCGGCGAAATCTAAAATGTGACAAACGGAATGGAATAACTTAGATCTTTAACAGAAAAATTAGGGAGAGGGGACGTTTATAGATTAAAAGAGGCTTAGGAGACTCACAGGCCAATATAATGTGTGGAGTTTATTTGGATCCTGATTCAAACCAAATAAGCATAAAATGGGATCGTGAGATGGTGGAGGAAATAAGAACACTGATAATATTAAGACTTCATTGTTAATATTTTTAACTCTGATAATAATAAGCTGGTTATTTGGCTTTTTTCTAAAAGCTTTATTTTTTAGTTTTATGTGTGCAGAAGTTTTTACAGATAAAAAGACCTTATGTCTAGGATTTCCTTCAAAAGAATCCATTTGGGGAGAGGAAGGACAGATGAGACAAGATTGGTAATGAGCTGATGATTGTTGATGCTCAATGATAAATGTTCATTATACTTTGTATGTATATTTGGGTATGTTCAAAGCTTTCCTAACAAGGTAAAGTTGTTCTTAATATTTCAGCAGCTCCCCGGTGTCCGGTGGGAAGCCACAGAGTCCCCAACTATTGATAGCACTGGTTATGGCCTCAGAAAACACTTAGCCATCCGATCACCTGCCCTCCATCCTCAATGCGACTCTCATGGTTAGCACATCCAGAAATAGGAGGAGATCTATGTGGTTCATATACAACTGGATATGATATATCTAAAGCCCTAGCTAAGATGTGATATGGAATTTGATAATACAATAGGAAGTAATCATAATAAAATTTCTTTTGATTAATGAGAGAAAATGCATTCAGTTCAGTTCAGTCGCTCAGTCATGTCCAACTCTTTGCAACCCCATGGACTGCAGCATGCCAGGCTTCCCTGTCCATCACCAACTCCTGGAGCTTGCTCAAACTCATGTCCCTTGAGTTGGTGATGCCACCCAAACATCTCATCCTCTGTTGTCCCCCTTCTCCTCCTGTCTTCAGACTTTCTGAGCATCAGAGTCTTTTCCAATGAGTCAGTTCTTTGCATCAGGTGGCCAAACTATTGGAGTTTCAGCTTCAGCATCAGTCCTTCCAATGAATATTCAGGACTGATTTACTTTAGGATTGACTGGTTTGATCCCCTTGCAGTCCAAGGGACTCTCAAGAGTCTTCTCCAACACCACAGTTCAAAAGCATCAATTCTTTGGCATACAGCTTTCTTTATGGCCCAACTCTCACAACCATACATGATTACTGGAAAAACCATAGCTTTAGTTAGACAGACCTTTGTCAGCAATGTCTCTGCTTTTTAATATGCTGTCTAGGTTTGTCATAGCTTTTCTTCCAAGGAGCAAGCATCTTTTAATTTCATGGCTATAGTTACCATCTGCAGTGATTTTGGAGCCCAAGAAAATCAAGATTCTCACTCTTTCCATTGTTTCCCCATCTATTTGCTATAAAGTGATGGGACTGGATGCCATGATCTTAGTGTTTTGAACTTTAAGCCAGCTTTTCACTCTCCTCTTTCACCTTCATCAAGAGGTTCTTCAGTTCCTCCTTGCTTTCTGCAACAAGGGTGGTGTCATCTGCATATCTACGGTTATTGATATTTCTCCCGGCAATCTTGATTCTAGCCTGTGCTTCATCCAGACCAGCATTTTGCATGATATACTCTGCATATAAGTTAAATAAGCAGGGTGACAATATACAGCCTTGACGTACTCCTTTCCCAATTTGGAACCAGTCTGTTGTTCCATGTCCAGTTCTAACTGTTGCTTCTTGACCTGCATACATATTTCTCAAGAGGTAGGTAATATGTTCTGATATTCCCATCTCTTTAGGAATTTTCCATAGTTTGTTGTGATCCACACAGTCAAAGGCTTTGGCATAGTCAATAAAGCCAAAGTGGATGTTTTTCTGGAACTCACTTGCTTTTTCATTCAACAGATGTTGGCAATTTGATCTCTGGTTCCTCTGCCTTTTCTAAATCCAGCTTGAACATCTGGAATTTCATAGTTCATATACTGTTTAAGCCTGGCTTGGAGAATTTTGGGCATTATTTTGCTAGTGTGTGAGATGAGTGCAGTTGTGTGGTAGTTTGAACATTCTTTGGCATTGCCTTTCTTTGGGATTGGAATGGAAGCTGATCTTTTCCAGTCTTGTGGCCACTGTTGAGTTTTCCAAATTTGTTTTAGTGCAGCACTTTCACAGCATCATCTTTTAGGACTTGAAATAGCTCAACTGGAATTCCATCACCTCCACTAACTTTGTTCATATTATGCTTCCTAAGGCCCTCTTGACTTCACACTCCAGGATATCTATCTCTAGATGAGTGATCACACCATCATGGTTATTTGGGTCATTAGTATCTTTTTTGTATAGTTCTTCTGTGTATTCTTGCCACCTTTACTTAATATCTTCTGCTTCTGTTATGTCCATATATATGGGAAGCCCATAAATATGTATAATATATATGTATCTTAGAAAACTTACAAATTTTTGCCTAACTAAAAAATTATGACTTTTTTACTCCACTTGTTTGACTTAATATGAATAGAATGCTATATTTATAATAAAAAAATAGATATGCAACAAGTAACAATGGTGCACTATATAGCACAGGGAACCATATTCAATATCTTGCAATAACCTATGGTGGAAAATAATTTAAAACATAATATATGTGTATTTGTATAACTGACACAACTTACTGTGTACCTGAAACACTATAAGTCAACTATACTTCAATAATATATATTTTTTTAAGAAAAGTCGAGAATAGCCAGAGAGAATAACATATTACAGGGGAGAAACAAATTGAATGACTGCAGATTTCTCATCAGAAACCATGAAAACTAGAAAGAAGTGACAATATTTTTCAAATGCTGAAAGTAAAGAACTGAATACAATACAAACATTCTTCAGGATTTAAGGGGAAATCAAAACATTCTCAGATGAAAGAAAATTAAGAATTGTCACTAGCAGATCTACTCTAAAATAATAGCTAAAGAAAGTTCGTTTAGAGACAAAAATGACAAAAGAAGCTATCTTGGAACACCTGGAAAGAGAAATGAACAAGCATAAACAAATGAGATTTTCCTTCTCCAACTGAGTTTTCTAAATTATGTTTGATGGTGGAAGCAAAAATAATGACATAGTCTGATGTGATTTTAAACATATATAGAGGAAATTTTAACATAATTATATTATAAATGGGAAAGGATAAAGGAATGTAAAGGGAAGCCAGTTTTGTATACTTCAATAAACTGGTGAAATGATAATACCAGTAGATTGTGCTAAGTTATTATATGTAATGTAATATATAAAAACAATCATTTAAAAGAGATAGACTCAAAAACTATCAAATTGGAATTGTTAAAAAAAATGCTTTAATAACCCACAAAAAGGCAGGAAAGGAAAATTGAGAAAACAAACAGGAAACAACAAAATGGTAGACTTAAGCCCTAACATATCAATAATGTGGAAATGATCTAAACACATGAATTATAAGAGAAATTGGTGGAGTCTGTGAAAAACATGACCCAACCAAATGGTGTCAAAAACTCACTTCAAATATGACAACTTAGGCAGGTTGAAAGGAAAGATAGAAAAAGATATATCATGCAAAAGTCAAAGGAAAGCAGGAATGGTTATATAAATATAAGGTAAAATAAGATCAGAGCAAAAAATAATTGCCAGAAATGGAGAGAAACATTATATAAAAATATAAAATACTAAAGAGTCAATCCACCAAGAAGACACAGTAATTCTAAATGTGTATGTACCAAACAACAGAGACACAACATATGTGAATCAATAAATGATAAAACTTAAAGAAAAAATACACTAATTCACAGTTACAGTTGGAGACATCAATATCTTTCTCTGAACAACTGATAGAAAAACTAGGCAGAAAGTCAGCAAGGATAGAGAACTCAACAACACCGTCAAACAACAGGATCTAAATGATATTCATAGAACCCTTCACCAAACAGCAGAACTTGTATTCTTTTCAAGAGTCCATAAAACATACACCAAAACATACCATACCCTGGGCCAGGTGCTGCTGCTTAGTTGCTCAGTCATGTCCGACTCTGTGTGACCCCATGGACTGTAGCCCACCAGGCTCCTCTGTCCATGGGGATTCTCCAGGCAAGAGTACTGGAGTGGGTTGCCCTGCCCTCTTCCAGGGGATCTTCTCAACCCAGGGATCGAACTCAGGTATCCCGCATTGCAGGTGGATTCTTTACCATTTGAGCCATCAGGGAAGGCCCCTGGGCCATAAAAAAAAAATCAATAAATTTTTAAAAATTGATTTCTTACTTTAAATTCTCTGACCATAATGGAGTCCAGTTGCAAATCAATAGCATAAAAATAACTGAAAATTCTTTAAAAACTAACTAACAAACTTTAAATAATCTATGGCGGTAAGTCACTCAGTCGTGTCTGACTCTTTGTGACCCCATGGACTGTAGCCCACCAGGTTCCTCCGTCCGTGGGATTTTCCAGGCAAGAATACTGGAGTGGGTTGCCATTTCCTTCTCCAGGAGATCTTCCCAACCCAGGGATCGAACCCAGGTCTTCCACGTTGTAGGCAGACGCTTTACCATCTGAGCCACCAGGGAAGTCTATAGGCCATATATAAAGCCTCAAAGAAAAATTTGAAAATATATTAAAAGGAATTAAAATGAAGATACTACATTTAAAAATTTGGGGAACACAGTTAACATAGTGCTGAGAAGAAAATTTGTAATACTAAATGTATACATTAGAAAAAAGTCTCAGCATTAATCTAAGCTCCTACCTCAGAAAAAGAAGAGCAAAATAAATTTAAAGCTAACAACAGGGAGGAAATAATGTAGCTAAAAACAGACATAAATGAAACTGAAAATGAAAAATAAAAATTGAGAAAAATAAACAAAACAAGGACTGGTTATTTTAAAAGATCAACAATATTAACAAATCTCTAAGAAGGCTGAGAAAAAAGTAGAAAGCAAATTACCAGTATCAAGAATGAAACAGAAACATCACTACAGACCCTTACAGACATCAAAAGGATAAAAAGGGAAAAATTCAGTATGCAGAAATATTTACAACTCAGATGAAATTGACCACTAATTTAAACTATTATGACTTACCCAATCTGAAATAGATGATTTTACTGACAGATTAGATCTCATCAAAATTAAAAACTTTTGCTCTACATCAGACTCTGTTAAAAGGATGAAAAGTTATAGAGTGGAAGAAATATTTGCAAACCACATATGTGGTAAAAGCTAGTATCTAGATTGTATTTTTTAAAATTCTCAAAACTAAACAGCAAAAAAACAATCCTTAGAAGCTGGACAAAAGACATGAATAGACATTTTATCAGAGAGGATATATGGCTTGCAAACAAGCACATGAAAAGATACATAGCACAATTAGCCCTTAGGGAAATGCAAATTAAAACCACAACAAACTATCACTACATACCTATTGAATGGCTGAAATAAAAATTAGTGACAACACCAAATGCTGGAGAGGATGCAGAAAAACTGGGTCCCTAATAAACTGCTGGTAGGAATATAAAATGGTACAGTCACACTGGAAAGCAGTTTGGCAGTTTCTTTTAAACTTAAACATGCAACTAGCATTGCACTCCAAGACATTTATCCCAGAAAAATGAAGACCTTCACACACAAAATATCTGTCCATGAATGTTTAAAGCAGCTTTATTCACAATAACCCTAAATTAGGAGCAACCCAGATGTCCTTCAGTGGGGGAACAGTGGAGCAAGCTGTGGCGCTTCCACACCCGGGATACTAATGAGCAATAGTGAGAACAGTTAATGCTGTATGTGCAACTCTCTAGATGAGTCTCCTAAGAATTATGCTGAGTGAAAAGAGCCAATCCCCCAATTCTGAGCCCATTTATATATCATTCTTTGAATGACAAAAATTATAAAGATGGAGAACATATCCGTGTTTGCCAGAGATTGAGGAGAAAAGTGGGGAGCTGGAGGGGTGTCGGAAGCTGGAAGGAAGTGGGTGTGGCCCGAAAAGAACAATGTGGCGATGGAAATGTTCTGCATCCTGACTGTGACAGCGTCAACTTTCTGGTTGTGACATTGTGCTATAGTTCTGGAAGAGGTTGCCACTTGGGGGGAACTGGGTAAAAGGTACACAGGATTTCTTTGCATTACTTCTTGCAGTTGCATGTAAGCCTACAATGTTCTCAAAATAAAAAGTTTAGTTAAAAAAGTAAATGTGGATGCCACATAGATAATAACAGACAAGATACTTGCAGCTATGGGGAGTCAGGCTGACAGGGACAGGCTAAAGCAGGAGTTTGTGTCAGTAACTCAAATACTATGAACAACATTGCTTAGTAATGTATTTTCTGAAAGGATTTTACCCTTAGTAAATTTCTGCCCAAAACAAACTTCAGTCTCCTTTCAACCAGCATAATAATTTAGTTCTTAGAAAATACTAAGTATATTAAAACCACACAGAATTTACTTTGTGTTTCTATGTAAAATGGAATTAGATTCTAGGCTCAAATAACAGTTCACCCAAATAATAAGACAACCAATACTGTCTCCAAGAGGCAGTACATTTTTTTATATTAATACCCAGTGACTCAAAATGTCTAGGGACTCCCAGTGGTCCCCACTAGGTCAAAACTATTCTCATAATAACACTAAGATACTATTTCCCCTTTCATCTGTTTTCTCCAAAGCCTAAAGGATGTGATTTATCATGAAAACACATGCAGAAGTGGATCTGTGAATCCAGCTGCCTTCTGTTAACATTTTAAAAGACTGTGCAATTTATTCTACACTAGTGAAAATGTAAAACCATGTCACTTTTCTCATTAATTTTTGTTGTTACTGCTGTTGCCATCTTGGAAAATAGAGTAAAGAGGTTCTGAAATAAAAGGTTTGAAAATTGCTGCTCCGAGGCAAGGAGCCCATCTTTTCACCTCAATATTCCCAGAATCTAGTAAAGAGCCTCGTCGTCATCATCGTTCAGTCCATTAGTTGCGTCAGACTCTCTACAACGCCATGGACTGCAGCACGCCAGGTTTCCCTGGCCATCACCGTCTTCTGCAGCGTGCTCAAACTCATATCCATCGAGTCGGTGATGCCATCCAGCCATCTCCTCCTCTGTCATCCCCGTCTCCTACCGCCTTCAATCTTTCCCAGCATCAGGGTCTTTTTCCTGTGAGTCAACTCTTTGCATCAGGTGGTCAAAGTATTGGAGTTTCAGCTTCAGCATGAGTTCTTCCAATGAATATTCAGGATTGATTTCCTTTGCCTAGATCATGATAGGTGCTAAATGAACATTTTATTTGACTGAACAAACTAGCGCCCCGCCAGGGATGCCCCTGGGGCCCCAGTTCCGTGTGGCGCCTCGCCTCTGCCGGCGCCTAGCTACAGACTTAGAACTGTGCAGACCAGCGGAATCCGACCGAGACTAGCTGTAGGATAATGACACCTTCACTGACCAAAACTCCGTGTGTTCATTCAATACCCAGGATTTAGTGGGCCAACGATGGGCTTTGTGAGCAGCAACCTTCCTCATGTACCGGGCATCCCGCTGTATCATGGGTAGCACCTTTTCCGGAGCTCCCACTTTACAGACTGGATCACTGAGACCCAGCCTGATCCAGGAACCCGCCCAAAGCCACACTGGTGGAGAGGGGACCAGCGCCTTCTCTCCCACCTCCTAGCTTTCTCAGCATCCTTTGCTGTGCCTCCTGTCTCCCTCCCACGGCTTCAGGCTGGACCAAGAGCCCTAAGAGCTGTGACGGTGGGCTCTCTGGGATTCTTCCTCACACAGGACCCTCCTGTGGTGGGTGGACCTTTCTGAGAGAAGGGTCAGGCTCTTGCTTCCCAGCCCGGAGACAGCCCACCATGGGGAGGTTCTCAGCACCAGCCAACCTGGAGAGAAGCTCCTCCCCTTGGCTGCCACCACCCCCTCAGTCAGCCCCACCATGCCCGGGGCTTGCATGAGATCCCCAGGAGGCCCCGAGGCCAGCCAGCAGGATGCTCCCCGTGAGATACACTGAGAGGCCCGGGCAGCCGTCCCCGTTCCTTCGTCAGGACGGTAGGGCACCAAACGTGATATCCTCTGCACTCTGTTCAGCCACTCACTGCAGCCTCTGCAAGGCTCAACTCACAGGCAGGGGCCGGTTAAATCTCACTGAGGTCCAGGGATGTTTGGTTGGCAAAGTGCTGGCCAAAGGTGTCTGAACCACGCAGAAGGTAGCTTTCCCCAGGGTCGTTAGTGAGCAAAGCGCTTCACCTTCACTGTATCTTCACTGTGCCCACCGGGCGGCAAAGAAGAGCTGCCTCTGGGGGCCCACCACCGCCACCCAGCCCAGGGCATCTCTCATCAGCAGCTAGTTGTCAGGGCTTAGAGTGTGGGCCGTACTGTACCAGGTGTGTAAGAATGAACAAGACAGGGTGTGCAAGCGATTTTAGACCCAGGTCAGGCAGAAAACTCACATTATGGAGGGTAATCTGCTTTACTCAAAGTCCACTGATGTAAATATTAATCTCATTTTAAAAATACCTTCACAGAAACATTTGACTAACTATCTGGGTACCATGGTCTAACTGACACATAGAATTAATCATCACAGGCTTGAACTGGGTGATGTTTGAGGGCTGGGCTTCCCAGGAGACTGGTGAGCAGAAACGCTGTGTGCCACTCCAGGGAGGATGTCATGCCAGATCCTGGGGGGTCTTGAATGGAGGGTTCTCACTCATTTTCCTTGAAATTTTACCCTTCCAAGTTGCAACACCAGATTCCACATCTACCGGTGGTGTGACAACACCCAGGCAGCATGCCTGCAGGCATGTTATAACTCCCTGGGGAAACCAGGCTGTGGGCCTTGATTTTCTGCTCGGATGGCCTTGGAGGTCTGGCTAAGTGCTTACTTCTGATACCAAAATGATAAGGGAGACACAGATTTGATTGTCATAAAAGACACCGAGGCTTAGAGCTTACCAAAAGCCCGTCAGAGCAGCCCATGAAAATGCCCAGAGTACTTGTCCTACTGCTTTCAAGGCACAAGTCACTGAAGACCTTAAGAGGAAAAAGACTGACCACCCCTGAGGAAGAATTCTGCCTGCAGATGGCCTCTAGACTCAAGCTGAAATATCCACTCTTCCCTGGGTCTCCAGCCTGCCTGCCCACCTTGCAGATTCTGGACTTGCTAGCTTCCATAATGATATCAGTCAATTTCTTAAAATAAATCTCTACAGGGTTAGAAATAGACAGAGATGGATACATACGTGTGTGCATGCGTGCTGAGTCACTTCAGTCACGTCTGACTGTTCACAACGTTATGGACTGTGGCCTGCCAGTCTCGTCTGTCCATGGGATTCTCCAGGCAAGAATACTGGAGTGGGCAGCCACGCCCTCCTCCAGGGGATCTTCCTGACTTGAGGACTGAACCCGTGTCTCCTGCATCGCCTGCATTGCAGGCAGACCCTTCACTGCTGAGTCCCCGGGGAAGCCCCTGGATACATATGTACATCCTAATATGTACAGTCTCTTTCTCAGAGAACCCTAACACATTAGCTGCTGGTAGCACCTGTCAAACACGTCCTGTGAATGTGTTGTGCTGACTGCTCTCCCTCTGTGTGTGTGCTAGGCACAGATTTTCACCAAATCTCACCCCCTCCCAGCTGTAGGGCCCCCTGAGACACAGACACTGAAGGGAGGTCTTGTAAAAATCTCAAATGGTCCCACGGCTTTTCTATGTTTAAAAACACACCTTTCTGCTCCCCTAAGACAATCCTTTGTAGGATGAGAGTGAGAGGGTGACTTGAACAAACCTGTTTCCAGTTCCAGGCCTCTCTTCTGATGGCGCTCACCAGGGGACCTCAGCTTCTGGGCACAGAGGATGGAGGTGTGGGCACGCCCTGTCCCAACCCCTGATGTGTCGAAGAGTGGAAGTTTCCCTCTACCTCTTCATGCTGCCATGAATTGATAGTAAACCTTAGTCACCAGGTTTAGAAATATTTTACATTTGACCACTGTAACCTGCCAAAAAAAGCTGAGAAACGCTTTATTCTAAAAATCAAATGAGGCAAGCCAAAAAAACCTAGCATGAAGGTGTTTTTAACCCACCAATTCTGTCAAGTGGTTTAATGAGTGGTTTCTGCACAGCTGATCTAATGAGTCTTGAGGTTTCTTCAGCTCATGCAGTAGGCTGTCCCGGCACCATGTCCTCTGGTTGTATGGGGAAGCAGCCTAAGACTGTCGTATTGTGTGTGTTTTCTTTTTTGGAGGTTGTTGCTGTTGTTCAGTCACTCAGTGGTGTCCGACTCCTTGTGACCCCATGGACTGCAGCATGCCAGGCTTCTCTGTTCATCACCAACTCCTGGAGCTTGCTCAAACTCATGTCCATCATCCAACCATCTCATCCTTCTCCTTTTGCCTTCAATCTTTCTCAGCATCAGGGTCTGACTATTTTGGGGGGCTCCAAAATCACTACAGATGGTGACTGCCACCATGAAATTAAAAGACTCTTGCTCCTTGGAAGAAAAGTTATGACCAACCTAGACAGCATATTAAAAAGCAGAGACATTACTTTGCCGACAAAGGTCCATGTAGTCAAAGCTATGGTTTTTCCAGTAGTCATGTATGGTTGTGAGATTTGGACTATAAAGAAAGCTGAGCACTGAAGAATTGATGCTTTTGAACTGTGGTGTTGAAGAAGACTCTTGAGAGTATCTTGGACTGCAAGGAGATCTAACCAGTCCCTCCTAAAGGAAATTAGTCCTGAATATTCATTGGAAGGACTGATGCTGAAGCTGAAACTCCAATAATTTGGCCACCTGATATAAGGAACTGACTCACTGGAAAAGACCCTGATGCTGGGAAAGATTGAAGGCAGGAGGAGAAGGGACGACAGAGGATGAGATGGTTGGATGGTATCACCGACTCAATGGACATGAGTTTGAGTAAACTTCAGGAGTTGGTGAAGGACAGGAAGCCTGGCATGTCCATGGGGTCGCAAAGAATCGGACATGACTGAGCAACAGAACTGAACTGAACTGATAGTGGGCAACGCTAGCTGCTAATAGGCTAGTAATTTAAACTAAGGGGTTTTGCATGCATGTGGGAACAGCAGTCAAGATGGGGAGGGGGATGCCTGGCCTGGACAGGCATGATTAAGCAGGATTGCAGGGGCTGGGCAATTGCAAAGAGCAGGACAAGGGTGAGTGAAATAAGCTCCAGTTCCTAGTATTGTAAGTCCCCACCTTCTGAGACTATGTGACCTACGTGATCCAGACTTTGCAAGGAGCAAGCTGAGTTACAGAGGTGGAATGAACAAGAGGTTATGTAAATTTTTAACTTTTCCTCTTCATTCCCCCCTCTTGATACTTCTATCAATCACTCATTCTAAAAAGCTTCATCTCATGTTTTGGTAGGACATTCAGAGCTCCCCATCATTTAGGGGGCTATATTGAGCTATTACCATTTGTAACTTTATGGATTCAATCCGAGAGGTTATGAACGGGGTAACTGCATTGAGAATACAAGGGCCAAACAACAGCGCTGCAAAGAACATGAAGAGAGGACCTGTTAAAGGGAGAAGCCATGATGCCCAGCTCCAGATATTGCTCCAGTTACTCTAGGAGTTAGCTAGCTTCTCTCTCCTTTTTATGATTTGTTCCCTTAGCTGTTGAGCCATGTCCTTGACTATTCCTGATTGGTTTACATAAAAGCAGCATTCTTCATTTAAGAAGAGGCAGAGTCCTCCTTTTTCAGCTGTCAGTAAGTCCAGCCCCCTCCTATTCTGTAAAACCACCTCAGCCAGAAAGTCTAGTTGGTCTTGTAATGAAGAGCACAGCAATAATACCAATCAGGGATAGAGGCCAGTGTTGACAATGAAAATCCATCGATATTTTAATAGTCGGATCCTCAAGCCATGTGTTGACCAGCTGCCAGAGTGTGGCTGGAGCAAGGCTGAATAATCCTCAAGCTTCTGCCGTGCGTTAACTAGTCAGCTTCCAGAGTAACTAGAGTAGGACTCAGCATCCTTTGTGTGAGGGCCATTGTCTTTGGAACTGGACCTTGAGAAGGTTTTTTGGGTCCTGAATTGCTTTCCAGGTGTCATCGCAGGAAGTAGCTGCCATCTTGACTCTGGTGTGGTGTATCCAAGGGATCACACTGTAACTTTAACAGCAGTAGGGGTTGCAGGATGACCATGTGAGGGCCTGTCCAAACTGGCTGAAGTGTTTGTTTGTTTGTTTGTTTTCTAATCTTTAACCCATAGCTCATCCCCTGGCTGATAGGGATGAACCCAATTGCCCAAAGGAATGGGTGTCCTTTTTTTCAGGTGAGATGGCAGAAGACTTTCCCGGGCCTGGAAGTGTCGGGACATCTCCAGGTCAGCTAGTTGGTGGTGGTCTCCCTTGAGCTTTTCTATCACTGGGGGTGGTCTCCTGTATAAGATGTCAAAGGGAGAGTAGCCTGAGGACCTCGGGTGCATTTATAGAGGAAGATGAGAGTCCACAGAATGATAAGGCAGCTTGTTCTAGCCTTGTCTGGGTTTTGGCCAGGGGATATTCTTGTTGTACTACTATTTGGAGAAAGAAACTTAACAAGAAAGTTAAAGATATATGGCCCAAAGATTAACAGACATAGGAAAGCTGCTGAGGGGCTAGCCAGAAGAACCAGGTCCAGACATTGGTTCATGACATTAGTGTTTCTCTAGGTATGAGAAGATGCAAGAATTTGGACTCATAAAAATCTTTACCTGAAAACATCTGACTATCTGAAGGCCTGTTTTTTGTTTGTTTGTTTGTGTTTTCATTTTTCCCAGAGCACAAAGTGCCTTATTTTTTGTCTCCACCCTGAACTTCTTTCAAGGGGGTGTTGAAGGTCAGCATCTTGTAGTGGTCATGATTTACTCTTTGTAGAGGCAGCTGGAAAGGGCCAAATTTCAGTCAGCAGGGCCCCTTCATAGCCACATATCTGACCATGTTTGGGGGGCATTTCATGGTCATTGTGTCCCATGGTGCTGGGAAAGCTCATTCCCAGGTCTAACAAAGATTCCATAGACAGGCCACTCAATATGTTGTCATAGACCAAGCCTTGTAAATAGCAAAAGTCTCTGGACCATACCTGTCTTACTAGCCTCTTGGTCCAGGAAAATATTTCCTCTTGTTGCTTCTTCCCATATCTAGAGTTACATTATTATAATTATTGATCTCATATGGAATTGTACATCACACATTTGGTAACATAAGAAATAATCTTCTGAAACAAGCTACATAGAAAATAATATAGTTAGCAGTTATTAGTACGGTCACAAGCAAGAATTTAAGTCAAGAACTTTTATATACCCCAGTATACCCCAGGTCATCTGACTTAGTTAAATGATTATAGCCAAGTGTTCATCTCATGGTTATACATCATGGAGCATCTGACCTTTATCCAAAGATTGGCTACTGAGATAAGCTTTAGAAACAATCTTAGAGTATCCTTTTTAATAACTTAATTAAACCTTTTAGCAATATAACATAACAAGGAACTATCTCAGAAGTGAGTCTTAGTAAACACAGACCTTAATTAACAAAACTAGAACTTAATATTCAGAGAAACATAATTTTTTTTTTTGAGAACACATTGTGAGGGCATTAACACTGTAGCCAGAGAAGGCTTTAACTCATCAAATAAAAATGAGGTCTGACAGGGAGCCAGGAAAAGTCACACGGCCATCTTGGATTTCCCATAGCCATGGCTCTTTGATTTTCAGCCGTTGTTTATCTATTTTTAATTTCCTGATTTAGAAGCAGACTATTGCCATGTTTTAAGGACATCAGGATAGCAAAAGTCTAACCATGAGGGGCTATTTTCGTAGAAGTAGAATAAGCTTTGTCTACATGTACCATAATCTTGAATAATGTTTATTTACTTTACCAAAGTAACAAAAATATTTTAAAAATAAATGTAAATCACTTAAAGGCAAAGAAATTCATAATCTGTTACCAAAAGCTGCATTCTAAGAAAACTTTGTTCTCTAAACAGCGAGAAGACCAAATTCCAGTCTGGTACCAGCATACTGTTAATAACAAAATTTGTTTATCTGCTTAATCTTAGAAAGTCTTTTCCATAAATTTTGAAGAACTAGCAGTATTCTTCTAAAGGCATGAGAGTAAAACCATATAAGGCATGTTTAAAATCTGACTCTATTGCATTGACAAAAAAACCTGGTCATAACACTTTATTATTTTTTTTTTGGTCATAACACTTTAATATGATAACTAGAATTATAGTTGACCATATTTTATCAGGGCATCAGATCTATATGAATTTCACGTAATTTTAGGATATCTATATTTGTAACATCAACCATACCATATAACCTGAAATGATTTATCACCCTTTCAACATTACTTCTCAAGCAATTTAACATGTCCAATGAACCCAGGTAGCTTAATAGCTCTTTGGGATGTCTCAGTGGCCCTCTGAAGCATCCCAGGGTTAGCTAGAAGTCAAATTATTTAGGAAGTTTTGTCGATAAATATCAAAAAGATTTATAGCACTCAGTCAGGTAGGATCATATAAGTCACTGTGAAATAATATTTATTTACTTAGCCAAAGGTAACAAAAGTTTTCAAAGGTAAATATAGAACAGATCAATTAAGAGGTAAAGAAACTTAAATCTATTATTAAAAGCAGTTCAATATCTGAAGACAGTATGTCCTCTTAACAGAGAGAAAGGCTGAATTCAAGTTTTGTACCAACTTACTTTAAACTCATTTAGGTAAACTTAATTAAATTTATTTTAAACTTAGTTAGTCCTAACCATGCACAAAGCTTTTTTCAGGGTCCACTTCCCACAAACTTTTTAATCACTTTTTGTAACAGCCACCTATAAGCCAGATCTACATTTTTTTCTCTTTATAAAATGGAGTTTTATTTTTTATATCTTTTTTATTAAAAATATACATCCTACTTTCTGATTAGATTAGCAAACAAACATTAACAGTAGATATTTAATATTGACTATTTCCCAGTTTATGTGAATCTAAAATTTATTTAGGTTAACTTTTCTTGTATTCAGAATTGTTTGATTTGTAAGTGCTTACTTTTCTTTAGGCCAATTAAATTAGAACTCATTTACAACTTTAACTTTATTGACTATGCCAAAGCCTTTGACTGTGTGGATCACAATAAACTGTGGAAAATTCTGAAAGAGATGGGAATACCAGGCCACCTAACCTGCCTCTTGAGAAATATGTATGCAGGTCAGGAAGCAACAGTTAGAACTGGACATGGAACAACAGACTGGTTCCAAATAGGAAAAGGAGTACGTCAAGGCTGTATATTGTCACCCTGCTTCTTTAATTTATATGCAGAGTACATCATGAGACATGCTGGACTGGAAGAAACACAAGCTGGAATCAAGATTGCCGGGAGAAATATCAATAACCTCAGATATGCAGATGACACCACCCTTATGGCAGAAAGTGAAGAAGAACTAAAGAGCCTCTTGATGAAAGTCAAAGAGGAGAGTGAAAAAGTTGGCTTAAAACTCAACATTCAGAAAACTAAGATCATGGCATCCAGTCTCATCACTTCATGGCAAATAGATGGGGAAACAGTGGAAACAGTGATAGACTTTATTTTGGGGGGCTTCAAAATCACTACAGATGGTGACTGCAGCCATGAAGTTAAAAGACGCTTGCTCCTTGAAAGAAAAGCTATGACCAATCTAGACAGCATATTAAAAAGCAGAGACATTCCTTCGCCAACAAAGGTCTGTCTAGTCAAGGTTATGGTTTTTCCAGTAGTCATGTATAGATGTGAGAGTTGGACTACAAAAAAAGCTGAGTGTCAAAGAATTGATGCTTTTGAACTGTGGTGTTAGAGAAGACTCTTCAGAGTCCCTTGGACTGCAAGGAGACCCAAGCAGTCATTCCCAAAGCAAATCAATCCTGAATATTCATTGGAAGGACTGATGCTGAAGCTGAAACTCCAATACTTTGGCCACCTTATGTGAAGAGCTGACTCACTGGAAAAGACCCTGATGCTGGGAGGGATTGAGGGCAGAAGGAGAAGGGGATGACAGAGGATGAGATGGTTTGATGGCATCACCGACTCAATGAACATGGGTTTGGGTGGACTCCAGAAGTTGGTGATGGACAGGGAGGCCTGGCGTGCTGCAGTTCATGGGGTTGCAAAGAGTCGGAGATGACTGAGCAACTGAACTGAACTGAACAATTTCAACAGTATTATCAGAAAGAAAAAAAAAAGACATACACTAGACATACATAAATCCAAACAGACAGACTGACAGAGGTCTTATAGTTTTCTGTTTGAGATTTAAAATATCTCTTTGATCCAGTTTTTTTTCTTCACTTGAATTTCTAATTTGCCCAAGGCTAAGGTATCAGGCAAAGCTGGCTGTGTATTTCAAGGACATGGAACAGATTAACGTCAAGCTTTTTCCTAGGCAGGACTTTTAACAAGCTAGTTGTTTTTAATTGCATATGCAAAAATAATTGGTTTTGCAGTTTCCAAAAAGAAAAATTTCTCTCACTCTGTTCAGTCAGCAGTCATACAGTCACAGGCATTCAGAGGCCATCACAATGCCTCCCTTCTCCCGAGTCCCCAGGTTTTCTTAACTGTGGCTCCCTTCCTGGGAGCTCCAAGGAGGTGATCAGTCTCCTATTCTACCCATTTTGATAGGAACTGACTGGGGACTGGCCCTGGGGTTTTACCTGATCCTGTGGCCATTCCTGGTGAGTTGGTCCATCCCTCCAATGAGTCCAGTTGGGGCTTGGCCGTCTGGAGAGTCGGAACACCAGTCCAAAAGAGAACCCGGAATACCACTGGGTGGCATGCCTCCTCATTCTTCTCGGGGTTCTTTCACTCTAGCTCAGCTGAGCCACCAGTCTGGCAGCTCAAGGGGCCGGCATGGTTGGAATTTCTTTGGGGCCTCTGGAAATGTTGCAGAAACCAGTAATCAAGAAACCAAGCATAACACTAGGAGAGTTGGAGAGTTATTACACTGGTGGGCCCAGAGGAGTTAACACTCTAAGTTCTGAGCCCCAAACAAAGAGGTTACAGAGTTTTTTTAGACAGAATATAGTGGGCAATGCTAGCTGTTAATAGGCTGGTTTAAACTAAAGGGTTTTTCACATGCACAGGAACAGCAGTCAAGATGGGGAGGGGGATGCCTGACCTTTACACGGACAGGCATGGTTAAGCAGTTTTGCAGGGGCTGGGCAATCACAAAGAGCAGGACAAGGGTGAGTGAGATAAGCTCTAGTTCCTAGTATTGCAAGTCCCCACTTTCTGAGACTATGTGACCTACGTGATCCAGACTTTGCAAGGAGCAAGCTGAGTTACAGAGACAGAATGAACAGGAGGTTATGTAAAATTTAAATTTTCCTCTTCAGTATCAGCCCTGCTGCAGGCACAGGTTGGGGCTTCAGTCACTGCTCAGTTTAGTAGAGGAAGCAAGGCCTGTCCATGAAGACCTGTGACCTGTGTGAGAAAGCAGAGAGAAGGAGGTGCTGTGGAGGCGCTCACTCAGGAGCACTCAACCATTTCACTCCTGAGCCACCAGTTGGCTTCTCCTGCCTCAGCTGACCTGGGTTCCTTCTGAACTCACCAACCCCATGAAATATGATCTGGGGCACCAGATCGGAGGAAAGGAAGGGAAGAGAGAGGTGATCTCTAATTTGTGCAGGTGTGGTGCTAGGAGCTGGAAGTCCTCACCACCCCAAGAGGGAGGTGCATCTGTGTGGGAAAGATGATCAGAATAATAATGGGCACAAAAACTTATAATGGCTATTATCCTTACAGTAGCAGCAGCCACAGTATCAACAGCTGCTTCTATTTCCCAAGTTCTCACTAAGACCCAGGCCCTTGGGCCAGGCATGTTTTCTGTATTATGTCATTTACTCATCCCAACAATGGGAGTAGATGTTTTAGCCTAAGTTTTCAGGTAAGGAACTCAATATTAGGAGCTGAGGCATTAGGCATCTTGTCAAACCCTAAGAGGTACTCCAGAAGGTACCTCAGCAAAACAGAGGGCAAAACAAGTGGAATTAGAGGCCAATAGCCTGTCTGAGACTCACCTGGCTCTGTCAGTTATTAGGCACAGGGCCACCACCTACAGCTTCCCAGGTTGTACATAGTACAACTTCAAGAGATACCATTCACCTAGACTACAGTATGAATGTTGCCCGAGGTTGTGCAATGTGGGCCCCCAGTTAGCTCACTCCGTGACCACTTAAACTCCCTCTTGTGGTTTTATAAGATCTGAGCAGGTATCTGCACAAAGGCTTCGTGAGCAGAGCAGAGAAGGGCTACTCGGGTACCTGAGGCTCGTAGGACTCCACACCTGCCTTTTCACAGGATGTCCCCTTGATGGAGAAACGTCCCGGCATCACCAAGATTAGCCAAGACTTGGCTGGACAAAGTAAACCAACAACCTTCCATGTAATACTCTGGCCCAGGGATGAGCTGGAACCAGGGCCAAGAACTTGTGTCTTTGAGATGCCAGCTCTTCACTGGTGAACACTCTCACTAGGACCTCGTTCCAGCAGGAAAGTCACCAACAGATGGTTCTGCTTTGCAGCATAATGGAAACTTAGGCCCACTTTCCTCTCTTTTAAAGTGTGTGCCAGCACCAGCCATTCTTGGAAGGAAAAGATACCTAAGGAAAAGGAGTTAAGAGCCAAGAGTGTAATTCATGGTAAGCTGCAAGCTTCCTCCCAGCAGGAGCTAGGAATGGGGTATTAAACTGGGTCTGAACCCAGTACAAAATCCTCATGAGGTTCAGTAGCATAGGGCTTAGAAGGAGACTTCCAAATAGATGAAAATGAAATGGCAGCGGGCCTGTTTGTCCTTGGAAATCACAACAAGTTCTTATGGAAAGAAAGCACTGGTCTCAGATATGAATGTCTGGGCCTGGGGAGCAGCATGTCAAGAAACTTCAAGGACTGAGCACCCTCCTACAGTATTCATGCCCAATCCACTCTGACCCTTTCTCCCAATCACCCTCCCGCTATTCCAGACTTGCCTGTCTCTTTGCGTGAGGCCTCAGGCAGCACTCACCATGGTTTGGAAAAGCTCTGTGGGTGCTAGGCTGAGACCCTGACAAGTAGGCTTGGAGGATGCAAGCCCCTAACTATTAGGCATTGGGGGTGGGACATCTGTGTGGACCACTTTTGGAGTGTCCCATGGCTCCTAGTCTTGCTGTTCTGAGGACAACTCCATTAGAAGGAGTGGGTGACACACTTGCTAAGGCTGAGCTGGGACCTCTCTATGCACCTGGTTGGTCTAGGGGCAAAGACCCCCAAACTGCACCTGTGGATTTGAGGATGGGATTTGGAGATACCCGATGATCTCTATTGCTCACCTGAATTGAAACTGCAGCAAGGAAGTTCAAAGCCAGCTTCTTATTCTGTGGGTCAGGCCACAGATTAGCTCAAAAGCCACATAGAGAGGGAAGCAATGAAAGAAGGGAGTCAGAAAGTTCCTTCCTGAGTTCACTGAGCTTTCACATTTCTGAGTCCAGGTCTTTCTGAGACTAGGCATTCCTCTGGGCTCCCTGTGTTCTTCTAATAAATGTACCTTATAAATACATCTTTCTATCTTTTGCCTGTTTAAGTGGGTTTCTACTAGTGATCACTGAAAACTAACTTGCCCCTACTGCCACTCCCAGTGGTACAGTGGTGGAAACTGCAATTTAAGACATAATTTCCCAACCTTAGGATTAAAATACAGGGCTCAGACACGGAAACTTGCATGACTGCCTAATGATGGTCTGACATACATGAAATTAATCCTTACAATATCCTTTGAGGCAGTTATTATTTCCAGTTTGTAAGTAAAAGCATTGAGGCTCAGAGATGTAAGCAACTTGCCTGTGGTCACACCACTCCTGCTGATTCACTGTTTTTATTCCAAGCCTCGTTCAGTCCATCCCTCAGTGCTGGAGACCCCTGGTCAGAAGGGCTCACTAGGCAGAGCATGGTGGCTTCCCAGGTGGCGCTAGTGCTTAAGAACCTGCTTGCCAATGCAAGAGATGTAAGAGACGCAGGTTTGATCCCTGGGTCAGGAAGATCCCCTGGAGGAGGGCATGGCAACCCACTGCAGTATTTTTGCCTAGAATCCCATGAACAGAGGAGCCTGATGGGCTACAGTCCATAGTGTTGCAAAGAGTTGGACACGACTGAAGCAACTTAGCACAGCATAGCACAGTCAGCGCATGACTCTGAAGAGTTGACTAGCCTCATTAAGGCCCTGACACGTGTTTTAAATTTCATTTTCTCTGGCCCTGGGGAAGATGCTAAAGCAGCCGAGTGGACAGCAGCTGTGGACACAGCCCTTCCTGGGAGGCTCCCTCAGTGACTCTTCCCTTCAGATTGATCCTCTGTGTGCTGCTGGCGCTGTTCCTTGGAGAGGAGGAGGCGGGCCTGCCTCTGAGAGATCCCAGTCCTGGTCCCCAGGCCAAGCACAGTCTCAGACCCCCTGAGCCAGATTCACCAGGGGCTCCTGCTCTGAGATGCATTGAATCAGCATCTGCAATGTCAGTCCTGGTATCTGCGTGCTTGAAGGCAGATGCCGAGAGTTTTACACACACTTGGGTTTCAGGCTTGGGCAACATTTTGGAGATGCTGAGGAGCTTGCGTCCTCCAAGTGAGCCAAAAGTTCTCCTCACGGGAGCATCCCAAGTGCTTCGCCGACATTCCTTCCCTTCATTAGTGCTTTTGGTTTCCGTTGGAGCCATTCAGCCAGGGAGTTGCTCAGGAAAGCAGATGCGGATGCTGCTGTCCCTCCATCTTCCAGGAATGTGGGAGGTCATCCTGGGCGCTTCTGAGAAGCAGGCTGTCCTGTTGACTGAGACAGTGAGGACCCCCAGAACAACTGGGTGGTTTCCAAGGGCTGCAGAGGCCCCAGGCCCTGAAAGCAGCACTCATAGCAGTTGCCGAGGAGAAGAACAGAGCACCTTGCAGAGAGCCCCCAAGCTGGAGGAGATGGCAATCACAGTAGAACCTATATAAATGAAGGCCTGGAAGCAGTCGAGCTGGACAGAGGCTCTGTGAGGTGGAAACTATCTTGCACCTCATGCCAGGCTGAGAAAACTCAAGTCTTCCATCTCAAATGTGGGGCCAGGTGTGCAGATAGAGAGTTGGAGTCTGCACCACAGGCCCTGGTGGCTGGGGCAATGAGCCTCCTCTCAGGTCCAACCTAATGAGCCACACAGGACTGCATCCTGGGCTGAAAAGAACCTCTGATTTTTCCACAGAAACTGAAAATCCTGATTTCATGTGAAATCTCCCAATTTTTAATGAAATGTTGGCAACTAATTTAATTTACAAACAATAGTCACAGCCAAATCACTATGTCTGCTAGCTGAATATAGCCTGTGGCTGTTTGTGGCCCCCGTCATTGGCTTTATCTAAGAGTGAGCATAGTCTTGGTCAGAACCATGCCCTCTAGTGGGCAGCCTCGCAGGCCAGGGCTGAAGGCCTGCCCCTTCAGAACTGACAGGACACATGCTGAGTTTGTGGGGAGAGATAAACTAACCTTGGAGGACCCAGCTGCATAGGGACATGCTTGGCTAGGACCCTTCTTTTATACTTTCAACAAAATATCTGACTATCAGCTCTATGCCAGGCATGGGATCTGGTAATGTATTAACTTTCTGTGGCTGCTATAACAAAT